>NC_056731.1:272091558-272411887 GCF_019279795.1 Protopterus annectens
ATTTTTCCAAAAAATTCTTAAAGTTTCTTAAATAATTAACTTTTGTATTAATAAGTAAAGTTTCTGTTTTATCAGGGTTATTAATAAGTAAAGTTTCTGTTCTATCGGGGTTAAACATTAAACCTGATGCTTTTTCAAAGTAATTAATAGACTTAGTTTGATTTTCTGTTGAAGCTTCAGCATCACCACTTGTTATTAAAATATCGTCTGCAAATAATTGAATTTTACAGGAATAACCGGTATCTATCGAGAATCCCAGAATTTTATTATTAGATCTAATAACGTTTGGGAAAAGTTTGATTGCTAGAGCAAATAATAGAAGTGATAGGGGACAACCCTGTTTTGTACCTTTTCATATTTTGAAAGAGCTAGAAAGAAAAGAGAATGCGTTACTATATAGATTAGTTATAAGATTTATAAAATCTAGGGAAAATTCATATTGCTTAACTGCTTTGAACAAATAATTCCAAACTAATAGAATCAAAAGCTTTACTTATATCTAGACTTATTATAGTTAGATTTTTTTATTATCCAGATATATTAAAGTATTAAGCCTAATTATGCTATCCTGAACCTTTCTATGGAGTATACAACCAGTCTTATCATCATTTATTAATCCTGGCATCTTTTACAAGAATGGACATAAATATTTTATAATCAACATTTAATAATGAAATAGGATGGTAAGAAGAACATAAGTTGGAATATTTATTTGGTTTCAAGATAGGCGATATCAGGAAATATTTCCAGCAGGGGGATGGTTGACATATGTTTAACTTGTTCAAAAACTTTTATCAGGATATTTAAAATATTTTTTGGGAATAAGTTGTATAATTCTGGGATTATACCATCAAGTCCTGGGGCTTTATTTGGTTTAAGATTATTATTCTGATCTTTTAGCTCCTTAAAAGAGAATAAATGATCAGTTTTAGATATTTGTTCTTTGGTTAATGTAAACCTTATATTGTCTTTCAAAAAGTAATTGGTTATGTTGTTGATTTCTAAGTCTCTTTGTTTTTAATTTCTTCATATTTCTTAAATCATTCTAGTATATCTTTTAAATCAGTCACTTTTTTATTTTTATCACTTTGTTTGGAAATTATTTCTTTAATATGATTAGTATTTATTTATTTTTTAGATCTAACAGCCAACCTCTGTAAGCCTTTTGGATTTATTAAATAAGTTTGTGATTTTAATTTTTCTAGATTTATTGATATATGGTAAAGTACATCAAGATATTGCTGATTTAATAATTTTGAACTCAGCATTTGCCAAATTGTCATAAGGTTTTAAATTGGATTTAAATCTATCTATACTGGACTGCAAAGACATCAACTCCTTATCCCACTCTTTTTTGTTACATATGTACCAATTTTTAATTCTTACATATAGATAAGCTTTTAAATAATCTCAGAGAATAACTTCTGAAACTTCTCCATTATTATTAATTCAATTTATTGATCTATTTCTTTTAGACACCATTCCTTAAAGTCTTTTAATTTCACTATATAAGCAAGGATTCTCTGATAGTAAATCAAATTACTTGGCTTTAATGTTAATGTAAATGTAATTGTATTGTTGTTAGATAAAGGACATGAAGTTATAAATATATCTTCAATTTTAGTAAATAAACTACTAGAAGTAAAAACTTTATCAGTGTTTGTCTGTGTGCCAAATTTATAAGAATAATGTGTAAAGTTAAGATAGTTAGTTGATTTGATATCATAGGTATCTTTCAAATGTTGAGAATTAATAAAATTATCTAAGTGTTTAGCTACTGAGAATAGTTTGGGAACCTTATCAGTAGTTGTGTCTTTACTAGAAAGAATACAGTTAAAATCTCCTGCAATAATCACTTAAACTTTTGTATATATGCTTATAATATCCAAATATTTCTTAACAACTTTGGCTCCAATTCCAGGTATACAGTAAGAATTCACAAAAGTATACATTTTTTGTCAATTTCTACTACTGCTAAACCCAACATGCCATTTTTATCTGAATAGGCATTTAATATTTTAGGCACAGGTAATGAATTCCTCCAAAGAATAAGATTACCTCGCCTTTTGATTTAAAATGAGAGCTCACTAGAGTTGAATAATCTTTTAACATCAACCTATTTACATCTTTAGATAACAAATGCATTTCTTGTAAGAAAATTATGTGAGCTTTATTTTTTTTAAATATTTGTTTAAGCTACTCCTCTTCAATGGATTATTAAGTCCATTGATGCTTAATGAAATGCAATTATATGCCATCATTCATATGAAAATGTAAATGCACTGATTTTAAATGATTTAGCATTAAATATAATAACCAAGTACTAATACTTGTTGCTATGGACAGATACAAAATAAAAGCAACATTTCAAACTTATATACATTCAAACCTCTCATCGTGGAACTAAAATTCCCCTGATTTGATGATATAACCATACAAATCACACACCAACCAACCCATCTCAATGTCACCAAGCTAAATAGTTGCTATTGCTTCTTAATTTAAAACAATTTAATTAATTATAGCTATTTAGAGAACACTCAAGTCATGCTAAAAATGAAAAACAATATAAAATATTAATTTGAGAAATATTAGAATTTAAGATCATAGAAATATAACGTTGGAAATGTTAATAATAAAGAATATTATGTACTTCTGAATATATCAAAAAATATCCCAGAAATAATGCATTTCAAATTTCCCTATTTGATCAAGACATTTTATATAGTTATTTATTCTAATTAATCCTACTATAGAAAATACTATAAATAGCCTAGTATTTAAGCATTTATATGGAGGAAATAAATAAAACTGACAACACCTATAACACATTAACCTATAGACATCATACAATATATCAAGATCATGGATTATAAAACTATTAAAACTCATTTAATAACATGGGTGAAAAGGCAAAAGTAATAGAATACGGAAATATAATTAAAAGGTGCTACATTTTAAAATGACATATTTGTGTATATTGTATGTGCTTATATATGCATAATAAAGTTACATGGATGTGCATACAGATAACTGTGTGTATGTGTTTGTAATTTATGAGTAGATGCTTGATATGTATATTAATTAAGAGAGTGAATATGTTCTGTGCATCTATGCATGAGAGTAAATATACAAATGAGTGAGTGTTTTAAGTGAATGTTTGTTTGTATTAGGAATGTATGTATGTTACTATCAATACCTTTAGTACTTGGAATATACATTTAACTTATGTACAGGAAGCATTCTGTTACAATTATATTTTAAATATCATGTACTTAGAAATGTGATTATAGTACTTTTCTTTGCCATATTCTAAAATGTGCTACAGTTTCCTTTCTCTCTCTTCCTAAAGATACTTAACTTATCCTGGGATGGCATAGCACAGTGCTGTTTATCAGAACCTGCACACTTTCATTCATATTTCTTGTACTCCTCCATCCTAATATTTTTTTTCCATTCTGTTGGACTGAAGCACTTCTGTAGACTATAAAATATAGTCTGGAATTGATCTTCAGGTATTTCTGACTAAAATACATTGCAGTTGTACTTGGCAATTTCCATGTTCCTTACATTTCTTTGTTTAGAATCCATCCATTTTCCATGTAATCATGAAAGGCATTTTCTGTGCTTTCTACTCTAAGGCATGATCATTTAAAAATATGGCATGAACCTTCATTATTATGCAGGTGATGTCTATGTATTTCATTCAGTCTGAAAAACAATAAAGGCAACTGGAAAATGGAAGGTTTAGCTTATTGAAATAAACAGAATGATTGAAATAATACAGAAACGTACGCTTAGGCCAAGAAATTGCTAATGTCTGTCTGCAACTGCTAAGAACTGACTGCTGAATTTTTTTCTTTTTATCAAGATATGAAATTTTGGGGAGTTAACCTTGAACATAATCTATTTTTGGATCCATTGATACTTAACAGTGCTACAGATAAACCAGTGTCACCCAAAGAACTTTATCTATCTAATCCATCCACTATAGGTTTTCTTTTAGGATTCCTGGAATATGTATAAACATAAGTATCTCTGTAATGCCTTCCCTGGTAAGGTCAGACTACAAAATGGTCTTGTTTGAAGTAAAAATAAAACCTGGACCCCCAGCTAAACCGTGAATATTCAGGAACTATTCTAAGGATAACCTCCTGCTATTAAGTGAGAACCTGGCAAAATTTCAAGACCCTATAAACCCTGAGAACACTTCTGCCTATGCAGAACTGTTCACAGAAACCCTGTACAAGCATGTTAGTAGCTTCACAGAGGCAGCTGTACCCACCAGGAAGAAGTACAGAACTAACTCAAAAAACAAGCCATCCTGGTGGAATCACAAAATCAATCAGATGTATAATAGGAGGAAGAAAATCATGGCAAAAATTAGGAGGTGCAACACCGAGCAGGATAAAAGCACTCTCATTAAACTAAACAAACAACTCAGAGGGAAAATAAAGTCTACCAGAGCCAAATTTGAGCCTCCCAGGCCAAGGACAACCACAAAGCATTATTTAGCTATGTCCACAACCTCAAAGACAATACACAATTGTGTGCAGAGCTCATTGTAAATGGAACCACCTTTACTCAGCCAGATGATATAGCAAACTTCCTGGCTGATACATTTAGCTCCACCTTTACTCCTCTCTCCCCCTCAACCTTCCCTCAGGAAATATCATCAAATATAACTCCCCTACTATCACTAGGGAACAGGTCCTTAATGCTCTCTGTAAGACCAAGAACACTGCATCAATGAGCCCAGATAATATCCCAGGATCTTCTAAATAGCATGAAACATGACCTATCAGGGCCTCTGGAATTACTATTTAACTGTAGCCTCCAAACAGGCTTCATGCCTCATGAATGGAGAAAGGCAACAGTCATTCCTCTGCACAAAGGTGGGCCATCTACATACTCTGGAAACTACAGACCTGTAAGTCTCACTAGTCTTATATGTAAAGCCATGGAAAGAATTATCATGGAAATGATCAGTAGAGATATAGTAAACCTCCAGATACTGGACCCAACCCAGATTGGTTTCGCCAAGGGCAGATAATGCCTACTCAACCCAGTGGACTTCTTTGAGAAGGTCACCAAAGCAATGGATGAGGGCAATATCATTCACACTGCATGCCTTGACTAGGCCAAGGCATTTGACACAATACCCCACTCAGGTAATGTTGACAAACTCAGGAGGTTAGGTACAAACCCATATGTCACCGGTGGATAGCCAACTTACAGACAGGACCCAGGAAGTTAGAATTGGGGAATCCACCTCTTGTCACCAGTGGATAGCCAACTTACAGACAGGACCCAGGAAGTTAGAATTGGGGAATCCACCTCTACAAAGAGGCCAATCACAAGTGGAGTCCCTCAGGGATCAGTCCTTGGACTGCTCCTTTTTGGCATTAACTTCTCAGAAGTCAAGGCCAATGTCAGTGGTCTCTGGCTGACTAAATTTGCAGGTAATTGCAAATTAGGAGCTATCATTGAAAATCTCACACTGACACAGACAAACAACTGGTGTCAGACCCATGGACTAAAACTAAATGCCAAGAAATGCATAATAGTATCCTTTGGGAAGTCATCCACCCATGGTAACTATCATATTGACAACACACCCCTTAGAGTTGACCCAGTAGTCAGGGACTTAGGGGACACACACAGATAGTAATCTAGCCTTTGATCATCACATGTCTATAGTGGTGAGGAAATCATTCTATGTTGCGAAACTTATAAACAAAGTTATGGCAACTAAGTCCAAGGAAATCATTGTTCCACTGTATTTGGCATTGATCAGACCTATCATTGAGTACAATGCCCCCTTTGGTATGTACCTAACCAGGTATATCCAACAACTGGAATGTCCACAGAGGTTCCTCACTAAAAGAATACAGGGCATAAGTAATATGTCTTACGCAGACCGCCTCAAGGCCCTATTCCTGTATTCTGTCTCCTACAGGCTTTTGAGGGGAGATCTATGCCTGGCATACAGGGCATTGTCAGACCCCACTCTGATGGACCTCTTGCATATCCACAAAACAAACAGTACCAGAATTTCCCGTTCTAACGACATAAACCTTGCCTGTCATATAAATAGGACCTGCTGAAGAGAGGTATGTATCCCAGAGACTACCCCATCTATGGAACAGGCTCCCCATCCTTGTGAAGCAGAGTTCCTCCCTAATTCAATTCAAGTGCAACTTGGACAATTGGATGGGAAACCAGAAATTCATCCCTGGTTTGGCACCTACATTTCTGATGCAGACAGGTAACCTGTAAATGGTTCATCATCCAGGCCAATGCTTACACATATCAAGGTATCAAAACCTGTCAGAGATTTGGGATGCATGTCTAGGCTTGAAAAGGCCCTTGTGGTCTTTAGTCTAGTAAACATCTATGAACCTATAACATAGGCACTAAAGATAACAGATCCATCTGAAATGGAACAAAACAATTAGAGTGACATTATTCAGTAGAAAACTTAATTTGGAAACATAAACCATATTTACAAAAAAAAAAAAAATTTTGTTCCTGCACCCTCCACATGCTTTGCTCCCACAATGCCTTACTTAAATATAGTAAATTCAAAGTCATTGCAAGGGCCACACACATCAAACATCCATCCTACTTCTTTATTACCAAATTTTGATCTGTGGAAATGCAAAATTAAACTGCAGTAGCAGTTTAGCAAATCATTAAATATTTACCGCACACCAAGTAATAATGAAAATGAAAAGTCATATAAATTGAGTGATCATTTTAAACAAATATGTTTAAAAATGTGCCATTTGTTTGAATTATCATTTGGTTTATTATCACTACAAAGAACACTTTGATAAATGGGTCAGATAAACTATATATTCATGACTTCTGCCACATTAGAACAGAATTGCCTCTGAATTAAAAAAAAAAAAAAAAAAATATATATATATATATATATATATATATATATATATATATATATATATACTGCTGCAATTGTTTTTTTTTGTGTCTTTCGGCTTTTCCCAGTTAGGGGTCGCCACAGCGGAACTCCAGTCCGTTAATGATTGGCAGTAGACTTTCACGTGCTGGCTTGCCGGGCCTAACGCACAACCTTCAATGAAGGAATGCCCATTCACACATGTCGACACACAGAAGACGCTCTAACTGAGAATCGAACGGGCACCGTCTAACTGTGGGGCGAGAACACTACCGCAGCACCACCACCGCGGGCCTACTGCAAATAAATGTACTTAATTTATATGGATTAGAGTTTTCTTATGACAGCTCCAGCTGGAGCGGAGATTCTTAGTCAAATGAATGTGGTGTCTATCAACCTAATTGCAGGAGCTATTTGCCACTCTTACTGGAAAATGGAGAATCCTTTTTATAGTGGAATTCATGATTTTCTGTGGACATGATTTCAGTTAGACCATCTACTCTTTTCTACTCTTAGAAGACCTAGGATCCTGTTAAATGTATCTCTTTTGATGAGAAAATATATGATACAAGTGCATTAATTATATGGAATACTTTAGAGAAAGAGGTCAGAACTAGTTTGTATTATAGCAATAACTCACGCCTGGGTGTGGGTAATGCGGGATTTAACCACGGTTGGTGTGGTTTGGTCCCGAGGGCGAAGCCCGATCGACCAAACAAAGACAACCGTGGTTAAATCCCGCATTACCCACACCCAGGTGTGGGTTATTGCTTTTATACTATGACATTATTTAAGAAAAGAAACAATTACTTTTCTTAAATAATGGCATTGTATAATGCCTCTTTGCTGCCCTTCCGCAGCTGTCTGGCATCAGCGGCAGTTCTGATGTACTGCGCATGCCTACACAGTACATCAGAGCTGTGGCCAAAAGCAATGGAGAAAGCAAGATCTCCGTTGCTTTTTTACTGTTTCGCTATGTTAAATGGGTTTAACATAGCGAGACAGCTTGCTTTTTTTTTTAAACCTGTCTCGCTATGTTAAATGGGTTTAACATAGCGAGACAGCTTTAAAATAAGCAACGGAGATCTCCATTGCTTTTTTTAAACCTGTGTCGCTATGTTAAACTCTTTTAACATAGCGAGACAGTGTTTTAAAAAAAGACTTATACTAATGGAAAAAGTCCGGGCGACCAGACCTTTTTCCATTAGTATAAGTCGATTTACAACGTGCACGCTGGCCAATCAGCGTGCACGTTTTGGAATATTAATAGGGGGTCATGGTATAATAGCAGATTTACACATTTGTTAAACCCATTCATTTGGAAATATCTTAGTAGTGTTTGTCAGTCAGTAATAGTATAATATCTATATATAAGCTGTAGTCTAACTGAAGCTAAAAAGACCGAATGAACGATTTTGACACACAAAATGCACCCTGTAATATGTGCAAACATAAGTATCTCTGAATATGGATTAATACTTCTCCAAACTTTCAAAAGAGACTGTTTACTTGGGATGTTGGGTGGGAGAATGTGTAACAGAGTGAATTCCCAAGTTAATGTTGATGTTTGATAACCCGTTTTTTGTAACTGTACCTTGAGAGAGTTCCAGAGTTATATGCACACGGTCATGTTGTAAGATGGTTTTTATTTGTGACATTTATTAATGTAAAAATAAAAATAAAAATTATTGAAAAAAAAAGAGACTGTTTTATGGTTCAGTCTTACCGGTGAGAACTTCACACTGGGGGTGGCAGAAGTGCAATGCAGAATATTGTTTCTTTTTAAGAATAGATATTAGCATGACAGAAAGCATGTCATATGGCTGCCACTCTTCCCAGACTATGAATAAAGCTGTTAAATGTACCTCACATTTCTCATTTCTTCATTCTAGACCTTTCCTGACACATTTCAACTGAACTGTATTAAATGGTAACATAAGGAAAGTGAATTTAGTAACACAAGGAATTCAATTCCTGTTGAGCATCTACTGCGTCACTTTCTGAAATTAAAAAAGGATTGTGCCCACTGTTGTGATACAATGACCCTATAAGTTTGGAAAGTATTTTACTTTGTATTTCAATAAAATTATCACATAAAGTAATTCATATTTCATATTTTGATGACATACTATCCCAAATGACATTCACCTTTTGAATTTTGTATCAAGTTTCAAATGCTAGTGATTTTATATTTTATGCCTCACTGTCACAAAGAAATTATATTTTTGAAGTTTGCTCTCAACGGGATACTGAACTACCTGTCTCTTTTGAGTTTTGCATTTTTTTTTATAAAAATGCCTTCCCTACAAGCAACATTTCTGAAGCTGCACATCAACTTGTCTGAAAACTAGAAGCTTTGAGTACAGAAGTCTTAGTGGTTTATCAATGTGAGTGGAATTCCAGAAAAAACAGAAAAAGTGTAATGTACAGCACATTTGACACTTTTAAACACAAAGCAGAATAGAAAGGCATGTTAGTAGCTGTGAGAGAGAAATTTCAAGATTTTGTGAGCCAAAGAAAAATCTGCCATGTAAAAGTATTTATTCTTTACATGCAATATATGAATTCAGGAAAACAGATGGTTATGTGACTGAATTAATAAAAAAATTAAGACCTGGATTCATGAAAGCCTGCACTTTGCACTAAGCACATGTGCTTGATGCCCAGTGATTAGCAGTCTAATGGGTATTCATCAAGCAGATGTACATGTCACTCCAGGCTTGAAAACAAGGGTAGGTGTCAGAATATGCTAATGAAGGCATAAGTAAGTGAAATACATGCTAATGAAGCAATTCAACATGGTGGATCAATTCAGGAATGTATAAAACCTCCTTGTGAACACCATGCTCTCTTTTGGCCTCAGTTCCAATGTTCCTTGGAATACAGACATGAAGACACTTTAAAAAAATGTTAGGGGTTGCTGCTGCTATCATTAACCTGTATGTACAACAGGCTTTTCATACAAGGTGTTGCTGCTGTTACCAGACCTAGACCTAAATGGAGAAGAGTGTTCAGACCATGTTTGACATATCAAGGACTTCTTGATACAGAAACAAAATGAGAGGAAGTATGCAACCTCTGCCGCTCTCACCTGAGGCCCCAGAGAAACTGTGGAGGAGCCATCCTACTAGAAACCAAGATATATGTAGCATTACATATGCTATCTACAGGCACTTTTCAGAAACTTTCAGACGGTATATTATGGGTGTCACAGACCACAGCCTCAAGAATATCACACCAACTTCTAAATACAATCCTGCAACATGTAAAGGAATCCCATCTATTTTCCACATACCCCACAGCAAACAGCTACAAGCATGCAACATTTCTGTGCCACAGAACACTTCCCTGAGGTTCTGGGTCCATGAATTGCACACACATTGACATAAAAGACCCACCTGGTGTACAGGGAAGGAGGTACATCAATAGGAGAGGATATTACTCTATCAACAGTCAGGTACTGTGTGTGTGTGTGTGTGTGTGTGTGTGTGTGTGTGTGTATGTGTGTGTGTTGGCAACCCTGGCAGTTGTCATGACTCGCACATATGGCACACCTTTGACCTATATGTAAGGTTTTCTAGGGGTGCCTTTTCATATGCCCTGGAACCTTGGCTCATGACATCCATGAGAAACCCACATCACCACACTGAGCAAGGATACAGTGATGCACACCCTCAAACTAGGAATATTCTAGAGTGTGTATTTGGCTTGCTCAAGTCAAGGTTCCAATGTCTAGACATATCTGCTCTGCAGTACTGACCACCTTGGCCAACATACTTACAGTCTGTGCCATGTTACATAATATAATAGTCGGGAAACAGTTGCAACATGGACAACAAGGCCAAGAACCACAGTTCCCACCACTACAGGCAGGACCAGCAGACACAGCAGACACAGAATAGGAGTCTGAGGAAGAACCAACAGCTGTGGATGATCCTGGATAACAAACAAAGGATAGTGCAAACTTTCAATACCTAAGTGAAAACATAAGGTGCTAAGCACACAGAAACAGTAACAAACCTTAACAGTGATGCATGCATAACTAGCAACCTTTTCTTACCCATGTAGTGTTGTGTTTGCTGCAGACAGAGTCAACCCCTGAAGAGGCAACTTGTAGCAGCAGCACTGACCAAGTTAAGTGATGAATCCTGAAAAGCTAACAATTACTATTACCTCATATGTAAGTATTGTACATCAGTAAGAAAAAACATGGCTCAACTGTACAGGAACGTCAGCAGTAACTCATGAGTGATATATGCAATATAAAATAGTAATCTGCCCAATATTGTGCATCACTCAATAAAGTTACTCAGCGTAGACACCTCAGCAGGAACCAGGGCAATCTTAGCATCAGTTGCACAAGGTGCTGAACATGCACTAATTATTTGCTAGTAGTACTGCATTACTAACAATAATACTACGAATGTAATGTGGATCACAAAATATATAACAAACATTTGAACTTGAGCATGAAAACTATAATAGCAATCAGTACAATACTTTTGATTAAAGCAAGTATGTGAGTAGTCAAGCATTAGCTATCCACACTGTGCATCAGACACTGGCAACTATAAGTCTTACAAAAATGTGCACAGGGGAGGGCACAATCATCACTTGCACAGGGTTACAGGAGGGCAAGCCTGACACCAAAGAAAACTGTGTGTCTCAGTGAGAAATCTGGTTAACACCAAGTATCTATTGTCCGAGCCAGTAACAATAGATGTAAATCATTCAGTAATAATGTTATATATGTGTGTGCGTGTGTGTGTGTGAGCATGCATGCGTGTGAGGTGATCTGGCCAAGAAGAGTTTCACTATGTTTGGGTCTGCAATTAAAGCACTTGTGCTAGAACTATGCGCTGGCACCCTGGACAGGAGTGAGTCATGCATGGTATAGGATTCATTTCACCATTGCTGTCCCTGACCATAACAAATATCTCTGTCAGGAGTTGCACTGCTCGTTCCATGACCCTGGCTAGAAGTTGGGATGTTAGCTGAATGTGAACAATGTCTGCTGAATGAACTCTCATCATGACTACATCCATGACCATTGTGGTCTATTATGTCTGGGTGTGGACACTTCAATCATTTGCAATGGAAATAGTGGCACTATGGGAGCAGGATCTGGCATGGCCATGTCTGTTAATACCTGAGGATGTAGTGGCTCTCTGGCTGTGTGGATTCTGATCCTCCCCCAGCAGACATTCCATTAAAGACACTGCATGATCCATTGTGTCACTCAATCGGTCCAGTGAGTCACCCACATGGTTCAGGCAGTCTCACACATCAGTATACATAGCATTAAGTACTCTATTTCTTCCAAGGCCCTGATGGAACATCCCTGTGTCTCTGTGACATCCCTACAAATACTTTGTGTGGCACCTAATGACACACCAACATCAGGAGGATGGTGGAAAGCATATATCCTCAGAACATCTATACTAACACGTCTGGGTGGTACTTCAACCTAGCAATGACTAGGGGGGGAAACTCTGCCAGCTCTAGCTAGAACAACCACATTATCCTGATGAATTGTGTTCCCCTCAACCTGTCCTATCTCAAATGGCTCTGTGTCATGGGTATGTGTAGGCATACTGCCTGTGTCCAAACTCTGAGTAGTGGATGTGGGATCCTCAACCTCAGTGTCTGCCTGACCCTCTGCAACCCCAGAATGTGCCTCTTCATCACCACCATTATCCTTGGAGGCTACTGACCTCCAACATTAGGCAGTAGAATGTCCATAGTGGCAGTGGCAGGCTCACCTGTGATTAAAGTAATAAAAGACAAGAATAAGAAAAATACAATAAAGCATCATCAGACTTTTGCTACATAACCCCAAGTTAAGCAATAATAAAGGCAAGTGCAATTAAATAAACCATTTAGTTAGGTAGACTTCAATATACATTCTATAAAATAATACAAGTAAAAAAGGTATAGCCATGTCATTTGCAGGTGGTTGTGTAATCTCAGTACCAGATATGCCTAGACAGACAAAATGAAGGTGGAAAGAGGGATGATAAGCATTAGAATGAAAATGTTACATTAAAGACAAACCCCAAATACTTATGAATACAAATAAAGATCTTTCACTATCCTCTCTCTCTCCCCTTTTTATCTCTCTCTCTGTCTCACTGGCTTTTTCCCCCTCTCTCTCTATAAAACATAATTGCTGCCATACCAGGACCTTCACCAGTGGACATCTTTTGGTGATCCTCCACCTCTGCGCCTATGTCCAGCACTACACTGGGAACCCCTCAGTCATCTACCTGGATCCCTGACAGTCAACAGAAACTCTTCATCTCTGTGAGTGGTGGTTCAGTAGCAGAACTACCACCAGTATCCCTCCATCCCTATGCTATAGCACTGGCTCTTTTCTTGGCTTTGTGATCATGTCACTGGCCTAATATCTAATGAGTTTGTACTCTTGGCCATGGCCACTCACAGCACTGACATCAACCACATGCCACAAGATATTATCTTTCAGATTCAGATTATTATATTTCAGCTTCTCCGGTTTCCAAAAGAACACGTAATGCTGATCATCCTTTAGGCACAGACACAGGGGGGACGCAAACATAAAAAACATTAGAACAACTCTTTCTGTCCATTGTCAAATGAATGCAGATTGCTCCAACGTGCATAATATCTCTGATTATGTATTAACACCTATTGAAGAACTTTTGTTAAATAAAGGCCTTGGTTTTATTCCTGTTTTTTTGTTGATGAAAGTATCTTTGTATCAGATGTCATGGATTTTTGTAGAAGACTAAAGCTTAAACTGTTTTTTGATCAACAGGAATCCACTCAAAGATCCACTGAATTTAGATTTTTACCATCAAAGTTTTGTCCTCTAATGGACAAACATGTAGCCATATTCCAGAATGCTGTTATTAAGGATTTACACCATCAGTTGGGTTCAGGGAACACTCTCAGAAATAACCTAAATGTTGAGGAACAACAGGCTCTTATGAATCTTAAAAACAATACTGACATTACCATTCTTCCTGCTGATAAGGGTGGGGCCATTGTGGTCATGAATTCCAGTTATTACTGGGCTGAGGGAATGAGACAGGTGTCAAACACTCAGCATTATTTACATATGCCTATTGACCCTACCCCCAAATTTAAAAAACAAATTGATGACTTTTTACAGCTTGCAGTTGAGGAAGGTATCATTAGCACTAAAACTAGATTTAATTTAACCAATCAAGATCCAGTAAAGCAATATCTATATTTATTGCCTAAGATTCACAAGTCCCAAAATTCACCACCAGGCAGGCCTATTGTTGCAGGTATGGGTTCACTTACTGAACCACTATCAGTCTTTCTGACACAATATTTAAAACCTTTGTTACCACATGTACAGGCCAGATTACAAGACACCACGGAGTTCCTATAGATTGTTTCTGAATCCCAACTTGAACCAGATTGGCTTATGTGCACTTTAGATGTTACATCACTGTATACTAGCATACCACATTGGGAGGGTCTAATGGCAATTGAATATTGGCTACAAAAGATCAACATTTATAGTCCAGGATTTAACACCCTATTAATCTGCATGGCGGAACACGTTCTAACCAAGAATGTGTTCTGTTTTCAAAACCAATGTTACTGGCAAATCCAGGGTACGGCGATGGGTGCCTCTTTCGCACCAATATATGCTGATCTCTTTATGGGATATGTTGAAGATCAGATTATATATAGTGAATTACACAACTTATATATGCCAGAAATCGACATTTGGAGATGTTTTCTGGACCATTGTTGGCTTGTTTGGAAAGGGGGCACAGAGTACCTTATGGAATTTGTTGAATATCTTAACAGTAACAAATGGGGCATAGAATTTTTGGTTAATCATAATCTGCAGCAGATTGATTTTTTGGATGTTCATCTGTGTAGGGAACCAGACAATACTCTATGTACCACTGTGCACAGAAAATACCCACAATACAATAGTTTATTACATGCCTCTAGCTTACATCCCAGGCATATTATAAAAAACATTCCTAAATCACAATTCATCAGGATTAAAAGAATATGTTCATCTGATATGGACCTTGAGAATTGTCAAAATGATCTCTCGAATAGATTCTTACAGAGAGGTTATAATAAATTGGATGTTCACTCTGCAGTCCAAATGACCAAAAATCTATCAAGGGGCACTTTGTTGGGTTATAAATCCAAAGTTGCTAGTTCTTCTGCACAGACACCCAGGTTAGTAACCACCTTTGGTTGGAACACCTATCAATTGATGGACATTATTAATAATCATTGGAATATATTAACAACAAACACACATCTGGCAAACTGGTTGGACAATAGATGTCTGTTTTCATACCGTAAAGGTAAAAGCCTGAGGTCACACTTTTCTTATTACAAAAGAACTACACCATTGGATGTCTCTATTACTCAGACAACCTTATTGGGAGATAAACTTATTGGCAATCACCCTTGTGGCCATTGCTCTTTTTGCAAATATGTATTTACCACCAAGGAATTCACAAGTAAGAACACAGGCAAGGTATATAATATAAATTTTTTTGCAAATTGTAGCACAGATTGGGTGATTTATTTGGCCACATGTACATTGGACAAACATCCAGACAGTTTAGAATTTGTATTTCTGAACATTTGGGTGATATAAGGAATGCCAGGTCCACCAATGCTTTGTACAAACATTCTTTGATACATAAAATGGCCCAGTTTTCTTTTATCAGTATTGATAAGATTTCTGGCAATAGAAATTTTAAAACTGGATGGCACAAATTGCTTAACCAAAAAGAAACAAAATGGATTGTAAAACTAGGTGGTTTATTTCCACCTGGCCTTAATGACAAATTGTGAGGGGATAATGCCCCTAATAACTGTAATCCATTTATATGTTACAATACCATTTTTTTCTACTTGTTATACTGAACTACAGGATTGTTGTTATATTACAAATTTATTGTAGCACTATTTCAATCTTGATATACATTTTAATATCAATATTTTTGGTATACTTTCTGTATACTAATTGATTTTTGTACCTTTCAAGTTCATTTATATATATTTACTTGTTTTGGTGATTGTTTCATGAACACAGGAAATGATGTCATACTGCCTAGTTTAAAATACTAATAAATATGGCCTATGGTTGTGTAGTTATCAAAACCACTGAAGAAAGCTGATTGCTGAAACCGGTCTGGTTTAATAAAAGTACTTTAAACTACTACTGCTCAGGGTGCTGGATTTCTTTTCTTTGGTATTTTCAATAGGACAAGGTGCTTTATGATTAATTGATTTGAAGTGGGGGAAATTAAAGAATTAAGGAGAAGGTAGGGTTTTGGATATAGATCCTTAAAGAGAATAACAATAGAGCCATGCAGAATATTATATTGATAAATTAGCAGAGGGTATTGTAAGAATTTAGCCAACATGAAAATGCAGAAAGGAGATTCTGTTTGCAGGGATTACTGAAGTTATGGTTACATATAATAGGCAAGAGGGGGCTGGAATTTAATGGAAAAAACTGGCAAAGGAGCCAAGGTATTGGGATCCCATAACTAGAGAGGAAAAGATAATAAAATGGGAAGAGGCCAAGAAGTTGTTTGGACTGCAGACTAGAAACTGCCTTCCCTATCAGGGAATGATATCAGAGTAAAGACACAGAGAAAGTTAGAGCTTTTCTAAGTGTTGAATGTCTATCCTTCAGTACTGAGTTCATATTACCAGTGATGTTTTATATTTTAAATATTTTTGCTCATTATTAAATATTTTATTAACTTATATTGTGGCTGGTCAGTCAGTGTTTTTCTTTAGTGATTTGAGAGTGCTTATACCTCCTTCGATAACTTCCTGGGCCACTATGAAAGCCTGGTCATTTGCTACCATTTGTTTTATTATTTAATTTTCATAACTGGACACCCCTTTAAAAGGGTGTGTAGACTGTCTCTCTGATTGGTGGCAGTGTGTTACTGTATTATTTTGGGGAAGGGACACAGCTGGAAATCTGTGTCAGGTTTTCCCAGAAGTGTTTGGATGTGTGAAATTTAATTTATTTAACTATGAGTGCATCAGAGGTCTTAAACTTGGACATATTGCTCTGAAGTGTGGGGTGGACAGAAGTATACACCCCAGTCCCAGGTTATAGAGTATGTTCCTTTGTGGTCTTTGGGAAAATTGTGAAATATTACTCCTGTTTAAGTGACGGTCTCCTATTGGAATCAGTAGTGAGGATTGAATCTCCTTAGTTATTCAGCCAGGATAGTAAGGGAAATCACATTATTACTGGCATTTAGTGGGTATTGTGTGGGCTTCACATTATTTGGTAGGAGAAATGTGGGATTTTTAATTGGACTCAGTAGCCTGTGGTTAGTTATCATTAGGGTGTGCACTCTTGACAGCCACAAAGTTAACATACTGAATCTCAGTCCACCACAGTTTTATTTATTTTTAGTTAGTCAGGGATAGCAGGCAAGGATTTCAGCAGAAGACTACAGTAAGCTGACAAAGAACCAGTTGGCCATGTAGTGTGAAGTCAGAGGAATGGTGCATGCCAGCCTGACAAAGGAAGCAATGATTTCAACCTCAGTTACAGCTTCACCTCGAACCAGCCATTCGTAGGATATCCAATTTGGTATTGGGGATGTGCAGCCTGCTGAGACAGGACTTTCTACCTTTTCTTCAGACTGGAGGCATAGAAAAGGGAGAAACAGCGCTGATATGAACTGGAGGCCAAAGAGAGAATATGACGTCTGGAGCTTGAGAAGAAGCAGTGTCAGTATGAACTGGAGGCTGAGAAGAAGTAGTGTCAATATGAACTGGAGGCCAAACATCTTGAACTGGAATCAGTATGGAGACTGAGGGGTTTGAAGCTGAGGAAAATGAGGGACAGTGCCAGCATGAAGTGAAGCTTCTTACTGTTTGAGAGGGTCATGGAGGTAATGGGGAAGGGAATAAGTGGACCCCAGAAGGTGTAATGGTCATTAAACATTTTTCAATACAGGGAGGGGAATGACTTTGATAGTTTTATTCATATATTTGAGAGGGTGTGCAGATGGTATGATGTTGACCGTGAGCTCTGGGTTCAGCTCCTGACTCCATTACTCCATGGTAAAGCTGTTCAGGCCATGTCAAAATTGCCTCATGTAGATTGATTGAATTATGATAAAAGTAAGAACTGCCTTAAATGTCATGATTGTTTTAAACTAACACCTGAAGCTTATAGAAAAATGTTTTGTGAACATAGATGCAAGGGAGATGCAAATGCATATTATTATATTGCTTATTTAAGTTACTCACTTTCACAGATGGGTGAGTGGGTGTTAGGTCAGCACTTCTGAGGGACTGGCAGACCTTTTGGTGATGGAACAGGCTTTCAGTACTTTGCTTGATGACATGAGAATCTGGTTAACCAACAGAGAGTGTAACTCTATGGAGGAGTTAGGGAGAAAAAGGGATCTCTACTTAGCAAGCAGAATACCAATGCATAAGAAAGAGATACCCAGTGCTGCACATGGACCTAAGGGAACCCATGGGGGGGCAATCTAAACCACTACACCAGTAACAGGGGTAACTACTAGTCCAAGTACATGGTTAAGGATTAGATGATTCAAATGTTACCACAGGGGCCACATAGCAGTCAAATGTCCATCAAGGGAAAGTGAGAACCAAAAGATGAGACAGCCAGCAAGTGGGGATGACAAACTGCTACTGGTAAGTTGTTTGGAAACATTAGGAATGCCAATCTATCACCAAAATGTATATCCTATCTTAGTAGATGGTAAACAGTTACTGCTAAGAGAGACACAGCTTCTGCTATAACCATTGTGAGGCCTGCAGTGGTTAGAGAAGAGCAGTACTTGGTTGGACAATCCATTCTAGTCAGAGCTTTGGGAGGGACCCATTCCAAATACCTTTGGCCAGGATTCATCTTGACTGGAAGGGTGAAAGAGGAAGCAAGCAGGTAGGTATGTTTGAGGATATTCCTGCAGATGACCTGATAGGGAATGACTTTGATGATGCAGGGCCTTGTGTGCATGCAATGACATGTATTCAAGCTGGAAGACAGTCATGTAGGTCAGTAGCCTGGGGAAGACCAAAACAGATCTCATCTCTAAATCTGGAACTCGTGTGGTAGCTGTTTCAGAGAAGGAGCTATTCTGTAGCAGTAAATCTGAAAGTGAACCACATCTGCTGGTAAGTACTGATGTTCCCTTGGACACAGTGACTGCAAGGACAGAGGTGAGTGATAGTATCCAGATTGAAGGAGAGGAGCAACTGTCAGACGTTACTAGGCTTCCTGTGGAAGGGGAGCTTGTGTTTGAGGATATTCCAGCAAATGTCCTTATAGGCAATGACTGCAAGGATGCAGTGCCTTGTGTGCATGCAGTGACACGCAGTCAGGCTTGGAGACAGGCATGTAGGTCCTGTAGCCTAGGGGAGACCCAGACAAATCTCATACCTAAAGCTGGAACTGGTGTGGTGGCTGTTACAGAGAAGGAGCTATCCTGTAGCAGTACATCTGAAAGTGAGCCACAGTTGCTGGGAGGTACTGATGTTCCCTTGGACACAGTGACTGCAAGGATGGAGGTGAGTGATAGTACTCAGAGTGACAGTGAGGTGCATCCATCAGAAGTTACTAGGCTTCCTGTTGAAGTGGAACTTAGCAGGATCACAAATGTAGAGTTGAGACAGGCTCACATCCCACTCTGCTTCCTAATACAAGAAATCTAGACAAAGCCTTAAATAATGGGGGGACAAAGACCCAAAAATAGGAACAGTTTTTAAAAACTGCTCTTACAAACTTAGAATGTTGTTAGAATAACAGGTTTTGTGTTAGCTTGCATTTTCTGAAGAATATGAAGTTTGAAACTCAAATGAAGGTTATTATTTAGTGCCTTCAATTCTTTGTAGTTTGCCAGAAAAAACACAAATTTTAAGAGGAGCTGACCTAAAATATGAGGCAAAAATCTAGGCATTCTGCAAAATCTGGACAAGAGGCATGCAGGCTCAACATATGTACCCTATATTACAAAGCTTGAGGGAGATAGCTAAAGAAGCACCTGAGGCTCAAGGTGGAGGGGAGTCTATATATGGGAAGGAAGGTTTGGTATATAGAAAGTATACTTCTAAGGGAGGGCTGAAAGGTGAGGTAGTGCAGCAGTTAGCAAAGCCTAAAGCCTACCATCTGCCACTTCTAGTTATAGCCCCTAATATTCCTTGTGCAGATGATATTGAGGCAGAGAAGAAAGATTCACTGTATAAAGACTGGACTCCAAGGGAGGGCTGGAAGGTGAGGTAGTATGGCAGTCTGTAGAGCCTCGAGCCAACCATCTGCCACTTCTACTGTAATACCTAATATTCCTTTTGCAGGTGATATGGATGTAGAAAAAGTGGCAAGTGCTTTGCTAGAAATTTTCAACAGGGTAGGTTTTCCAAGGGAGATACTGACTGACCAAGGTGCCAAGATCATGTCAGACCCTCTGATTTGATTGTGGAAGTGTTATGGGGTGACACATTTGAAGACCAATCCCACACTAATAGTCTTGTGGAGAGGTTAAACTCTACAATAAAGACTATGCTACAGGAATTTGTAGACCAGTTTAAAATGACAAAGTAAACCATTAAACCCAGTAAGTGTCAGTTTGGTATGGTAGAGGTCACTTACTTAGGACACAGAGTGGTGAGTGGTAAGATTAGGCCAAAACCTTTCAAAGTAAAAGCTATTCAAGTGAGGCCAGTTTATGTTGCTAAAAAGTGAGTGAGACATTTGTAGGGACAGTGGGGTAATGTGGAAAATTTGCTCACAGGTGTGGTGCAGTGGCTGCCCCACTTACTGACCTAACTAGGAAAAAATAAATCAGATAACGTAGTGTGGACCACAGATTGTGAACAGGCATTCTAAAACTTAAAGAGATTTTGGGAGGACCCCCCTGTGTTAGTCAGCCCACATTATAACCAAAGAATTTCTTGTGCAAGTAGATGCTTTAAATTATGTGGTGGGGACGCTACTCAGCCAAGTTTCCACAGAAGGTGAACAGGTTAATAATGTCAATGCAAATGGATTGCCCGGGTGAGGACTGGGTTGATATTCCCAGACAGATCCATTTTTCTGAAGAGTCACTTTTCAAGGGTCACATGAAAGCCATGCTTGAGTCATAGGGGAGGAGAAATGTGAAGAAATTAGGCACTGTCATCTGTGCTACCATGTCTGTCTGAAGTTTTGTATATAATTTCAAATTAACCTGTGTATTATATGCCAGCATGACTACCAATGATATTGTAAATATGTGTTTACATGTTGATCTATAATCTGTACAGAATGCTTTAAAGACTTGAACAGTGTTCCTTTACATTTCTAACTGAACATATCTGTAAAGAAGATTCTAAATGCAGACTGTCTCAGAATCAGCTAATCTGCAGATGATGTCACTGGAATGTTGACAGTGGCTATGTGTTACTGTTAGAGGCTGAAAGACAGGAAGGAACTTTAGTAAAGAGCTGTTGGTTGATTTTCAAAATATAAAATGAAAATTAGAACTGGAATGGTTGTGACAGTTAAGCTAGTCTATAAAAGAGCTGCTGAAAACAGTGGAAGTCAGTTGTCAGTTAACAGCCAGCTATAGTTGCCAATTGCAGTTGTCAGTTGTTCACAATTGTACTGTGCAGTGGATACCCAAAATAACTCACTAACAAGAATTGTAAGCCTGCCTTTGCTCTGTTGTAATAATTTAGTTTAGATCAGGGACAGTGTTCTTTAGTCAGATAGGGAAAGTATAGCTATTCAGTTAGGGTTTTCATAATTGTTGGATTTCTATCCTTCATTATTGATTTCATTTCCCAATGATTGAGTTCTCTTTGTTTACTGGAAATTGCTGTTTTATATTTTAAATCATTTTGTTCATTATTAAATAATTTTATTAACTTACATTGTGGCTGGTAAATCAGTGTTTTTAGTGCTTTGTGTTTATACCTGCTTTGGTAATTTCCTGGACCACTCTGAAAGCCTGGCTGTTTTAAGTCATTTGCTATCAATTGTTTTAATATCTAATTTTCACAATTGGATACCCCTTTAAAAAGGCATGTAGAACTCTCTCTGGTTGGTGACAGTGTGTTACCGTATTATTTTGGGAAAGGGACACAGCTGGAAATCTTTGTCAGTCTTTCCCAGAAGTGTTTGGATGTGTGAGATTTAATTTACTTAAATGTGAGTGCATCAGAGGTCTTAAACTTGGACACATTGCTCTGAAGTGTGGAATAAGGAGTTACATTAAGGGTGGACAAAAGTATATGGTCCAGTCCCAGGTTATAGAGCATGTTCCTGTTGTGCTGTTATGGGAAGTTGTGAAACATTACTCCTGTTTAAGTGATGGTGTCCTATTGGAGTCAGTAGTGAGGGTTGAAGCTCCTTAGTTATTGACCCAGGATAGTAAGGGACAACACATTGTTGGTAGTCTGGTAGGGTATTGTCCAGATGTCACACCATCACTTATAAATGTATCAAATGCTATTCACTGATCATAAAAGGAAGAGAAAAACACACTCTTGTTTTGCATACATGTCCTTACTGTGACATTTCTTTGATTAACTGTTGCAAATATCACAAACAAGCAGACATCAGCTGTGAAGTGACAAAGGGCAGCTTTGACAAAATGGACATATTGCTCCATAAATGTAAAATGTTAAGTGTGCCAAAGTTTAAGTATATGTATTCCACCTTCCCTACCTCATAAACCTTTTTCTGTACATGGCACATACTGTTAATACCATGGTTTAAAGGATCAACTCTAGAGAAGGTGATGTCTGTGAAACAAGGGATCTTTAATGTCCACATTTTCATTGTATATGACCACAGAGATGAACAGAGATGAGAAATTATCACACAGGCACATTTTCCATTTTCTCTGTTATTTTATTTTATTTTGTTTCATCCTTTGCACAATGCTTGGCATAGCTCATTGATGACTGTCAGTGCTCAGTAGCAGTGAGCAATGATTCCCTACTAAAGCAAAAACTCAGCAATTTTAATTTGGAATGCCATCAGGAGTGCAACTGAGACTGGCACTGGTGTTCTTCCATCAGCACTCTGGATGTCCTGAGTGAAAAAAATGCACCTATCAATTATATTTTTTTGTGACTCAATACAGTTTAGGGTTTCAAAATGAGAAATGTTACACACTTTTTATTATGAATTGAACAACTCTATGGAAGGAAAACTAAATATGTTACCTATTCTCTTCATGAATTTGTGTTAAGGGTAACACTAATCATACTTACTTGAAATTACAGTTGCATGTGTATAATGACAGTACTTAGTAATGATTAGCAAAAATACATTAGCTATGTCATTTTCTCTGTGGCTAAATGTGTTAATGCACTTAACATAAATGCAACATTAATGCAGGGTTTGATTCCAGCTTTTGATAATTTGAATGTACTATCCACAGTGACAAAAATGTTTTATTGGAACCTGAACCATTGTTAGTAGTAGTAATAACACATTTGTATAATGCTTGATGAAAAAATATAACATTTACTAAAGTGTGAGTAAATAAAATTAGTAACATGATGAATGTAGAAATATTTCTAATATTCTGGATTAACTAGTAGTAATCATGACTGTAATGCAGTTCCTTTAAATATATGTATTTAACTGTGGAGTTTTTCTCCCCGGGCCCCTGCTGAAAATGGACATGCATCCAGTTGGACTTTCCCAGTCAACAAATGTAAAATAAAATAAATGTAATTCTTATAAGTATATGACGGTGTTCAAAATGTTCTTATGTAATCTCCTGTGTGGCCCTTTCCTTGTGGAATGTCATTACATGAAGACATGATGTTATGTAACAGAACTACAACTTATGTGCAAACACTCTTAAAAGATTGAATGTAAATGTGTCAGGGTAATGCCACAGGTACTGGGTTCATTGCTAGATATATCCTATAATTCTTTTATAGCTTCTGCACTTGCACGATGCTTGGTAATGCATGTCAAGTATCAGTGGTTGCCATCAATCAGTGAAGGTTCGAGCCTGAAGGCAAAAACTCAAATTTTAATTGGGGTTGCCATCAGTAGTGTAAATGAGATTGGTGCCTGTGGTTATCTGTCAGTACTCTGGACAACACAGAGTGAAGAAAATGCACTTGTCATTCATCTTTCTATGTGACTCAATGTATTAATTCAGTAAATTTGGAGAAGCAGCAGAGGTAATGCAGAATTTGAATCCAGTTTTCAGATAATTTTAATGAAGTGGTCAGAATAAGTATTGTCACAGAATTTTTATTATAAATATTACGATGGCAAAACAAAACTTCCAGGACACACCACGAGAAACACAAGTCTTCTAAAACAACGTACTTTATTCCAAACGATAAAAGGTTGTATAAGCGCTTTCACATGCGTCCTGCATGCTTCTTCAGATACAATTCTTAGCTTGAAGTCCAACTGTTTTTATACATTTCATTATTAACAATCATTCAATTTCATCAATTTAACAGAGCTATCAAGCCATAAATATTACATGAAGTACAGCTGACTATGAAAAAGTGATGTCATACAAACACATACAATTGCATAATGATCAATATAACATGAGGATAGACTATGCACCTGTATTATCCATATAATTAGTACTTTACTGCAAGTATAATTAACAGTGTGTAAACCGTGACACAGAAAACATTAACATAACACATATCTGTTCTGAACTGAATTAGAATCAGAACTTTTTTTATGCATGCACTCCTTATTCACATGAAGGTTGGCATGGGTTAGCACAAACCATTGTTAATTCCTGTTCTAAGTGCAAAACTTCAAAATCTAATTATTCATGTGCTAACACCTTACCATCAGTTGTACAAATAAGTTGGTTAGCAGTACACTTCAGGAGCGATGTACAAAAAGAGAAATTTATGTCAGTGGCTTGTATTACTTGTGTATGTTGTAATGGACTGTTGTACTCAAGATAAGATGAATTAACGCTGATGCTGTCTAAACACTTCATTATTTAAATGTATGTCAGACTGGCTGATGATATACAATGGTGTGGGACCTTTGCAAACATAATGACTAATTGGTATTAAATGGTGTACATTCATATGTTTGACCTTACATTTGTAACTTACACTGCACATTGTCCAAGGGAATATTAAAAATGATACACAAAATTTATGCTATTTGCATAAAATAATTCTGAGCTGAACAGGCAAGAATGCTTGGTTGTCAATTCACTATTTCACAAAGGTGATTGTCACTGCACCATACTGTGAAACAGCTGTCACTCACACTATCAAAATGTACATGAATGACAGGAGCAGTATGTAATTGGTTCATATGTTCATATGTGTGTACTGGGCTAACAACTACAAGGGCCTTTTTAAGCCTAGTCATGCATCCTAAATCTCTGACAAGTTCTGGTGCCATTGATAAGTGTAAGCAGGGGCCTGGGAGATTAACCATTTACAGGCTGCCTATGTCCATTAGAGACATAGATGCCAAATCAGGGATGAATTTCCTGTTCCCCATCCAGTTGTCCAAGTTACACTTGAATTGGGTAGAGGAGAGGATAGTCCCTGGGATACGTATCCATCTCTCCAGCAGATCATATTTATATGACAGGCAAGGTTTAACTCTTTAGAATGGGTAATTCTGGTGTTGTTTATTTTGCTGATATGCAGGCGGGTCTGTCAGGGTGGAGCTGACAATGCCTCATATGTCAGGCATAAATCTCCACTCATCAGCCTGTAGGAGACAGAATCCAGGGATAGGGCCTTGAGGCTGTCTGCATAGGACAGGTTACTTACACCTTGTATTCTTTTAGTGAGGAACCTCTGTGGATGTTCCAATTGTTGGATGTGTCTGGTTAAGTACATACAAAAGGAGGCATTGTACTCAAAACATCTAATGATTGCCGAACACAGTGGAACAATGACCTCCTTGGACCTAGATGCCATACCTTTAGTTATAAGTTGCACAACATAAAATGATTTCCTCACTATTGCAGGCACGTGATGATCAAAGGCTAGATTAGTGTGTATGTATGTCCCCAAGTCCCTGACTACTGGGTCACCTCTTAGGGGAGTATTGTTAATATGATAGTTACCAGGGGTGGATGACTTCCTGAAGAATACAATTAGGTATTTCTTGGGATTTTATTTTAATCCATGGCTCTGACACTATTTATTTGGACTTGTCAGCCCTTCCTGGAGAACATTTGTGTTGGTGGGGGGTTCTATGATTGCTTCCAATTTGCAATCATCTGCAAATTTAGTCAGCTAGGGGCCATTGATATTGGCCTTGACTTTAGAGAAGTAAATGCCAAAAAGGAGCAGTCTCAGGACCAAACCTTGAGGGACTCCACTTGTGGGACAGATCCCTGAGGGATTCCACTTGTGAAAAATTTGTTAGCAGGATTTGAACCCTGCATCACTTGTTTCTTTATTTAAGTTCAGTGCATTTACAGCTTGCCTTACAGAGGTACATAATTACTTGTGATCTACACATTTCTGTTCTGCTTGTCAAGACACATTCCTTTTCACCCAGACCTATGATGGACACTATATTCTCTGCAACACACTGATGTGGTACCCCTTACAAATGTGGAGTATCTCACATTTAAAGTAAGGTTTCTCCTGTGGTGCTTGTGGTTGATAAAATGTTACACTAGATTGTGTACCTAGATAGTTATGTGTTCAAATACAGCAGTGACTGCCTACCATGAGTGTGTGTGTGTGTGTGTGTGTGTGTGTGTGTGTGTGTGTGTGTGTGTGTGTGTGTGTGTGTGTGTGTGTGTGTGTGTGTGTGTGTGCGTGCATGTCTGCCTTTAGTGATAGGTAGGACTGGCTACACACACACACACACACACACACACACACACACACACACACACACACACACACACACACACACACCTCTGATGAAGACACTTTCACTCAGGAGAAGCATTTACAATAGGAGAGTGCTCCCTCATTACTTTCTTCCAGTTTTAGCCAAGACATTTTCTTTGCAATGTACTGATGATGTCATTCTTTTAAATGTGCTCTATCTCAGTATTGTAATCAGGCTTCTCTTGTGGTGCTTGCTGTTGATGCCTTTATTTCTAGATGAAGGTAGGTAGGTTGAATCCAACAGTGTGAAACTAGTATGAGTGTGCATCTCCCTAGTGTTAGGTAGATATGACATCAAAAACAGATCTACTGTGTGCAGTTAGACCCAAAAAAAAACATTTACACTGGGCAGTGGTCAACCATCAGTTTATTCCAGTTTTAGCCAAGACATCTTCCCTGCAACACAATGATGAGGTCATTCTTTCAGATCTGCTCTATTTCACTAGTATAATCATATTTCTTTTGTGGCTCTTGTGTGTGATACTGTGTACTCAGGAATGTGAAATTAAATTGGTACGTGGTTTGAATCCAGCAGTGACTGACGATTCTGACTGTTGGGTTTCTCTGTCTCTGTAGTACTTGTTAGGAATGACATTCCCCCACTGATATGATGTGTAGCTTTGCAGTGGAAGTGGGCTCTCCCACAGCTTTCAGTCCCTTTTTAGCACACACATCTCCCTAGAAAAACAGTGGTGATGTCATCCTTTCAAATGTGCACTGTCGCACACTTGTAAACAAATTTCTTGTGTGGCGCTTGGGATTCATGCAATGTCCTAACTTGTGATCTTAATTAGGTCGTCAGTTTGAAATCAGACATTGGTCCATAGACTGTGTGTGTATGTGTGCATGTGCGCGTGTGTGTGTAGGAATGGTGTCACCCACAGATCTGATGTATAGCCAGAGTTCTCTTTCACAATTTTCTTATCATTTAGCATAGACAACTGTTTTATTAAACACTGATGAGCCCATTTGTTGAAATGTGACTTATCTCACTATTGTTGTAAAACTTGTGCTGTGGCATCAGGAAATGATGCAATATGCTCTAGCTTGTGGACTTATTAAGACACAAGTTTGAATCTTGTATTCTCTAAGTTTTCTGCACATGTGTGCTTCTACAGTCACAAGGATGACTGGATTATGCAACACATGTAGTTGTGTACACCTACAGTAATGCAAGAATTTGAGACAAAGACTCAAATCATACCATTCTGTTGATCAGTTTAAAGCCACACGTATGCTTTGCAGCACTATGATGGTGTCATGCCTTCAAATATGTCTGCCTCACATTTGTAGCAAGATGTCTCATGGGGCACATGCAGTCAATACAATACAATATACTTCAGCTTGTGTAGTTAGGTAGTTGTTCAAAACCCACAGTGACTGAGTAATATGAATATGTGTGACTCTGTTGCTTGGGATGAATCATATCCACCAGAACTGTAATGTGTGTAATTACAGTGGGAGAGGGCTTCTGCATTACTTTTAGCCCAAACAGCAGATTTGCTCCACAATGATGATATCAAATACCTCTCAACTGTACAGAATTTTTGCAGAATGTCCAGATTTTTGCCTCACATTTTTGGTCCATTTTTTCATAAAATTGTGGTTTTCTGGCAAATTATTGACGAGTGATTAAATAAAAAAAAATAATGATAGATATTTGAGTTTCAGACTTCATACCATTCAGAAAATTCATGCGCACACAAGACCTGTTATTATATCAACTTTCTAAGTTTGTAAGAACAATATTTAAAAATTATCCCTATTTTTGGGCCTTTTGTCTCCCCATTATTTAGGGCTTTGTCCAGATTTCTTGCTCTAAGAGGTTGAGAGGAAAAATGTTCTGTCTCACAGCTGTAGAAATATTTTGCCTGGAGGATGTGGTTAATACAGAGTTCTATAGAGTGTGGATTTACACTGGCAACTGTTCAACTCCAACAAAGGGCAACATAATGTGAGTATAGTAACATGACACATGCAACATTGCATCAATTTATTTCTATCCATTTTAGTTCTAACAAAGTCCTTTCAACACATTAGGGATTTAATGCCAGTCAAATATGTATAAATCTGCAATTGTGGGACTCCAGGGTCTATATCATGAGATCGACATATTGTTCGACATGAAAATGTTGAACTCCAAGTTTCCCGAATGGCCAAATCACAGATTTCTTTCCAACAGAAAGAAATCGTTTGGCCAAACACCAACGCCACACAAAAACAAACATATTTAAGTGGGGGGCTTTGACCCCCACACCCCCCAACATGGGGGGCTGTGCCCCCCACCCCCCCTAACAAGATATTCTAACTCCAAGACCACACTACAGTCAGGGAAAGGGCAGGTGTAACAGAATAGCCAACCAATTTCTTTCCATTGAAAAGAAATCAATGATTTGGCCATTCGGGAAAGTTGGAGTTCAACATTTTTGTGTCGAACAACTGAGAGTCGACATTTTAAGATGTTGATCTCATGATACAGACCCGGGACTCCACACATATCTGCTGACCTCACAAGACCCAAATGTAGTGAAAGTTTTGAAACATGAGGAGAATAAATCTAAGATGACTTCTCTGCTTACTCTAGCAGAAACATATCGGCATCAAGCAGGAATGCAAATCAAACCAGAAGTAGATAAAAGTCAGGCAGCAACTGAATGTGCCAAAAAACAAAAGAAAGAATATAAGATGAAGGACCAGATGAGAAGGCAAGAAATGTGGAAAAAGCATAAATATAGCTGCAAGTATAGAAAACTTCTGGAAGAACCTCATGTTGATCAGGAACAAATGCAGGAATGGTTGAGGAGAGGCAATTTCAAACCAAGAGATGAAAAGTTAATACTGGCAGCCGAAGACAGTAGGCTGCATGCATGTTGGCTTACAAAGTCCATTGGACATGTGGAAGAAACAAACAAATGTAGGTTTTATAAAACCGAATTGGAAACAGTCGCACACCTCATTGCTGGTTGCGACATAATAATGGCAGAAGGACTGTATGCTGAAAGGTGTAATAATGTGGCAAGACTGTTGCACTGGGGATTGTTCAAACATTATAGTACTGAAGTGGCTGAAAACCTCTGGAAATAAGACCCACAAAGCATCACAGAAAACGAAGAAGTTTACATTACATGGGATAACCTATTACACAGTAGAAAAGATAGATGCTAGAAAACCGGATATAGTGGTCAAAGAAAAGAAGACAAAAGTAGCATTGCTCATTGAAATCACCACACCCAGTGGCTACAGTGTCTTACATACAGAGAGACACACAAAGTCATAAAATATCAGGATTTGCAGGCAGAAATGAGAGCAATGTGGAAGAAAGATACCTAGACAGTTCCAATAGTAGTAGGAGCAACAGGTCTTATAAAAAAGAGTTTTCAGTCGTATTTAGATATGCTACCAATCCATGTAACTCCTTATGAATTGCAGGAGGAGTCATTACTGAGCACATTGCAGGTGCTGCGAAGAAGACTACTGGCTGACATCAGAGTGAAACAATACTAATTTCATGAACTTTAATCATACTTTGACGTAGGAATGGGGTCCATTCCCATCATGGTATTAGAAACTCAAAAGATTTGGAGAAATTAACAAAGGTCAAATAGGTGTTCTGTGATGCTTGTGGAGAGAGTTCTCCTGTGGCATGTTCAGTTAATCCTCACTTCTATAGCAACTGTACCCAGATAAGCATGGGTTCAAGTCTAGGAATGTATATGTGCAAGACAACTTGAATATTCAAGAGTGGCTTACTCAACAAACAGTAATAGGGCTAAATTGCACTTGTGTGTACAGTAGCTCTGCTACATCCTTTTGATCCCTCAGAATTTGTATTGGATAAATGACCATCAAAACCCTTTCCTAGTTCACACCTTGAAGAATGTTCTTTGTGACACCCTCCATTACTATCTCCTGTGGCAGATGCAGTTGTTACAGAGCTATGTGGAGCATAAAAGTCAGGGTCTGAATCTGGTATGGTCTGTCTGTTAAACAATTATGACAGAAGTGGCTTAGGCAAAAACTGGAAATATGACATAGTAAGAACACCATTTTTTTAGGCCTCAAACTCCATGTTAGTGTAGCCATAACCATTCCAGAAGGATACTGATGTAATCCTTTCAAGTGTGTTCTTCATAACTCATCAGATGTGCTTCTTTCTGTAGTGTCAATGGTTGATATACCGTTCTCTGAGTTCTGACCTCGGCATGTGTTTGAGTCTGGCAAGATGTAACTGCTGATTATATAAGTGAATGCTCATAGCCATTATTTAGTTTAGCAAAAATACATATATATGTTACTATCTTGTTCAAGATATAGGGCTTTAAAGGTAAAAAGGCCTCAATCATCATTCCTTGATGCGTGCTATGCTGCAAAATCATCACAAAGTATGAGTGGGCCTGTGTTACAATACCCTTGTGTGGTTTTGTGTTGGGTAGTTTGTTGTCATTGTAGTTCTTGCTGCACTTCATTATAAGCATGCTCAATATAATGATGTATTAAATGCATGCTATTTAACATGAAGAACATTAAGTACTCAACGTTAGGAGATAGTCCTTATCATTTGTTCTTCTTCATTGTCAAAAAGTGACAAAATTAGTCTCTGGAAGGTTGGCTTTGCCAGCTTCTGCACAATAAATTTACTGACCTGTGCACTGAGGATAACAACATTTGTCTCAAGCCAGTGTACAGCTGATATATTGTACAATGTAACTCTTTAAGAGGTCACTTAGTAATACACATTAATGTTTCACCTGGATGTTTTTTATGTTACTATACTGTCATACAGGTATTACTGATTTGTTTAAGAAGCCTCATGAGTGTCAGGTACAACGTGGTGTTATACTTCATTCACATGTGTACTTTCATGACCTTTTTTATTTCTACATGTATGGTGTGACAGTTGCAGTAGGAAGGACACACGTTATATGATTGATTACACTGTCACAGATGCATCATACTCAATTAATTATACCCTGACATTTGGTACATCTCCCCTGCAACTGATGTCATTATACCATAATGCTGGCATGTCATTTAGTTTGGCCTAAGTCTTGTCTAGGCTACCTACCCGTTTGTGTTACACACATACATACATCCTGTACATAGTGATATACTTAATGACATTTCTACAGACCCAACCTAGTTGTCAAGGGACTGAGTTCATATGAGTTGTACCTGGATTTATGTGCATGTTAGTATGTATATCACATGATCATACTCATTATTTTGCAAGTATGTACAACTCACATCTGCTACAGTTTGATGACCGTAAATATGGAAAGCAGTTCATTATTCTGTTGATATGCTGGTCAAAGTGCCAGTTCTGTATATGTGTCATGTCCTTCTGGATTGCACAACATGCACACACAGCATGTATGAAGAGTCACACTTTCTACCTTTCACAGCATGCAGGTTGCCGCCACAGATGTTTTTTTCCTGAAATAATACTATTACTAGAATGATTTCACAGGTGTGCATGATCCTTCTCAGTATTTCCACAGTGTCACAGGAGTGTACACTGCCATTACACCTTCATTATCATTTCATTCATATGCATACGGCAATGAAAGAGTTGCAATTCTGTAATCTGTATGTCTGTTCTAACATCAGTTATGTGGATGTAAATTATTTCCTTTGATTGCTCGCACAGTATACATCCTCATGGCAGAGTAGGTCTATACATCTGCAACACAGGCGTAACTAGGCATTCTCAATATACTCATGTGAATACATTTTTCTTAGTATGCCTTGAGAAATGTATATGTATATTTGTATATGACGCATGCATTCTAAGACAATTTTAACTTTACAATAGCCTTTCTATGATTACAAGTGCCATAAAGTCACAATAAAAGTCCCGTTCTGAAGTGCACATGGCAACAACTTGAGAGTTGAGGACAATTGTTTTAAAGGAGAGGTGGGTGGTGGGAACAGCAGCATAGTTTGTCACAACATATAACCTTGTGGACACACAGGTCACTACATGCGGTATATACAATATTTCCTAATGTATCTACTTTCCTTGCCAGCTGCTGACTCACTTCTGCAATTTAAATTAATTTTACATGTATCACATTTACCTCGTTTGCTATGCTGTAACTGCATCCCTCTCACATCCTTTTGTAAGCATTTCCTTTTTATTATATAGATGCATCCCTAAGTCAACAGGATTACCTCTACAGTTATCAATGTTCCTTCTTAAGCTCCTCCAGCCTCTTAATGATGTACTTCAAGTTGCCATTGCAGTGTATTTGAATGTCTGCACATGATCACTTACTGAAGTTGATTTCATTTACAACCTGTTGTTTATATTGTGTGCTTGAGACTCTCTGCACCTCAATGTGGCCACTAGCAGGTGTTCTGGCATGAACATGTGCTGGTTAACATGTAGGGTTGCTTAGCAGCTTGCATGTTCAGTGAGCAGTGCTGCTCATCGCTCTGACGTAAATGAAACATGTCAGCTTAGTGCAATGTGTACACACCTTAATGAATCCCTGGGTAAGACTGTAAGCTCAACAACTTGCAAGATACAATGATAAGAAATAGAATTATACTTGGTGCTAAGCATGACCAAATCAGAGGTAGAGTGTTAAGAGAATCAGAAATGACATTAGCTAAAACCTGTGTGTGTGAAGCTATAAGTCCACCATTAAAATGGGTTGCTGAGGAACTTTCTATGTGCAAAATTAAAGCTAAAACTGATGATGTGAAGTAGTAGTGGAACACAACAAGGAAAACCTCCAAGAAAGAGCCACACAATTAGAAATAAAGTCTGTTGTACTAGGCATAGTTGTAGGCATAAAAAAGAGGAAATGAAAAGAGGCTCTGTGGTAGTAGAAACCACTTCAACAGAAGTATGTAAGAAAAGTCTTTTCACAAAGATGTTCATGCGATTTACTACAGTTGTGAAAAACAAGATGAAATATCAATTAATGCAGTAAAAATGCATATATAGAATGCACCACAAGGCACAGAGAGCACTGACAATTCTTAATTGTCAGAACTCATTCAGTTTGATGAAATACCATTACTAACATAATGGAGCAAAGTAATATTTTATCAGATTCTACATTCAAATTACTAAAGGTGCCAGATACTCTATTTAAATATCTATGCTTCCATAGGGCTAGATTTTACAAGAATTGGAATAGTGTTGCATAAGTCCTCAGTTATCCAGCATCACTATCCCAGTTGCAAAATCCAGCTCCCGTTTCCTGTATGATGTCATACCAGGGTAGCAAAATTTGGCAACGTTGACTTAATACTGTGCCAATACCCAGTTTTATGAAATATGTAAAAAAAAAAAAAAAAAAAAAAACAGGTAAAGAGACAATAAATTTTCCTATGTAACTTAATTGCATCACTCATTCCTGGTATATTCTGAACACAGTCAAACCCACCGTACAGTCACTAAGGTTCCCCAAATGGAATATGTCCACACAAAATTATCTATATATCAATCATACTGCAGCAAACATGCATGTATGCATGCTCAGGTAAAACCATATCTTTCATCTATTATTCAGGCTGAAAATATGGTAATGGCTTGCAGGTGGGGCTGAGTTACTAGTGCAGTCTGTTTTTTTTTTTTTTTTTTAAATTTTGAGTCATCCCCTGTGTTAGTGGAAGACAACTTGAGAAACACAACTTGAACAGATGTACTTGCCTGGCTCAGAGGAGGACCTCACTAGCCATCGTACAGTACAATCTACAGTATGTTTGCTGCAGACATATCACTTGTCCACTATGTAATGTCTGCACTACTAGTTATAGTATATATGGAATAGCTCCCCGCCATTACTCTGACATTTTGCTTTGGCATTCAGCATCAATGTCAGATTTTGTAATGTGATGTTATAATTTGCCAAACACTTGTTTTGGAGCTGGGAAAAGGGCTCCATGATTCCTCATTAGCCTCATAAATTGAGACATCATGCACCCCAAAGTGCAAAATATTTTGGAGTCCAGCCCATAAAGTCTGTGGGACATATTTTGTTTGCTTGTAAGCAGAAACACAAGAAAATGTGCTTATGTTTCAAGTTATGTCTTTAAACATCTTCTGCCAACTATGTTATGTTCACTAAGCATTCAGTGAGCTTGGCATGTTGAAGAGATTTCAGGGTTTACATACTGAGAGTAATTAATTTAGGACAGCAACTCAACTATTTCTCATAGGCAGTAAGATAAAGATCTTACTAATGTTAGCAGGAATCCAGTTTTAAATACATTAATGAGAGTTATACAGCCAAACAATTAACAATAATTAAGGAAGTCAGTCAAGAGTCTGCTGAATTTAATGTTTTATAGAAAGATGCAGCTTTATTTAGCGTATTAGCACTGTTACTGGGGGAATACCCTACCAAAACATCTCCAGTTGAAGTATATATAATTCACTAGGGAGTACCAATAATACTTAAAGACAGAGCTAAGCATGACTCAAGAAAGAATAGACAGTCAGTGTGATTACTGAACTCACTGAGTGGCTTAACAGCACCATTACAGTTGTGAAGAAAGCCAAGCTTATAAACTCATAAAATGTTAACAACTAAACAGACTGATTAGACAAAAAACACTGTCCATTGAAAGCTGTTGAAGATATTGTTACAGTTATGTTAAGTGCTAGATATTTTTACTTGTTTGGATATAAACAAGGCTTTTGGAAAATTAAAGTAAATAAGGCTATTTCAAAGTGATGTACTTTCAACACTCTGGCAGATACAGTTTTCTTACATTGCTAGTTAGTATTTTGTCAACACTGGATGTATTCTAGACTTGTTGCAGAAATAACAGGTGTTCTGGATAGTTTGGGTAATATAATTAATTATCAGCTTACCTGGGGAGCTACCAAACAAAAACATGATGCACGGCTAATCACGCTGTTGGACAGGTTAAGGCAGAAAGGGCTGAAGGTGAGTAAAAGCTAACATCAGATATGTATGACTAATCTCAAACACATTGGTCTTATTTTTGAAGAGAGAAGACTGAAGGAAGACTTGGAAAATCAGAACTGTAGTTAATATACAGAAACTAGGAGCTACATCTGTTTTTATGAGGTTTTGGAATGATAAAATACCTTTCACAGTTCATACTAACTTAGCAGATATCATAGTGCCACTGAGAAAACTGCTAAACCTATGCAATTGTGAAATGGCTTGTTACTGAGGTCCCATACTGTATTGTATCTCAACCAGTTGTACTACAGTGTGACCACAATCAAGTGTAGTGTTGATGGATGAAGGTAAACTGATGATGTAAGGGTCATAGTTGTTATTTAATGGGCTGTCACATTCCTGAGGGTAGCCAGCCTGTAAGTCCTTGGAGCCGTGGGTCAGAGTAACATAAATGTGAGAAAAATGTGTAAATTAAACAAGTAAAACAGTTTTTAAACTGCTTAATTGTGGCATTGAACACTGCAGATTGAATGCTGCAGTTAAACTACATTGTAACAATAGAACTGCATCTAGTCTGCCTTTCAAGTGCTGTAGGTTTGAATGGTGCAAGAGAGCTCAGGCCACAAGCACTGTAGGCATGAAGCTAGACACAGCATAATCTATGTTACAGATGTAAAAGAAGGTGCTCACAAAAAATGCTGGCAGTTTAAGACTGTCAAATGTTTAATGACTAAATTTTATAGCTAATCAGTATTATTAAGATCAGATCACAAACCACTGTAAAGTATGTTTAAGAAGTTATTTCACTAAGCACCAGCTAGTCAACAGAAAATGCAACTGAACTTGCAAAAGTATAAAATGAAGTTTCAATAAAAGCCAGGAGAACAAAAGTACTTAGCTAATACACTAAGTAGAACAGACATAAATGAGTAGAAAGATTTAAATAAGGATCTAGAAGTTGAGTTACTCTGCAAATACCTGTCTTAGATGAGAAACAATATGGTTTAAAGAAATATATTAGAGAAAACAAAGGAATGTTCTTGTCGTTGCTTTTCTTTTGGCTTTTCCCGGTTAGGGGTTGCCACAGCGGAACTCCGGTCCGCTAATGATTGACAGTCGATTTTTACGGTGCCGAGGTGCCAGCCCGATGCCCAACCTTCAACGAAGGCATACCCATTCACGCATGTCTTTCGAACGCCACGCGACCGTGGGGAGGACATGCAGACTCCACACAGAAGATGCTCCAGCCGAGAATCGAACGGGAGAACCTCTTGCTGTGAGGCAACAATGCTACTGCTGCACAAAACAAAGGAATGCAGTTACTAAAAGAAGCTGTAATGAATGGCTGATCTGAACGGATGACAGCTGTGCACAAAGGCATTCAAGCATAGTACACATACAGAAATGACATTTCATGATTAAAAGGATTGATCTTTAAATTAGATAAATTGGAAAGTATAGGTCAGATGAATTAGGTAATGTCAGAAAAGGTATATGAACTGCACTTTGGGATTTTCAAATGTATGAAAGGGGATCAAGATACATATTTTACTGACTGAAATCTCTGACAAAACAGAAAAACTGATACATAAAGTGTGAAGTATGTAATGCATGCATGTCATAATCAGAATGCAAAAAGGGAACTACTTTAGCATGATATACCAGGGTTTCAGCAGAGCAGTGCACATATAAATTTGTTTCATTACCAACAGAGTGCTTATCTCTTAAGTGATAACATTGTTCAGTGTTTCCAGAGGTCACATCATTGAAAAACACAAGTGCAAGTGAATAAATATCCACAAGTATATTTTCAAAGCATGACATACCAAAAGAATTTATTTTGGACAATGTATATCAATTAGTTTTTCAGGAATTCAATATATTTAAAAATGTAAATTCAGACATACAATCTCTGCTCCTCATTGCTAATAGAGTAATAGCAGAAATGATTCAGAAAGCTTTGAGTAAATGTCACAGTGCACATGTATTAGGTTGTCACTAGTCAGTTTTGAAGCATAGTAGGATTCTCCAGTGCAATTACTTACAGAATGAAGATTAAAAAATGAATTGTGCAGTGCTACTAGTTACAACCACAAAATCACAGTGAAAATGCTTAATGAAAAAAATGTTAGAGAACACAAAAATTCTAATATGACAGAAGTACAAAGAATCTTTCTTTGCCGAAGGAAGAAGACAAGGTAAGGATTCCAGTTACAAAAATATACATTATAGCTAAATGCAAGCAACAGTGAATGGTAAAGTAGAACCAAGACCATACTTTATTAAAGGAACATATTCTTATTTATAAGAATGTTACATTCTGGAATGAAACAAAGTTTCAACTGTTACTGCCTTCTCAGAGAATGAGCACTCAGGATGTTACCTCAAAACATCAACAGTTGCAACATCAGCAATACTTGTGGTATAGAAAACTCATCACACATCCTTAGAGACATTCGCCCTACGCATAGTGTAAAAAAACAAAGTATTGAGAATATTTTATTCAAAGTGTTACATAATATCCTATAACAGATCTAAAGCAATGTGTTTGCATTTTTGAATCTGTCTTTGGCACATCGTGTTACATTATTCTCAATCATCTTTGACTTAATTGGGAATCCAGAATGAACACTTCTCTTCATTCTAAGCCTTTGTTGATGTACTTCTCTAGGTTCATAGGTTCTTACAAAGCTTTTGGTCAAGGAGACCATTGAGAAGCTCAACCACATGCCCTAGTACTGATGGGACACTAAGAATATCCTCACTTAAGTAGGCATACGCCATGTATCATATCAGACAGTATATTGTATCCCTTCTTATGCTCCGAGTTTAAGGCATAACTGCACTTTTAATACAATAATATTTAGTTCATAGTAGTCTAGTTTTTAAAATAACTTTACATACTTTCCTTGTGTATCATTACTATTAAATAATAGTTTATGATCTAAAGTATTTGATACACCTGTCCTATACTAACAATAACAGCACCAGTGCAAACAGTCTACCACAGAGATAAAATAACATTGCTAATAAATGAAATTAAAACATTTATTTCAGTTACTATGGTGAGTGTTTTCATACTACACACTTCTTCATTTCTAGAAAGATTAGTAGGTCTTCACTGAAACCAGACTGTATTTTTGTTGTTTCAAGATAAAAGATTTCATTACTATGTAAGATAGTTTTTCAGTCAATAAGTGATTCACTTTTCTAACATGGTAGGTGTAATGGTAACACATGTATCTGATGATTTTAGAGACTGTCTCACTTCTCTCACGACAGATACAGATATGGATTCCTCAACTCACACTTCCACATGTAAGAAAAGTTTCTGTTAAGAAACATGAGGTTATCACCACAGTGCTGGATACATTTTCCTTCTCTTTTCTGATTCACAAACTGGTAACACCCTTTGTAAAATCAAGCTCTTATCTGATCTACATAGAGGAACCATTACTCATGGTACTTTATAAAACATAGGTCTTAAGCAACACTCAATTACAATAAGGATCCTTACAGGCCACAGTTGTTGTTCCACACAGACACTTAATATCTAATCATTCTATTTCAAATGTTTTATTTCATACTTAAAAGCAAGCCTAGTTTAGATCTGAGTATTTGTGACATAAGCATTTCAACAGGAGGCAAACTGTCACCACCAGCGTGTAACTTTAACAACAGCCACCCTGTCTCCCCCAAACACAAAAACAGTCTCCAGTTCAGGTTTTTCAGCCATTCCTTTATTGCCTGCAAAGCTATAAGATGAAGCAAGAAAGGCAAAAAGCAAAAGATGTTCTATGACATATTGTTTCTCTTCAAAACAATTTCAACCACCATACTGATGAAACAAAATACACTATGAGAAATTCCACTTCTGAAATGCCCCCTATATCGACATTTTGTCTTACTTTTTCAGTGGTTGCTTGAGAAGCAGTTTTATGGGTTTTTTTATTTTATTTACTATTTGGTAACTGGGTAAGTGGACTGCACAAAAGACCCTTTTCAGCAATGACCTGGGCTCAGAGGCAGTAAAAAGTGCAAGTAGACAAGTTATACACTTCAATTATGACTTGTCCTTTAGATGAGATGTTAAACTAAGGCCCACTCTGCCTGAGATGGAGGTTGCTCATGTAGATGTAAAAGGTCCCATGGCACCTATCAAAAAAGTAGAGGAAGTTCCCCAATGCCCTGGCCCAATTTCCCCACTAACCTGGTCAGCAAAGAGGATAAATAAAAATAAAGAAATAAATAAAAACTTTAGAAAGTTATTATATAGTGTTTATAAAATAGGATGTTATACAGTTCAGGTTTACTTTAGGTTTTATCTAGTTATCTGGGTTGCAAAACAGTCTCACTACAAAAAAAATTCTTCTTAAAGGTTTTAAACAGAATTTCCCTGAAAAGATAAATTAAAATGGAAGTGAATTAAAAAAAAACAGATAATACATAGCTAGGCTTAGAGATTAAGAAGAAAACACATGAGTAAGAAGAGTTAAATTGCGTAGGAAAACAACTGAGAGACTGAAAGCAGTTTTACAATTTTAAAACATTTAAAATGTTTAACCATTACCTTAAAGCATTTACAAGCAACTTTCTTGAAAATATCCTCAGAAAGGTAAAGCTTGAACTTGAGTATTTTGATGGTTTGTTTCAGCTGGTAGTTTGTTCCAGAGTAGATTAATTGAACGTGAAGATGTTTATCCATACTGAATGAATATCTACCATACCTAACAGATTTGTAAAGGAATGAACTAACATACTCCACAGGTAGTGTAGCCCATGACTTTTCAGGCCATTCCCAGTGCAATAGGTAGTGGTTTACTATTTCATTACACTTGCCATATATCTTTACTTCCTTCTTCTACATCCTGATCCATGCAGGGTCTGATTCTTCCCAGTTTATCTTGCAGAGCATTAGGATATTAATCGATTCTCATTTATTACAATCCATCCCTTCTGTACCTTCAGCTGAACTTGTTACATGATTATATCTTGTCTAATTCAGAATGCATAAGTGAATTGTCCTTGACATTTAACATCAATATCTGAGCACTGCTGTCCAGATTTGTAGGCTTTTCTAATACAATAATCCAGAGTTAATAAACAGCAAAACCCAAATACTGTCTAAGCTAAAAAGGAGTGTAATGATATCCTTGCCTTGGAATCTACCATTTGCTTAGCATATCTATTTCTCAAATTTTAGAAATGTGCAGAAGATTATCAAATAAAACAACTTAAGATACTTTTTCAACCTTAGGTCAGACTTCTGTTTATGACAGCAAAAGTACAAGAGACAAAATAAGAGCTTTTCTTTATTATGCTTCATCATGTTTAACGTACAAAATACTGTGTTCACTGAAAATGTCTTACAATAGGAGGGAAACACAGAGCGCATATTGACCAATGCAATTCTTTTTTCAGTCTTCATTCTGAGGCTCACTGGCAGCAAAAAAAAAACTGTTCCAGTATTTTACAGTACTTTCCCAAATATAACTTTTAAATTAAGCTCATTTAAAGTACCTACAGTTCTCTTTTTTTAATTCCCTCCTCCCAACCTTCAAAGATATTAAAAGTTATAGAAATCCCCAAATTTCTTAAACATCATCACCCAAAAACTTGATATTATACCTTCAAAAGAAATTGAAAACCTCCAATGGTTCAAAAAAGTTTAATATATGATGTAAACTCTAGGGAAGTGGCAACCAGAACAGGAGCTTAGTAGATTGTACAGGCTGTAAGAACTTTCTCTTTGAATGTATGCATCTGCTCCCTCTTTTCAATACTGCAACTAAAATAATGCAATATATTAAACACATATGTAAGATACTACACAGCATATGGATGACATACATCTAAGGATCAAGCCATACCTCTTGTAAGCATTTGTCCTAGTGAATTTCATGGTGATAGTAAGCTGAGCAGGGCTGATCAGACCTCCCTATCCCCAGCAGTAGGCCTCATCTCATCTTGCAGTATCCTTAGGAGTTTCCAGGCATGTTAAAGGTATAATCTCTCCATTATATCATGGGCCTTCCCAGAGCCCTCCTTCCAGTGGGTTGTGACTGGTATACTTCCTGTGGGAGACACCCGCAAGGCATCTTCACTATACATTCAAACAACCTCAACTGGCTCTTATCAACCCACTGGACCACTGTCTTTACTTGAAGATCCTTACAGACTGAGATCTTCAAACAATCATGGAGAATAAGGCCTCATTGTCATTGCTTTCATCTATGATCTCATCCTTCCAGTTATAGAGGTACAATCGACTATTAAGCTGAAAGCTTTGTTCTATAGCACACGTTTTACTTAACCACCAACACGCTGGTACAAAATGTGCAGTATTGCCACCTCTGAAGCAATGTTCTGGTCCAGTTCTTGATGCCCTGCCCATACTCATGGATAGCTGTTAGCTTATTGGTTGTAGAGAACAATCTCTTCTTTTCCAGGTATAAACCATGACCTCTGATATGAAGGTTTTGATTTAAATTACATATGTAACCAGCAGTGGATCAGTCCAGTGCACACCAGAGAATGTAATCACTTGAGACCAAGAGCACAACATCATCTGCAAACAGGAAAGATGTTCCCTCGGATTTACTAAACTTTCATGCAGGACTAGCTTAGTCCTGCATGGAAGCAACCTTTTAGGAGCAGGAAGGCAATGCGCCATGCATATTAATGATGCTTGCTGCCCAAGCTCCTAGGCTTACACGGAGTGTGTAAGAGTGCAAGGGGCGTGTCTGAAAGCAGAGCTCTCAGAATAAACATGCCCCCGCAATGTAGAACAGCAGAAAAGGGTATGCAATGAGTGAGACCACTCACAGGAGACCGCATATCCCCACCAACAGTCCCCCTTGTGTATAATAGAAACAGAATGTAGAAATAGAATGAAGAAACCCTTTTTTGTCTTCAAAAATCCGACTACAGCTAACTGTAGGTGCGCAGGTGTGCCCATCGCTTAGCTACAGTTAAAGCAGCTTAAAAGGCTGAAGAGGATAATAAGGAAGATATATGCAAATGAAGCAGCATAGCAACAGTGTAGTGGGCAGACCATTTGCCTTACAAGCAGGCATTCCTGGTTCGAGTCCCACTGCAGCACATTACATTTTACATGGCAAAGCATGTTATGACCAATATTTTTTTGCATAACCCACTAAATAACATATATTTATGAACTGGAGTACTGCAGTAAATGCACATGTGAGGTGTCAGTGTCATAATGAATAAGGCGCTAGTAAGCAGGTGTAAGCACAAATAAGCACTAGTAAGCATATTTAAGCACTAGTACGTGGTCTTAAGCCCATTTGTGCAGTGGTAAGCAATGCCTACACTGGCTAAGCAATTCTAATGCTAACTCTCCGTAAGCAGATGTAACAGCAGGTTAGCAGTGATTACTGTCGCGCAAATCCGCTTACAACTGTTCAAAAGTGCTTTAATCACTCTGTATCCAACAGCCCTCGTTCTACCCATCAACAAAATAAACAGGCATGCAGGTCTCGAACCCAGGACCCTATATACCATAGTCCCAGTAGTTATCCACCAAGCCATCATAGAAATAGATAAGAATGAGGTAGTAGCAAACAAGTCCTCACCATAGTATAACCAAACTTGAACCTGTGAAAGACATCCGTATACAGTCATATGTGCCATAACCCACTACATAACATAAATATGTAATCTGGAGTACAGCAGTAAGCCCAGAAGTGAGGTATAATTGTAATAGAGTGTTGAAGTCCCCAATAAAATACAAGGACCCCACAGAGTGTAAGTACACATCAATCAGGGATACCAGGCATATATATAAGGTGTAATGAATAATAACACAATGCCAAAAAGGCATTATAATGAAGGTCTAATGTAAGCATTGCACAGGCCAGCTTAGGAGGTGTGAGCAATGTGCAGACCAGCTAACTCTTTGTGCACAGTGGTATACCCCTTTAAACAATGCCAACCTTAGGTAAGCAGGTTTGCCCATAGCTTAGCCTTTTCAAAACCGCCCAATACGGAAAAGTGTGGGAAATCGGCCCTACTTAAACCCAAGATGTGGGAATACATCTCATAACTGGTAGTAGCTTCCCCTTACAGGCACTATGGCAGTAAGGGCAGAAGGAGTGTGCTTCCGGGTGCAGCACTGGTGCATCCAGGAATCCAAGGTCATGGCAGGACTCCTAGTTAAAGACCATGCACAGAGATTGCTGCAGGGCCAGTACTGGGGCTCCCAGTATAAGGCGAAGGCCTGGAACTGTCTCACCCGTGACCTCACCAGTGCAACTGGCATAACCCGAACTGGTGAGCAGGTGAGGCACCACTATGCTGACCTGAAGTGGTGGAAGGGGGACCTCTTGAAGGAGTGGCTCCAAGGGGCTAGAGCATCAGGGGATGTTCCAGACATGTGTAAGTATCACCCCAGTATGTGTGTAATAATTGCCAGCTCAGGTATATCCTGGATAGGTATGGCTCAATATTCCTCTTATGCCCCCCAGAGCTGCAACGGAGCGGGCTGTGAACCAGGAGGCCCACATCAGCCACCTGGCGAGGTTGTGATGCAAGGCAGGTCAGTAATACTCATGCTTTTACTGTCATAGGAAATAAAAATAAAAGTAGTAGTAAATTAATTGCTAGTATAAAACCTTTATTGTTCAAGGCAAGTACTGCATACACTATATGGCAGGAAGAGTCTCATATTGTTTTTATGTCAATAAAAGTCTAATATCCTGACAAAACAGGTCTGACTGCTGGACTGCATGAGTATATTCTTGTATCATATGGTAATGTAGATTTGCAATCATGTAATTGTATTGTTGTATTAAGTACTGTTACTCACACCATGCACCATAAATTGAATGTGTAGGAATGCCTGTATATGACAGGTGTAATCCCCATAGGCCATTTAGTACAACTGACAGACACATAGACAGTAAACAGGGAAAATACAGACAACAAAAAAACGAATAGCACATGCAACTGAGATGTGAACTGTTGTTTTTTTACACACACAGCCACGGTTCAAATCCTGCCAGTGGTAGTAGTCTGCATATAGAATCAAACCCCACAACTGTACAGATATGTCCAGAATGTCTATTAAAATGGCCCATATCTATTGCCTATCAACTTGTCCCGCTGGGAAATCAGTGGGATGATCTCAGACTTATAGGCAGCAAACAGGAAATACAACTGATTGACACACATCTATGACAACAAACCTGGCACACTAGCAACTCCCCAATACCTTATGTGACTAAGAAGCCACATATGTCCCATTTGCACCCCAACTTTTTAAGCAGTGGTCAGAGTGTGTACAGTTACAGAGTGAGATGTATGTGCATAATAGTAATGTGGAACCTGGTACTGTGTGTGGGAACATTCAGGTAGTGCTAATAAACATTCCTCCCACAGGTCTGTCAGATACCAACACCATGGCCAGAAATGCAACAATGATATGCAGTTGCTCTGAATAATGAGATATTACACTTCACTGTCACCCACACTGTCCTACAACATATAACTGTCTAGGAAATATGTATAAGAGTGTTGTAATACAAGGTCAGAATGCATAAGCACAGGGGATTAATAAGAAAGCAGATTGGAGATATACAGCAATATCAATATAGCAGACACAACTCTGATGGACAGTGTTTAAGTTGTAGCAGACACAGCCATGATCTGAATCCTGGGAGTGGAATTAGACTGCATACAGATTCATACCCCACAACTGTACACATGAGGCCAGAATGTCCAGTATATGTGCCCATATCTGCTGCCTGTCCCCCTGGTAAGTCTGTGGGATAATCACAGATGTGTAGCCAGCAAATGGAATACAAGTGATTGCCAACCATCATGAGAACACACCTGTTACTGTTGCAACTCCCGAAACTGTTAGGAGAGTAATATTTCAAATATGTCCTATCTACACTCCCATGTTGTCAAGCTGTGACCAGAGTGTGTACAGTAACAAAGTGAGATGTATGTGCACAATACTAATGTGTAATCTGGAACTTTGTTTTTGTGTGGCAACAGTCAGGTAGTGCTAACAAACATTGCTCCCACAGGTACGTTGGATACAAACACTGTGCTGAGAAATACAGACCAATATAATCTGTACTGGTACTGTCCACCCTGGTATTTTAGGGGATTGTGAGTATTGCCGTTTCTCTGAATAATAAAGTATCACTGGTCACTGTCACCCACACTGTGCTACATAATATAACTGTGTTGGAAAGCATGTATATGTGTGTGTCAGGTCACTAAAGGTGGAAGAGGGCAATATTCTAGATATGTCCAGGCACACCAGCATGTGGCCAACACATGGCCAGAGTCTATGCCGAAAGAGTTGGATAGCATAGTGCAAAACATCAACCCGGAATCCGGGTGTATGTGTACAAACAGTCAGTGTTAACAAACATTCCCTCCACAGGTACAGGTAAAACTCATTCATGTGTAATGATGACGACAGCCATATCACTGTCCAAAATAAGGCTATAGGGTATGTGACAATTGGGGAGAGATGGACGAAGGCTGCCAGCCTAGTCAAATAGAATCTGATATATAATTCTGGCATTTGTAAATAAATGTAAAATACAAGCATGTTTTCTTGAGTATAGAAAAACACTGTAAAATGTGAACTTCAAGATTGCTACAACATTGCCCCCTTGTTGTAAAGAAAAACTATGTCAAGCCTTTCAAATTTGTCTTTTGAAATTGAAATGATTTTATGACATTCTTTGATCTTTAAAGTTGGTTCTGATCAGGCTGGCTGAAGACATTCTGTCTATTGTGTTAACTAAGGACTAATTGCTAGAGTGTATATGTGAAATGCCTTTTAGTGTTGTACTCTCCTGTGCAGGTGTTAGCTTGCTAAATAATGTAAATGGAGTTTCTATTAGCCTGGGAACTCAGAGCAGGTGTCAAGATGATGCAATATGAATACTGGGAAAACCTAAGTGTCAAAAATGATGTAATTTTGGGAGGACCCAGAGACATGTTTGTTAGTGATGTTTTATAAACTGTGCCTCACAAGAGACTGAAAGCATTTTGCTCTTTATATCCAACTTTCCAGCACTCTGCCTAAGCTCACATGTAAGTTTCTAGCACTGATTTCTTGTAGGAATAGTTAAAGCTAGTAAATTAGGTATTTTTCTTTGAAATCAGACCTGTCCTACTGTATTATTGTAAGTTTCTGTGTGATCTCTGAACTCTTAGATGTCTCTGTGGTGTAGTAGTTTTGTCTTGTGTTTTAATTATTTATTATTAAATATTTTTAAAACTTTCTACTTGTGGCTGCTTTGTGTAGAGATAAGCTCTAGAGTACATTGCATATTTATATAGAGTTTATTGTAATAGGCCACTCTGATAAGCCTTAGACTGTATAGTCACATTACCATTGGATATTAATATTGCACAGTAATAATTGGACAACCTTTTAAGGGCCTTTTTGTAGCTGATATTATTAACTGGGTGGTGGCAGTAATTACTACCATATAGTCTGGGTAAAGGGGCACAGTTGGAGAATCTGTGTCAGCCTTTCCTAGGAGTGTCTGTGAAATAGTATAAATACTTGTCTCAAAGTGTGTGTGTGTTGCGTCAGCTACTTTATCAGGGACACGAAGCACTGGTTGGACAGAGAAGATACTGGAGGTTTTAGCTTGCCCAGTTAGGCTGAGACCTGGACCCTATAGCTGTGCCAGTGGGGAGTCTTATTGAGGACCTGGTAAGCAAAAGAGCAACCAGCCCCAGACTGACTGTGATCTCTGTGTGCACTTAAGGGAAATTGCACTTTACTGTGTGTATTAGTTATCCTTCCTCTTCTAGGAGATGACCTCCCTGGTGTTAGTGGTGAGGATTGAGGCTCCTTGATTTCTGGGCCAGGGCACGGTCATCACAGGGTAGTGTAGTAAGACTTGTAAGGTACAGATAACAGCACTGACTAGGAAAGTAATGAGGACTACAGGAATATACTACTTGTTAAATGACATCTTTCTCTCCCCCCACCTTATCTCCAACAATAATCAACATACCCACCCCGATTGGTATGTAATGTCTAATTGTTTGATAAATATTTTAATGGTTCCCATGCATGTGTCATATTGAATTATTCCAACATTGTTGGCATGGTGCCATCAATGTACCTGCATGCTGTTCTTATTACCACTGTGGTCCCATATATGCATGTGTTTTGTTTGCTATGCAACTGTTCCGTATCTGGTGTCTGGGTTAATGGAAATATCTATGCATGCTGTTATACCTAACCCTGGAATGTGTTGACTATTACTAACCCATATATGATGATGAAATATGATGATGAAATCTAAACACTATAGCACGCTTGGGAAGGCCGGTCCCAGTGGACCCACCTGTCCCACCTCAGCTGGCTGAGGCACTGGGTACCAGCATGTCTGGGTCCCAACCCCGGACCTCCCTGTCCATTGGTCCTACACCACCTTCGGATGGAACTGCCTCAGGGGATGGGGCTCGCCCCCCCTGGGAGTGGGCGCGGCGAGGCAGCTGTCACCCATCACTAGGTCGGGGTCATGGTGTGTAGAGCAATCAATGAGCAGTTCGGTGATCTTACGCCAGCTTGTGGGCTGTGTGTCATGATTAGAGAGTTAGCATGGCTCTGTGGCTCAGCTTCCAGTGCTGTCACCTTTGGGGCTGTGAAGGTGCAGTGGTGACTGCCCATGGTGGGGACCTCAGTTCCACTGTTACCACTAGGGGGCTTTTGGGCTTCCGATATCCCAACACCCCTCCCCGTCAAGGTGTTTACCCCCCACATGTGTCATATACTGCCCCTGTATGTGTCTTGTGTGTCTTGTCTGTTAACCTACCCAACCTACCTCCCCAAATATACCTACTACCCCTGCCCAACATCCCACTCTCACCTGAAAAAAAGAAAAAAGGGCAATCTGTTCACACAAAAAAATCTCGCCCCATACATAGCTGTCCATTTCGCACACATGTCCACTGGACATGTAATCCAGTCTAACTGGCATCACAACTTATTATTGTTGTCCTCACCCCTCTTCCAGGGGTTTGAGTGTCCAAATCTACCTCCAAATTCAGTGTATATGCACAGCTGTTACTGTAGAAGAAATGGCCAGCTGTGGACCTTCCCTACACCCTTCCTGCACATCCCTAGCTATTTTCCTTACTGCCTTTCCCTCTTTGTACCCCTTTTTTACCACTTTCCTATCAACCTTTTTTTCTTTTCTTTTAAAGAAATTAGCCCAGGGATAAGCGGGAGTAAGCACTTTTAAGCAGCAGTAAATGGGTCTAAGCCAGTTTGCATGGGGGTAAGCAATGTCTACACTGGTTAAGCAATTTAGAAGCTGAGTATAAGAAACTGTAACCAGACGTTAGCAGTGCTTACCTCCACGCAAACCAGCTTACAACTGCTTTAACATGGCTTAATCACACTGTATCCAATGGCCCATATTCTGCCCAGCAACAAAATAAACAACCTCTGCAAGGCTCAAACCCAGGACCCTGCACACCATAGACAAAGTGATTTAGCACTAAGCCATGCCAGATATACATAACCCTGATGATTTCAAAAACTTATCATCCAGCCCAGTCATTAAACAGTACAGAGAGTGTAGTCCAACATGTAGATGTATGTGTGTGTGTGTGTGTGTGTGTGTATGTTTGTGTGTGTGTGTGTGTAAATATATTAATATCTAAACAGATACAACATATCTATATATGTAGATATATATATATATATATATATATATATATATATATATATATGTAAATATATATGAACATATCTTCATGCAAATGCCTACATCAACACATATATATGTCTACATATACACAGCAAGTTACATATATGTAAGCAGATATATGTCTATGTAGGTATATACGGACATAGTTATATATATGTAAGCAGATATATATATCCATATAGGTATATACATATATATATATATATATATATATATATATATATATATATATATATGGACATACATGTGTAGATATCAATGGGAGATTAACTGAATCATATGTGTCCACATGCACCGTTAATGGGGTTGAGAGGCCCCAAACAATATACATCTTGTACTCCCCTGCAGCCAAACACATCCGCCCTGCAATACACTAACAAGTGTTGCAGATACCATGGAAATACAAGAATATTTAATAAAATCTTCATTTGGATTTATATTGGTGTCGAATATCGCATTTTTGCTGGTCATAGTAGTTTGTATCATAATGGTTTGATCGTGCACGCCACCTTTGCAAGGCATCAGGTTTTGAAGTTGCAGTTACCATACCAGGTCCTGACACGACATGGGCACAAGATGTTAACAGTACTACATCCCACCTGTATGATATCAGGCTGGTATTGGTAACATATCATGCAGTACAGTCTGGCTCCCATAGGAAATGTAAAATGTGGAAGCTATCAACATCCCCAGGATACATATACACAGACACATATATGCAGATACAGATATACATACATACATATATATATATATATATATATATATATATATATATATATATATATATATACATGTGACTACACATACACACGCAGAGATATGTACAGTAATATACTTATGTAGTAGGCTCACACAATATGGAACAGCCACTATGCCTACAGTTAACACCCTAACAACTGGAAACTGGATGAGCCACCCATACAAATGACATTCGGTGCCTGCAGCATATACCCACAGAGAGGTCATAGGAAAAATACCACACACAGGTCTGCAGACATGGAAACCTTTCATCGTGTACTATTACAGTTCTATATGCCATGTCATATAGCTGTTCAGACACTGACATCCATATAAATACAGTAATGCAACTGTGAAACAGTTATACTAATACAGGATTCTGGAAAGGTTCACAACTGTTGCTGTCCAGGCCAAGCCCTCCAAATTGTACAATAGTGGACAGACTGGGCCACATGATACCACACAATCAACAGTAAGTGATGCAGGTGTATAGTCCAGCAGCCTCTATCTACACTCTGTACACAATCACTAGGTGGTAAAGACTTCAGATGACCAAATGGGATGTAACTGTTACATAACAAGGCATAACTGACACCATCACAGGCACACTGACAAACAGAACAGTCTGTATGGCAAGAGGCAGTAGGCCTGCAGTAACCCACTTTATGTAAGTAATGTCAAGATAGGTGAAATGTATGGTACTGTACATCCAGATACCTTAAGGCAGCTCTCCCCTGATACCCCCACATTTTGTAACAGCCTAGGTTATGCATGGTGCATCCCCCCTAGACTCAGTAATACAGGGCCATATACCACTGTTACATACACTGGCTTCTGGAGTGCATATGGGCACATATGTATTGTGTAGGTGAAGCTCACAAATATATGGCCCCAGCCCCACTGTATGTGTGGGGGATACAACAGCAGTGGACTGCTGGCAGGAATGGCATTGTGGTATACGTATATGTGCATATGTATTACTATCTGTATATGTGTAGACATACAATCATCTGTATATGTATATATCTGGGTATGTATATGTATATCTATGTACATATACACACCCATCTATATATGTTGATATGTACATGTGTAATTATCTATATAGATATCTGGATAATCATATGTACATATATATTCACCATATGTCCTGAACATGGGGTGTAGCCCTACCTCAGCCCCTATAGTCCCAACTTCGTAGTGCAAGGGGATGTCAGGTATGTATAGCAGATATATTAGTAGACTATTGCTACTGTAATAGGGATTGTCTTCACAGACATGGTGTGTGTGGGAGGTCACATCTGCTTTTCACATCTGCGCCATTGGCTACTGAAAGACATCCTAAGGACATCATAGTACAGTACCTCTGCAAGCACGTAATGCTCCTGTGGACTACAGCAGAGATATTGGCCAACAGACGTGGACATTCTGACACACTCTGTACAGTCCAGGGGTATACACAGAACCCCTTAGTGCAGAACATGTGGATCAAGCCTGACAAGATGGATGTTAACAGCCATGTAGATGGGTATAACACATAACGACTGGTATACATTCGCCCTACAGGTTATGCATTCACACACCCCTGTCTATCCTGACACATAATAACTGCTGGTACACAGGTGCCATGGCCACATACTACCCACCAGATATTGCCATACATCTGTACAGCATCCCACCGCTCTGTCTGACATACATGACTGTTAAGGAAGGCCCAACAGCAGTACATCTGGCAAGTATCTGGACATGACATCTCACTGGGTAAGTACACTAAGCTGCTAGGCATGTAACAAAGCATTGTGAAGGCTACAGGCAGACTGGTTCAACACTGGCCTACATCTCCTATGGGGGAATGCATATGTACATGGATATATAGCAGGCCATACAGGCATGTCACAGCACAGGGTAAGATACACATGTGTGAAAGTGCATAACCACAACCAATGTGAACACAGCCACAGCCACATATGGTAAGCTAGCATACGATTACAGCATATGGACTATCTGTTCAATACCATCCTCATATGTACCACTTACACACTAACCATACATATACTGGAGCGCTACACAGTGTGGCCTTATGCCTGTCTGTGGTATGGGACATGTGTGTGTGTGTGTGTGTGTGTGTATGGTCCTACAAACATGTAAGCCTATACGGTAACATACAGTGGAGCAGCATGTAACATCAGATAGGACAGGGCCTAGAACGATGACATGTACCACAGCCTGTACACAGGCCAAGGTACATATTAACAATATACACACTGTCGACATTCATCATAAGCACACAGACCTCAGTACTGTACAAACAACCACAGAATGTCCAGGTTATGTCATCAAATATAACCCCTACTGTACATAACATGTGTAGCAGTCTGATATCTTACTGGCTTATCAGATATGATGACACTAATCATGGTGTACAGCACATATGCACCTCTTAATGCATGACATATGTACAAAGGTTGACAGAGTTGTTGCTGGAAGCACATACACAGGGCCAGTATTGACATGTTGCTGTGATAACATCATGCATTTACTGTTGTAACAGGGTTTGTCGCAACATATGTCCTGTGAGGGATATGAAGTCAGTAACTGTCACGGCTTTCACCATCTATAGACTGCAATCCTCACACTACTTTCTGCAGTTTACAGATGCATGCTCTGTGGGTAACACAGGAAACCAAAGGCACCACACACTGCCCAGTCTGGAGATGATCCTACAGATGGGGAGTCCTCATAAACATAGAACTGACACGGCAGGTATTAAATACATGTAGGACAGCCATATCTACACACACACTGTTAAACCAACATTACTCTGAATGCAATATAACAGCACTTACAGTCTGTAGTCAGGTCAAGGACATCCCCCTCCTGTGTGTTGGCCTGTTTCCACAGTGTATGTTGTCAAAGGTAAATCCCCAATCCATCTGAGATGCTGTTTGGCAAACAACAGATCGAGTTCCTGCTCAAAGTGAATGAAAAGGTCCAACACCAACATGATGTTCCTAGATATTGGAGTGTGTTTCCATGCAATTGGCTATGGGAATGTTACTACAGCAGTTCCACATGCAATCAGCTAGGGGAGGGCTGCAGTTCATGCAGAGGCCATCAGCTGATCATGAGCATTACCTAAAATACACATGCTGCTGCCTAAGCAAAGCAGGTTTAGGTCTCCACATCCACCAGTGAGGGAGTGAGAGAGGCAGACAGAGGCAAAGACAAGTCAGTGAGGGGTGGGAGAGTAAAACTTAAGCATGTTTGTGTCACACACCTACCAAAACAGGGTATCAAACCCCTGACGACTATGTAGTGCTATTACAGTTCTATGCAGTTATTGGATGTGCCACATAGGTTACCTGTTGTGGAGCTCTCAGAACATATATGTGATGGTGAGTGACATCTGCAACAGGGATATGGTAGCTATACGGTAGGTGAAGTACATGTGCCTGTCTGTATGAACATGTGCCAGCGTCAACACAGCCACACTCTCACAGGGACGCACACACATTGACAAACTTGGCAGGGCCAGGATTAAAACTCATCACTAGTGAGATTGCCACAACACATTACTGTGCAGGTATCACATGCACCACATGGGTCATACGAGGTTATATGGGCAAAGTGTAGGGGAAGGTATCTGACAGCATGCGTCAGTATGCCAAAGGGGGTTGTAGTGAGTGTTGATGTGATCATATGCATTATACAACACACACGCAAACACACAGGGTGCTAGTACTGACATGCATGGGTGCATTTCTGCACGAGTGTGTGGTGGTTGACTGCACCAGAGAGCTATACAGGGCTAGGTGATGGGTATACCTTAGCATCAAGACACATGACAATGGTCTGCATTGTGGCTCAGGGCTGTAGTTTCTGTATTTGCCCACACAGGTGGGTATTGTATCCCCCATCCAGTCACCTAGGTGACTATTGTGTGTGGCCAATGCTGTGCATTGCTTGCCATGTATGTGTTCCTTAGTCCATGGCATGGATGGTGTCTGTGATGTGCAAACCTCCCACATGCATGTACAGTGACATGTGGAACTGTACCTGGGGTGTCTGCCCCATGTTGTGTTCACAGATTATCATCAGATGTGCCAGTCTTAGCCACCTGTGGTGGGAACTGGTAATAGACAGCAGGTTTACCCTGCGCCTACATTGATAGCATGCTAATGACATTCCCTGGTGTCAGTGGCATCTGTCCATACAGGGCATGTCTTCAGGCATGGTATGTCCTTTGTGGGTCATGTGTGATGGCACCACAGGTGTTGCAGGTGTCCAGTGGGGAACATGGGGAAGGTGCACTGTCTGCATGTACATGCGTATTGGACAGATGGACATGGTGCCATGCCCTCTGTAGCCCACTGCAATCACTCCATAGTTACTATCAGTGGCCAATATGCAGTGTACTACCCACATATTGGCTGTTGTCTAGGCATGTGCATGTGTGTGTGTGTGTGTGTGTGTGTGTGTATGAGACATGGGTTGAAAGTGTGCTCTGGGTAATACTGGGGTTGCTAACTGTGATTGCCTGGCCTTGATGTCACATGTATGGGTATGGATTTTCACCCCAGCCTTTCAGCTATTTCACATCTGTTATCCCTGTACAGTGGACATTGTGATATATACTAGGGCCACCATATAAGAAATTTGCAAAACACGCTCCACATTGGGCCCAGATGTCACACACTCAAACCCACCTCCACACAGGATATGAGTAACAAACACACACACACACACACACACACACACACACACACACACACACACACACACACACACACACACACACACCTGTCATGTCTGGGAGTAGAACCCCTACCTAATTCGTTTATTACACTATAGCACTACACAGTTATAGTACACACCACAGATATTACTGGAGTACTCCTTCCCCAAAGGTGTATATCACATTGGATGACATCAGCAGGATTGCTAAAGTAGGACATTCGAATTGTTGTGGCTAGGCTAAAATGCATTGCTCCCTACACAGACATTGAAACACACACAAAACATCCACAACCAACATGTGTGGATATAGAACCCCTAACAGAGGTCTATACCACACTACAGCATGGAGCTGTTATAGGACGCACCACAGGGATTACTGGAGAACTTTTTCCCCAAAAGTGTATTTCACAATGAATGACATCAGAAGGATTGTCAAAGTAGGGCATTTGAAATGTGCCGAGTGTGTCTAGCCTAAAATGCATTGCTCCCTACACAGACATTGAAACATACACAAAACATCCAGAACTGCCATGGGTGGGAATAGAAACCTACCAGAGTTCTATATCACACTACAGCAGTACGCAGTTATGGCCCATGCTACAGAGATTACTGGGCTACAGCCTTCCCAGAGGTGTATTTCTAGGTGGATAACATCAGCAGCCTTGCCAAAGTTGAGCATTTGAATTGTAGGGAGTGTGACTACCCTAAAAAGAATTGTTCTCTACACAGAGTCAGACAGACACACACACATACACACTTGCCAAGTCTGGGATTAGAACACCTACCTAACTAATGTATCACACTACAGCAATGCACAGCTATGGGACGCGCTACGAAAATTACTGGGCTACAACCCTCACAGAGGTGTATTTCTAGGTGGATGACATCAGCAGCCTTGCCAAAGCTGAGCATTTGAATTGTAGGGAGTGTGACTATTTTAAACAGCATTGCTCTGTACACAGACAGAGTCAGCCAGACAGACACACACACACATACTTGCCAAGTCTGGGATTAGAACACCTACCTAACTAATGTATCGCACTACAGCAGTACACAGTTATAGGACACACTACAGTGATTACTGGGCTACAATCTTCACAGAGGTGTATTTCTAGGTGGATGACATCAGCAGCCTTGCCAAAGTTGAGCATTTGAATTGTAGGGAGTGTGACTACCCTAAAATCATTGCTCTCTACACAGACAGAGTCAGACAGACACACACACAAACACACACATTTGCCAAGTCTGGGATTAGAGCTCCTACCTAGCTAGTTTATCACACTACAGCAGTACACAGTTATGGGGTGCACCATGGAGATTACTGGGCTACAACTTTCCTAAAGGTGTATTTCACAGTGGATGACCTCAGCAGGTTTGTCATAGTAGGGCTATGGGGATGGCAATCTGTGTGCATGGGCCATAACCCATTCATCTAGAGGTTGACACACCACATGCGGGCACACAGGGTCATATTTCACAGGTACGTGTATACAGATGCTAGATGACACCTTCCTTGTACAGTCATGTTGCACAGCTAGCACGTGCACCACATAGTCTGTACTGCTGACAGATACTGGTGGCTAGTATCTACAGTGAGTGACATCTGAACCTCATGTTGTTGTGGCCCTTTGGCTATGTGCTGGGTGGGACAGACCTGGATGGCTGCTTGTCACAGTCACCCTTTTCCACACTTCTATGTATGTCTACCTTTGGCTTATTATAGTGTGTTGTCCTTAGATATATGTCTATATTCCCATCCACTGTGTGTGCAAAGCATGTGTGTTGCATACTGAGGAGTGTCTGCACTAACATCTGTGACTGCCAGCTATGTCTGGTCAACTGATGTTTGCAGACAGGGCCTTCATGTGTTTAAGTGTGTGAACATGCCCAGTATGACTTTTCAATGTGTTGTTGACCAACATTGCCCTAATTTCTCTAAGTGTGTGAGCATGCCCAGTATGCCCATCTGTACTGAATGTGTGGATCAAGTCCAGGTAGTCTGTAATGCACTGCTGATCTATGTGTTGTACACCTACAGGTAGCATACTGTTCTGCAGAGTATCCGTCGATCACATGGCATTGACTGTTACTACATTTCTACATGGGATGGGGGGGGGCACATGTGACTATTTCTACATTTCTACACAGGATTGGGGGGGCACACCTGACTGTTACTACATTTCTACGTAGGATGGGGGGCACACCTGACTATTTCTGCATTTCTAGACAGGCTTTGGGGGGGCACACCTGACTTACTACATTTCTACGTAGGATGGGGGGCACACCTAACTATTTCTACATGTCTACACAGGATTGGGGGGGCACACCTGCCTGTTACTACATGTCTATGTAGGATGGGGGGGCACACCTGACACCTGTACACATTTGCTATGACTGTACTGGTATGTCAGGTACTCCATTTCATTCTGTAGTCTTATCTATCATGCTGCCTAGAGGCATACCAGTGTACTACAGATCTTAGCTTTTATTTACCTACATATTAGTTTCAGACTTCCTACCCTTTACAAAGGGCATCCCACTGCCTGACCTGTTGTCATCTGTCTGTGTAGGCCTGGGGGGGGGTTACCCATAGGCATCATTCAGAGGCCATAGCACAGCCTTTGTTTGTATTTGTCTACACCTGTCCTGCTGGCTGTGACTGTTGTTGGGTATGTGAACCCCCCCTGACTGGCATGTGTGAATCACTTACCTTGTGGGTGTCCCAGTATTGAGGGTGGTGCTGCAGGGATGCCTATGTCAGATGCACATAGTACACGCCCTACACATGGTTGAGCACAGGTAGTGTAATGTTTGGCATCCCTTTTACTGTATGTGAGAGTCAGAGAGAGTTGTCATTCCCTGGGTCCTTCCTGTGTCAGTGTATGTGCTATGTGTTGCCTCTTTGCCAAGGCCAGGGCATACTGGGCACGCCTCCTTCTGCCTACTGGGGCAGGCTCAGGTTGTTCCTCCTCTGAGTCACTCTGTGCCTGTGCAGGCCTTGGCAATGGTGGGGGGCTGTGTGGCCCTGCCCTGTGCTGTTCCTGCTGCAGCTGTTTCCGCAGGATCATATTGTGTAGTATGGCACATACGAGGACAATTTGGGTACATGTAGCTGGTGAGTACTGCAAGGCTCCATTGGATGTGTCCAGGCACCTGAACCGTGACTTGAGCATGCCAGAAACATGCTCTACTATAATTCTGGTCTTTGCGTGTGCCTCATTATGGAGTTCTTGTTTAGGTGTGTGTGCATTTCTGATGGGTGTCATCAGCCACGGCTCCAGTGCATATCCAGCATCCCCCACTAGGTGACCGTCAAGGATGTCCCCATTGGAAAATCTCTGGTACAGCTGCGTCAGATGCCAGATGTGGGATTCGTGACAGCTGTCCACCCTATAGTGCTCTACTATCTCCAGCTTATGTAGCCCCTGGTAGGTTACCCTGGGTCTGTACACTCTTCTTTGTCTCCTCACTGTGGGTTGGTCGACAGCATTCACATCCTCACCACCCTCAGCGTCTTCCACAAGTTGTTGTATGATAACTATTGCAGCCCCTTTCATTTTGCTGTTGTGAGTGTTAAAAGGTCCCCGCTTGTTTACACCGGTGGTGTAGAGTGTGGGAAAAACAGAAGGGAAGGTATTTGCATAGTTTATAGTAGTGTTCTGGGCTGGTCTGCTGCCTGTGTAATTGGCTGATTCTGATACATTTCACCTGCCAGCTATGCTAGTTTTCCTTGGTTACCTTCCTACTGCTGTTTTTCCTTCCCATTGCCTTCCTGTTTAAGCCCGGGGGCGCGCCACGCAAACAGAGTGCACAAATGTGCACACTGTTGCTATTTCCTAGTTTAATTTTTTCTTTCTGCCATTAAAACCCGGTGCGCAGTGAGCACATCCACTTAGGCATTGTAAAGAGTGCTAGGCAGGTTTACACACACCCCCTAGATTAGCTGTGCTAATCTAGGAGCAAATCCGAGCCACAGGGCTCCAATCCGCTTACAGTATGCCTGACACACCCCCAAATTATGTCACCTAACTCCTAGGCTTGCACCAAGCTATTCCTACTCTTACACTGTTGGGACCTGACTCACATGCTGGGGAAAACTGGGATTCACTATCCTTCCCCTCATTTGCATAGGATTGCCTCCTAATGCATAGTTACATGTCTCACACTGAGCCTCCTCCTTAGCAACCACTATTCACTGGCCATGTTGTTTTCTGCCTGTCATTGACTTGCATGACAGAATACTGATTTTAGTTAGAATGCTTAATTTAGGTTTATTTTGTTATTTCCCCCCTGATCCCGTTTGCACGCCACTGCCCTATGCTTAAACAGCCGAGATCGGCTAAAAAAAAAAAAGTTGATTATTTTATTTTTTTCAGTTTGTAATGCCAATGGCCTTATACATGGCAATTGGCATGCTTACTACATGATATGCAGCCTTTATTTGGAGCTGTCACAGCTCTGTTTCGGATTTTGCAGAAATGTACTCGGTTACTAACCGAGTACATTTCTGCATATTGCACTAGTCCTGCACGGCCGGTTGTAAGCTTCCTGGATTGATAAATCACCTAATTTGCACAGTTTCTCCTGCAAATGGGGTGATTTGTATACAGGGTCTTAGTCTGTGCAGGATTAGAGCAGGAGCGCTCGTGCACGCCACTGCAGGCTGTTCCTGGATCGCACGGTAGACATATTGCCTGCTGGAGCTCCTGCCCCTATCTTGCATACCATGCAAGCTATAGAGAATCCAGGAGAGTGTGTTAAAATGTTGCCTTTTTTTTCATATCATCCAGGTTAAAACAATAAGCACCAATCATTAAACAATATACAGTACACCCCCCTTTTTTACACACCCATAACAAGACAGAATACTACTACTAAAAAGCAATATTGGTATATTAAACATAAAAGTTATAAAAACTTTGTAAATGCATAGAACAACTATCTATCAAGTCATTTTAACTTCAGAACACTATTAATTGAGACAGACTCATTTAAACCAGGCCAGAACTTGGCATTTAAATGAAGTTGCCAAGACAATTCTGCTTTTCCAGCAGTACTGGCTATGGTCCACCCCTAGTTGTTTTCTGAACGCACTCCAATACTACAAATTTGAAACCATGTCCACAAGTCACTGTATTATGTTTTGTTAAAACATTCAGCTCTTGTTTGTCCTTAATGCTTCTGATGTGTTCTCCTATACACTGTTTCAGTTTTCGTTTGGTTTTTCTGATGTAAAAACAAGTACATTGTTGGCAAACAGCACAATAAACAACCCTTTCAGAGTCACAACAATATTTTCCTAGAATCTTTACTTTGACTTTTAATTAGTACTTCACTTGTTTCCAGAATATATGAGCAAAATTTACATTTCCCACATTTGTACATATACCCCCATTGTTTAGGGACAGTTGATTTTTCAAAATAGTCTTTTAGATTACATCCCTTTTTATATACACAGACAGGTCCATTTCCTACATATTTTCTAACATCCCTATCCACTTCAAGAAAATTCCAGTTTTTATTCAGGATGTTTTTTGTGGCCCAACTGTCAGTGGAAAAAGTGCTTATAAATGCACACCCAGTAGCCATGTTATTACCAGTCCCCACAACTACCTCCTCAGTGTTCATAGCCTCAATTTGCACTTGTGTCTCAGACTGTGGGTCTTCCTCCCTAATTCGTAGTACAGATGTCATACCTAAGATTGGTTGAAAATGACCATATTGCCTCTTTCTAATAACTTCATCCATAATATCCCCCACAAACTTCACGTGATACCCACGGCATAGAAACATGTTCTTCAATTTGTCACATTCTGCCAAAAAAGCTTCCCACATAGTCACCATCGGGGCTGCTTGAACAAATTGGCCCTTCACCACAGCTCTTTTTTTTTGGGAGAGGGTGGTTACTATCAAAATGGAGCAAACTGTTGGAATAAGTTTCCTTGTGGTAAATTTCTGCAGTAAATCTGTTATTCATCACATCTTTCCTAACCATTACATCTAAATAGGGAATTTTTCTATAATCAATGTGGTGGGTAAACTTTAAGAATGATGTTGTTCCATTTATATATTCTAGGAATTTAAAAAAAAAAAAAAAAAAGTCCAAGAACTGTGGCAGGAAAACAAAGACTCCCCTTGGAAAGAACCAAAAAGCTGTAAAACACAAAATCCACTGGAGTCACCACACGGAGATAGTCACTGGTAATGGAAGCTTCTTTATTTGGAACAAAAACACACAAGCGCTTTCACGTAGCTGTACTACGCTTCTTCAGGTGTGTTTTTGTTCCAAATAAAGAAGCTTCCATTACCAGTGACTATCTCCGTGTGGTGACTCCAGTGGATTTTGTGTTTTATATTCTAGGAATTTGTTTACTTTATCACCAGGTCCATCCCATAAAATAAAGATATCATTCAGGAAACAAATGTATGTCTGACAGAAGGGGTAAACCTGGGAATTAACTAAATATTGCTTTTTCCACTCTAACATAACAATATTTGCATATAGTCCCCCACACAAAGAGCCCATCACCACACCCTCTACTTGAAGGTAATATTCCTTCTCAAATAAAATAAAATTATATTTCAGCACCATGTCAAGTAGTTGTTCAAACATATTTATTTTATCCTGTGCTATACCTTTCCCTCTCAAATATTCACAGAACCATTCTTCCCTCAAGTTGAGGGGGATGACAGTGTAAAGATCCTTGACATCAATTGTTATGACTAAACAGGTTGTTTCAGAGATGACATCATTCATTCCTTTTAAAAAATCCCAAGAATCGTTACAGACATTCAGTTCTTCCATAATATATTTCTTAAGATGTAAGTCAAGGAATTTGGCAAGGGGTGTGTATGATTGAGCCTCTTGCGTCCACAGTTGGGAATATCGGTGGTTGGGCCACATCTTTAAGTATCTTAGGCACACCAAATATTATAGGTATTTTTTGAATAGAGCACTGTCAGGTAATGGAGTTCATCAATGGATATAGAGACCTCAATAAATAGGTCTTGTAAAAAACATTGATTATCCTATACATGCTGTTCACTTCATTTAGAGAACTTTTTTTGATAAGTGTGGCCCTCCAAAATAACCCTCATTTTGTTCACATAGTCAGTTTTATTCATCACTACTATACTCCCTCCTTTGTCTCGTTTAATTATTCTAATACTCGCTCTCTGTGTAGGAAGTTTGAGGTCCTGAATTTCTGCCTTATTTAAATTATTCTTCCTCACCTTCTGTGTTTCAGATGCCAAGGCCCTAATGTCAAGTTCACAAAGTCTTTCAAACAGTTCTAAAGTAGGATGAACTGGGGGGTTAAATGTGCTAGCTGTTCTGAATGGGTCAGGCACTATACTGTTGTCATGAAATAACACTCTAAAGTTCAACTTACATACATACTGTTTAAGGTCAATAAGTGTTTGTACAAGATTAATACCTTTGTTAGGAATGAAAGTTATACCTTTAGCAAAAAAAAAATCACATGTTTGAGAAGTCAGAACCAAATCTGAAAAGTTATACACATTTAAGTCATTTATATTGTTAGATATAATATTAACTACAGGTAACCTAAATTCACAGTCCACATTTGGCATTATAAAACCAGTAGTTATTTCCTCCCCCTCCAGGCTCCTCAGGTTCTAGCTCTGTTCAACCTGAATGTTCCAGCTGAAGGGGAATAGGGCATCTTCTGATACCATTGGCTATTGTATTTGGTCCTGTGTTGATTCATGAGGTGTTCGGATCGTGGAAAAGCACTTTTGTCTAAAAAATCAGCATTTACAGATTCTGCTTCATGAACAAGCATGTCACTAGTCATGTTATTAGTAACAAGTCTTGAATTATTTTCACAGAGGAGAGAAAGCATACAGGTAATAGCAGAATGTTCAAGAGAAGCAAGCGTTTACTCTAAAATTTGGAGTAAGCAAAAGGAAGAGAGAATGCAGAATATAACAAGGTCAAAGGATGCTAGTGTTTAGTCAAGCAGGAATAAGAAGGAAGAAAGAATGCAGTTGCCAATACCCAAATACTACATACAGAATTTCTACAATATAAACAGCTTATGTCTTCCAATTGTACAGCAAAACAATAAACACAAATGCAGCAGTTAATAAAACAGACAACTGTTCATCATTTTTTCAGCAAGTATTAAGTATTCCTTCATTCATTTTATCATAATAAAAGATATGAGGTGCACACAGTCAAAGGATTGTCTGTAATTGCTGGCCGTGTGTGTGTGTGTGTGTGTGTGTGTGTGTGTGTGTGTGTGTGTGTGTGTGTGTGTGTGTGTGTGTGTGTGTGTGTGTGTGTGTGTGTGTGTGTGTGTGTGTGTGTGTGTCTGTGGGTGTGTCTGTGTGTATGTGTGTGTGAGAGAGAGTCCATGCTTCTGCATCTTTGTGTGTGCATGTGAGTTTCCATATATGTGTGAGACTGTCACTCTGCCTCTAAATCTGTGTGTATATACATATGTGACTGTGTCTGCATTTCTGCATGTGGATGTTATTAATATTTACACATCTTATAATTTGGATGTAAAATGTTTGCTCCAACAATTATATGTTCTACAGCAACTAATAAAATAAAAAACAATTAAATAGCTAGCCCATTATCTAAGCTCAATAATGCACTCCATGGTGGATGTTCCATGGTAATAACTGACATTCTAGGTCCTCACAACACTGCTAGGCCAGCATTTTCATGCATCGCCTACCCTGAAGGGTATTGTTGCTTGATTAGCATTAGAATGAGAAATAAAACTTATGTAGTCTGCCCTTTAAGTGCCTTAAACATTATTCCTCCCCCCTTCCCATGATTCTTATTTTCTTCATGCTTTCTTGAATGCCTCCATGGATTTTCTCTCCACCACTCATTCTAATAGTACTCTCCATGGGTCTGCAACTGTGTATATGAAGAAGTGCTTTTGTAGATCCAAGCAATAGTTGGTCCCTAAACCTGTCTTCTGTAATACAAGATGATATGCCTTCTCCAGATCAGTAAAACAAATACAGACTGTACTGCAAAACGACCTCAGCCCTTCTAAAATTTGTGCAAGGACAAAATGTTGACCTACTCTTCTATGGCTTTGAAGAGAAATGCATTGCTTTCAGATGGAGCCACCTTTTCACGACATTGACATATACTTTTCCAGGGGAGATGATCAACATGATCCCTCTGTAATTGTAATGTACCCTCCAGTTCCCCATTTTCAAAATGGCAACCACCCTAGTCTGCTAATGCAAAGGTACTATCTCACCCTCCATGCAACAATGGAAGGGTACATTAACCAAAAAAACCCAACAGTATCCAGTACCATCAGCATTTTCAGCTAGACCTCATACTATCTTTGTCACACTGGAACAGCTAAATTGCTATAATTGCTTCATATCTCGCTATGGATCCAGTTCCACTGGTTACTGCTGAAGCTACCTCCCTAAAGATGGATGCATCTACCAGATTCAGGAGTTCCTCAAAGTGTTCTTTTTACTTCCTGAAAATATTCCCAGTCAAGAACAATGTTTGTTGAGACTATCTTGCTCTTAGATTTTGCTCTCATTGGTCATATCTTTACTGAAGCAATCTAAAAGTCCATTTTCTAAGACTTTGCCAAACTCCTCCCATGCCTAAGCCTTCACTTTGAAGATTGTTGAAGCTGCTGCCTTCCTAACTTGTTGGTACCTGCGGATTTTATATGGAGATCACCTGCTAAGATTACACAGGATTCCTCTTTTAAATCCATCCATCCACAACTCCTTTTTCCCATTTTTTGTCACATGATGTTGGGGTGTCACTTCACCAGTGACAATCATCTAATGCCAAGGTTTATACCAGTGGGTGGCTAGCCCTGCCACTGTAGTTCTTCCACATCACACACTCGCACACTCACACCTGTGGCCAATTTAGAGTGTCCAATCCACCTACTGCATGTCTTTGGAATATGGGAGGAAACTGGAGTACCAGAGGGAACCCACACAAACACAGGGATGACATGTAGCCACCGATGCCACAAGCAGGTCTTATAGTTACTGGTGTGACAGGCAACAGCCACAGTTCCTTACCGATGTTCCTTGACATGATGAAGGGGTTTGCATACTCCATGCTGCCTCTTATCAAGTAAAGGGGGTCTGAAAGCCTGTGCAATCCTTGGAGACATGCTGTTTCTTGTCCTAGGACTGTGATCTTATTATGGTGGGGAAGGGGCTTGCATGTTTCTGTGACTCTCAAAGTTATTATGTTAGCTATAGCTTTGTGATCCTGGAAAGTGCACCTTTGTCAGAGGGGTCTAAGAGGAGAAAACAGACAAAGAATGAGACATAAAATTTGCCCCTCCTGATCATTCATTCAAAGAAGAGAGAACCTTACCCACTAGAGGGATACCATGATCCAAAACTGGAGTCAGGCCAGGATGTGTTCATTGGTGAACACCTGTTAGCTGGGCGTCACAATTAGCTCAGTCAAGCACAGCTACAAAAATGGTAATCATAAACTGAATGAATTAATGAATATTGAGTACCAGTAGGGAAATAAAATATATGTTCCCATGCATTTTTGATCTCTTTTATCACTGTGAGATGGTTTCATGAAAAATGAAACTGTAAAAACTCATATGTAGAACATAGGTCATCCCAGCACCATGTCTGTAGATGATGAAGAATTACCTGTTTTACTGCATTACCTGTCCTACCACTGTGAGGTATTTTGGACAGGCAAGGTTACTGGAACTGGTGAAGTGAGGTGTTTTCTTGAAGAGTGCAGCACATTTAGATGTTTAACAACCTGTGATTAATTGTCTTGGCAGAGGACATAAGAGCATGACAATCGACACAGTGCATAAAGATAATTGGGAAATATAGAAGAGAATAAAGCACACAAAGCAAGCTGTACAAGTTGTTTAGAAATCTGTGCTTTGGCTTTCCTCAAACTATATTGCGAAGAAAAATGAAACAAAATGGTAACTTTTTCATTGTGATAGCAAGAAAGGAAAGTCTATATAAAATGGCATCAGCAATATCAAACTCTAGCAGTGGATTGTTATAATGTTTGTGGCTACATCTGCAACACAGTAGAATGGCATTCTGTGCACAATTTGTCACTTTGCTCATTTTGTAATAGCAGCCTGAATGTGTAATTTGCAGAGGCCAACAAGTGACAGAAAATGGTCAAAAATCTCAGTGAAGTGTGTTCTCAACTACATAAAGCAGTAACATTACTGAATTATCATGTTTAAGTCAATGTGGTCTAGTTGTTAAAGCACTTTTCTTGTTAGGGTGACAGAAATACTGCTATTTCACTGGTTGTCTATGTTATGAGAACTTGATGTTATCTTAACCTGCTTGCTAAGCCTGTTCCCTGTATTCTCTGTACTCCGTGATTAATAAAACTGATCATCTACCACAGACACATCATTACTTTTACAATGTAAAGCCTTTAACTGTCAAATGAAATTGAATAAAAATAGGGGAAAATTAGTAAAACAATGTTCTAATTATCCTTACGTACTTAATGGTTAAGATTCATATGCAGCACTAATTTTGAATGAGGCTGCTGCTAAACAGACAGTGTTGCATAGCAGCTGCATACGTCAAGCAAAGGAATGCATGAGAGAAGGGAGGTTCAGGGATAATGATATAAACAATGCTGCAGTAACATGCATGACAGATGTGATTGATGGACATCACTGTCAAGGTACAGAAGTAAATAATGCATGCTGTCACACCCAGGGTAGTACCCATCTGGCACAAGAAGAGCAATACAGCGGCCAACAGTTACATCAATGTGGGTGTGCACAACAAAGTAGCAACCCTCTCCACCATATAAATGGAAGGAAAATGAGGAAGATAGTAAATCAGTAAATGGGAGAACAGCAAAAAGAAGGAAACGCAAGAGGGTAACCATAAGGTATGAAAGGGGAAAGAATGGAAGGCACTTATCATTATTATTATTATTGTAATTATTATCATTTTCTTTGGGAAAGAGACCCTTTTATAAGTGTTACAAAAGAAGGGTAGGAGAAGAAGGTAGTGAGAAATTACTGCTTCTGGGACAAACGGAGAACCGCAAGTAGCAGTGGCAGAAAGGCAAACCTGAAACACAGGCAGGGGTGGTATACACATAAAAGTTGGGGTGGACAGTGGATGGACACAGACATAAAGAGGGTGGGTAAGTGGTGGTGGGGAGGGTTGGACAGCAGACTAGGAAGTAGAAATGGCATATGACAAGGAAGACATCAGGTAGGCAATAGGATGGGATCTGGCATGGCTGGATGCCAGACAAGCCCAGATGATCACAAACCCAAGCATCACTCACTTGATAGGCTGACATTATGGACCAATGGGAAGGGTTTGCCTTGTGGTCCAGTGGGCAGGGCTTGCTAGTCACCTGACTCCACCGGTCATACCAGAAAGTACTTTACATTATAGAGGCAGACATTAAGTTGCCAGTACACTTTGGTAGCCACCAGCCTCTACAACTGATGTTGCGAAACTATTGGAGATTCCTCTAGTCCACTTTCAGAACAGGTATCTTCATCTTCCACTCCTAAGAAGCTGACAAGGTCACCCATTTACACATCCAAGCCATCTCCAGCAGGAGGATGTTTCCCATGCTAAGACCTGGTGGCAACTGTTGACCTAGCACAAGAGATATCAGCCTGCACAGACTAAGGTGATTGTGGCCTCACCTCCTTCTCTTCTACAAATGGACCTGCAGAAAGGCAACGCATATGGAAAAACATATCCCACGCACATGCATGAAACACAATCACAGCTATACATGCTCTGCTACTGGGAGAGGTGCTTCTCTAACCTGTGGCACCCAGCTATGTTTAGTTGCTACTCCTGTGCCAAAGGAAAGCAAGGTATGTTCTCTTTAATGTACAAATACTACAGCTAAAATAGTAGAAGACAGTGGCACTGAAAACAATGTTTACAGCACATTTCAGGCTCCCTCTCACGAACCTCTGTCTTACTTTTGTGGAGCCTGTTACAGTGGTGCTACTGTACCTTTGCCAGCACTGCTCACTAGAATGGTTGATAGCAGCAGCATCACTCAGCCTTCCATCCAGCTCAAGGCAGTCATCGTCTTTCTATAGTGGGCCATTACAACTATTCAGCAGGTGCTCCATGAAGTTCCTGTGCAGGAAGAACAGGGTAATCCTGTTTTCTCTAGCACATACAAACAACTGGAGCACTCCATTCTGAAGTTCCTGAATTCACACAGTGGTAACCACATAGGCATGGATATACATTTGTGAATCATGTGTCACTGCACCATGGCACTAGAATATGGATGCAGCTGTGCACCATGGCACTAGGGGCATACATGTGCAGTATTCATTAATATACATGACTCAAGCTTTGTGTCCAGTGTGGCATGCAGGGCTCATGCCGTGTATGGATAGTACAGTATACATTGGCTATGATTCACACACACCACTTACAACCACACAACCTTGACATACAGGAAAGTCAATGAAGCTTCTGTAGTTAAAAGTGTCCCACAGTTAAGGAAATCCCACCTAGTAAAACATCTCACAGACAACAAACCACATGGTGGATGTCAAAGTGAGGGAGGCAAATGTGGTGTAGATGTAACTGTGAACCCATTACACCGGCATGGCAATATATTGTTTCCAGTAGCTGGTAGTTCAAACTGGGAATATAGGAAACCATTAGAAGATCATGTCATAACGGGTGTGGAGTTCCAGGACTGTATGTTGAGGCATGGCTGCAAAAACTGCAGCTGATAATCGCGGACTATGAATTTAATTTTTTTCTGGAAAAAACAGTGATATATCTCATTTTTTTGACTGTCTGAAAATTGAAAAAAAAAATCACAACATTTTCATGGAACTTGAAAGCCAGAGAAACAGTTCACTACAGGGTGTATTTCTGCTTATATTTATTATCTATAATATTGCTGGTGTGCAGTAATGCATGTTCTGTCCCCAGAATCTGTTTTAATTTTCAGTATATATCAATGCACATAAAAGTTATAATGAAATCACTGTAATGAGTGGAAATTACATTTAAAAATCATAATTCCTGCATTTTATGTCATGAAAAGAAAATTTCATTTTTTGAAATTGAAAATCATTGTCCCTGCTGTTAATCAGGTCTGTGAAAATGTGGAAAGCTGTTTCTTTGTTATGTGAATCCCATAGCAAATCATATACACCTACTGACATGTTCTACCAACAGATGATAGCATGGCCACCTGAGGGTGGCAATGCCATAAAAAGATCATTTGCCAGGAGAATAAAGTGCTACTGCAAGCCCACAACTTACATGACATGCAACACCAAGACAAAAGGTGTTGCAGAAAAGCATTATTGGAATCAGATTTGACAACAGCTGGTGTAGGGTGTGAATGCTGTGGGTAGCCACAATAAACTTGCACAATACGTGCAAGGGAAGGTTACTGATATGATACTCTATGCAAGAAAAATGCCTAGGACATTGCAACAGGCAGGATCACCAATACAGAAACAGCTCACTGAAGTCAAAGAGTTTTGATGCCCAGGGCTAGCAGTCCCTCATACCTGGAGGATGGCGTGGTTGTGTGATCTGGACTGGCATCATCTACCCACATGCCAGTAGGAGAAGCACCATTTAGAAATGTCCATTACAGTAGACTATTGCATATTCTGATGCATTTTCAAAAGGGAAGGAATGACCAAGACCCACGTGCATATTTGCCTTTTCAAGTACCTCTGGTATACAGTTGTAACAATCTGCACAAGACGTGTATGTCAAAATATGCTATAACAGTATGTTAATGGTATCAGTATGTATACCATGGGGAGTTATAGAGACACATGCGTATGGGCAGACAATGGTGTCTTGTGTGCTCATGCTTATACAGGTTCTACCATTGGAGGGTTCAACAAAATAGGACAACGTAGGTCGATGTCAGCAGTGCACCTGTGGTGGAAAATGATGGCAACATGCATGTGACTACAACACTAAAGGGGAGCATTCACCGACATCCACCATTACAGAAGCCCTTGTAGAGGTACACACTGAGCACACAACCTCACCAGTGCATGATAGACATCCTATACATGTGAGTCCATCATGGGCTTCACCTATGTCCCCAACCAACACATCATCTACCACTGAGGTGGGCACACCTACCATAGGGGATAGATGTTGTGGACTGCCATGACTCTAGGACTGCCCATGATATGGCTACAACACTTGGAATTAACATTAAATATGCTGGCCAGTGATGCAGGTACAGATATCTGCATCAGCATTGCAGATGTGGATTATGTTCAGTGAATTGTGTGACAATATGCACTAACTGTACAGTCACGAGACATATATGGACAGAGATCACACTATACTGCTGAGGTCAGTATTGAGAAATGCTACCTCTATAGGTGACTGCATGAGACACATTATGACCACCATTCAATCTACCAGAACAGGCCATGTAGCTTGAGGACTTAAGAAGGTCTAGATGTGAGGTTGTCAGCTGCAGGCTGTCCTACGTCAAATTGCATGGATCATTGCTGAGATGGCATCATTGTCACATGTGGTCACACAGCCTGACTCCCCTTGATGTGGGCATCTTTCAGATTGTGAGTGGCAACACATCTCTAGCTCAGTGCTTGCAATGCTTCGTCAGGCTACACATGCATGGTTTTGTAGTTCTGTCCCTTTCCTGTCACCTGTGGGTACACAGCCTGTCACACCAGGTCATGGATAATGCTGCTTGTCAGACTCAGTTCATAGGCTGTCGCTTAAGGGAGCAAGCACACAGCTCTGTAATTCTATCTCTTCCCTGCCATGGACCATATCAAGCCCTGACAACTCAAGCTAACAAAACGACATCTGTCAATGGCCATCTTGTAGCAGCTATACCATTTTATATAAGTAAAGCTTTCGGATACAATCCTTTCTCAATACAAAACAATGCATAGAACCAGCTCTTTATATATAGGTCCAAATATATCACATGACATGCAGCCAAAATCACATGATATGTCATCCAAATCACAAAAACATTTTAAAGAAACATTTTAAAAAAACTTTTTTAAAAAAACTTAATACAAAAACTTGAAATACTTTAATAAAACTTTAAAAAATATATATATTTAGATAAAACTTCAGGCTAAGAGAGATTAGCTCTACTTAATTTAACTAAAATAGGTTTGAGACTGACTTGGCTATTCAAGCCTGGTTTTGAATCACTCATAAGTCTCAAGATCCATTCATATTCTTTAATTTCTAAGTGATTATTTAGGTCCCTCCCTAGGTGTAGGTGTAACGTGGTCAATAATTCTAAACTTAAAAAATGCTGCTGACCAAATTCCTCTATATGTTTGAATAGTGCATTCCTGTCATAGCATCTCCTAATTTCTGACTTATGTTCAGTCATCCTGTCCTTAAGCCTGCGGGTAGTTTTGCCTACATAGAAAGCATTACATGCCTGGCAGGTAGCCAAGTAAACCACATGGGTAGTAATACATGTACCTGCTACTCTAAAACTAAATGTCCTACCATTGATAGGATGCACAAACGTATCATTTTCTGTACTACAAATGTCATCACAACAAGAACAGTTGTGACATTTGTGAGTACCATATTTCACTATAGTAGATACAGGTGTAGTCCTCTCAAAGTCCTTGTAGCATAGTGAACTCTTAAGGGTCCTCATATTCTTATAAGAGAAATTGGGTTTAGGTCCCAATAATCTTCTTAGTTCATCTGATGCCATCAAGATGACCCAATTATCAGATATAATTTTTCTAACAGCGGGTGTCCTTAAATTATATGTAGTTACATATCTAATAGGTGCTACAGATGTTTGTTTGCACCTAGAGTCAATACTAACAACATCCTCATACAAAACTGGTTTAAATAAAGTCCGCCTATCTATCCTAATCTTAATGACCTGTTCATAAAGTAGAGATCTATCATACCCACTAAGCAAGAAATCATTAACCATCTCATTTAATTGTACTTCAAAGCAGTCATCATCGGTATTAAGCCTACTGAGTCTGCAGAATTGAGATTTAACAGTACTTCTAAATATGTGAGGTGCATGCATGCTTGTGGCATAAATGTATCTACCTGAACAAACTTCTTTCCTAAAGATACTAGTTTGTAGTGTATCTCCAGCAAGATCTAACTTCAAATCCAAAAATGTAATAGAAGTTTCAGATACTGTCATCTTAAACTTTAGAAAAGTAGATGCAGAGTTTAGATATTCCAGAAATTTTTCAAGATCCTCATGGCTACCTTTCCAAAGTAGGAGGCAGTCATCTACAAAGCGTTGAAAAAATGTGATATTACTTTTAAATGGGTTTCCATCACCAAACAAATGCGTTCTTTCCCACTGATACAATATCAGGTTGGCATAAGTATTGGCTACAGAGGTACCCATAGCCACCCCTGTAAGTTGTAAATATGTGGAGCCATTAAAAAGGAAGATGTTGTTTTTCAATGTAACATCCATAAGGCTGCAGATAATTTCAACTTTGTTGGGATTATCACATGTATGTGTCCACAACAATTCTCTTAAAAGCTCCAGGCCTATATCATTAGAAATAACGGTGAAGAGTGATACAATGTCCAAAGAAACTAAAAGATACTTATTGTTGACTAAAGAAGCTTTTTTCTTTATCCATCCATCCCCTTAATTTCTGTAATAAATCAAAGCTATCTTTAATGATAGAATCACATTTAGCCAGGTATGGAAGCAGTTGCCCATGTAAATAAATCGAGATGGGTTCTGTAACCCAACCAGCACCAGAGACAATAGGTCTCATAGGTGGATCTAGCTTAGATTTATGAATTTTGGGGAGACCATAGAGATGTGGTATAACTGGACAAGTAACAGTGAGATAATTAAATAACTCAAGATCTATATCACCACTCAATTGCAAATCATACACAACCATGTTTACATATGCAACACTTTTTTTTCACATCCAAACTAGTAATGCATTTAAAAGCTTTAGTGTCTTGTAGTAACTTAAACATAGAATCCATATAATCAACTCGGTTCATAAGATCCACAGCACCTCCTTTATCAGCCTGTTTTATAATTATATCTTTACAGGACTGTAAGCTCTTCAAAGCCTTAAATTCACCATAATTTAAATTAAATCTTTTTTTCTTTCTGGTAGGTGGATTAAATAACTGCCTGATATGAATTTCACAAATATCATGAAATGCTTTAACCACTGGAGTACTGGTGGGTACAAACGCATTCACGCCGCTTGTTACCCCCAGTAGCTTCAGAACCACCAAAAAACAGGTTTAAATTTAAAAGTCTGGAGAAGATTTTAAATCAGTTAATGCTGATACTAAATTTTCTTCACAGCAAGGGATGAAATTCAGGCCCTTTGAAAACAATGAATAATGAGTGTCATCTAACTCTATCGCTGATAGATTCAACGTGCCTCGGATAACTTGCGGCTCTGTTTCCCCAGTCCTAAAGGGCTCTCACTTTTTCTTTTATTAGACATACCTGACTGCAGCACCGGGGAACCTCTGTGCTGCAATATACGTTCCTTAACTGTCTCTGGGCGCTCTAACTGGAAGCGCTTATTAGAAAAGTTCGTAAAGTTAAGTGTTGACTGCTGTGTTTTCTTCATAGACGCGTTCTGAACACCATCAATCGATTGCGACGTAGCACTTCTTCCCTCAGTACTGGTTTCCATATTTACTTGACGTAACGACGTCTGGACCAAACTATTAGCTTCCAGGGACAGGGGGCGTTCTTCTATTTGCATTTTGGTTCCTGGCGTTTATTTTCTTCAATTCCTTGTCCTGCCTTTGGGAGACTGTTTTAAGGTCTACTTTGCAGCCTACTAGCTATCATGGCAGCTCCAACAAGCTCTCTTAAGTCTCTTATTAACATAGAGAAGAATCCCTTATTGGGCTATATTGAGCCCTTTAATTCTGCAAATATGGACTCTACAACCTCAAATACAGAAGGTACTGTGGAATATACTAAGACTTTGCAAATGCTAGAAAGAAAATTACATACTTTTAAGCGTCTGCAGTGGCAGCGCTTTAGCTTTTTAGCATACATTGACAAGGGTATTGTTCCCAGGGGGCTCAGAATTTTAAAAATGCCCGCGTATGGGAACGCTTACCCTGATTTGTTAAAGAGATGGCAGCAGCTGAATATCAAACTCAGTATTGATTATATGTGTTTGATGAATGACTTTTTCACCAAAGTCGAAGAGGACCTTAAAAATGAGATTTTTACCCTTGAAAGTACTCTACTTAACATGCCTGTGTTTACTGCCGTGTCGGATGACTATCAGCGTATGATGGAAAGAATACACACACTTGATGGAAGGATGGAAGTGACCAAGAAGCGAAAGCTGTGGCGCGATATAAACGATTTTAATAAGGGTAATATCTTCTCTTGGCCTAAGGAGAACGTTGTTATTAAAACTAATGTCCAACCTAAGACACTGAATAAAAATACCCTTGATACTTTAGATGATTTTCATCAAATTGCACCTAATGCAGCTGGTTCATCTGTCTCACTCGTAGAAGAACGCCCCCTGTCCCTGGAAGCTAATAGTTTGGTCCAGACGTCGTTACGTCAAGTAAATATGGAAACCAGTACTGAGGGAAGAAGTGCTATGTCGCAATCGATTGATGGCGTTCAGAATGTGTCTATGAAGAAAACACAGCAGTCAACACTTAACTTTACGAACTTTTCTAATAAGCGCTTCCAGTTAGAGCGCCCAGAGACAGTTAAGGAACGTATATTGCAGCACAGAGGTTCCCCGGTGCTGCAGTCAGGTATGTCTAATAAAAGAAAAAGTGAGAGCCCTTTAGGACTGGGGAAACAGAGCTGCAAGTTATCCGGGGCACGTTGAATCTATCAGCGATAGAGTTAGATGACACTCATTATTCATTGTTTTCAAAGGGCCTGAATTTCATCCCTTGCTGTAAAGAAAATTTAGTATCAGCATTAACTGATTTAAAAATCTTCTCCAGACTTTTAAATTTAAAACTGCTATTTGGTGGTTCTGAAGCTACTGGGGGGGGGGTAACAAACAACGTAGTACGTTTGTACCCACCAGTACTCCAGTGGTTAAAGCATTTCATGATATTTGTGAAATTCATATCAGGCAGTTATTTAATCCATCTACTAGAAAGAAAAAAAGATTTAATTTAAATTATGGTGAATTTAAGGCTTTGAAGAGCTTACAGTCCTGTAAAGATATAATTATAAAACAGGCTGATAAAGGAGGTGCTGTAGTTCTTATGAACCGAGTTGATTATATGGATTCTATGTTTAAGTTACTACAAGACACTAAAGCTTTTAAATGCATTACTAGTTTGGATGTGAAAAAAAGTGTTGCATATGTAAACATGGTTGTGTATGATTTGCAATTGAGTGGTGATATAGATCTTGAGTTATTTAATTATCTCACTGTTACTTGTCCAGTTATACCACATCTCTATGGTCTCCCCAAAATTCATAAATCTAAGCTAGATCCACCTATGAGACCTATTATCTCTGGTGCGGGTTGGGTTACAGAACCCATCTCGATTTATCTACATGGGCAACTGCTTCCATACCTGGCTAAATGTGATTCTATCATTAAAGATAGCTTTGATTTATTACAGAAATTAAGGGGATGGATGGATAAAGAAAAAGCTTCTTTAGTCAACAATAAGTATCTTTTAGTTTCTTTGGACATTGTATCACTCTTCACCGTTATTCCTAATGATATAGGCCTGGAGCTTTTAACAGAATTGTTGTGGACACATACATGTGATAATCCCAACAAAGTTGAAATTATCTGCAGCCTTATGCATGTTACATTGAAAAACAACGTCTTCCTTTTTAATGGCTCCACATATTTACAACTTACAGGGGTGGCTATGGGTACCTCTGTAGCCAATACTTATGCCAGCCTGATACTTTATCAGTGGGAAAGAACGCATTTGTTTGGTGATGGAAACCCATTTAAAAGTAATATCACATTTTTTCAACGCTTTGTAGATGACTGCCTCCTACTTTGGAAAGGTAGCCATGAGGATCTTGAAAAATTTCTGGAATATCTAAACTCTGCATCTACTTTTCTAAAGTTTAAGATGACAGTATCTGAAACTTCTATTACATTTTTGGATTTGAAGTTAGATCTTGCTGGGGATACACTACAAACTAGTATCTTTAGGAAAGAAGTTTGTTCAGGTAGATACATTTATGCCACAAGCATGCATGCACCTCACATATTTAGAAGTACTGTTAAATCTCAATTCTGCAGACTCAGTAGGCTTAATACCGATGATGACTGCTTTGAAGTACAATTAAATGAGATGGTTAATGATTTCTTGCTTAGTGGGTATGATAGATCTCTACTTTATGAACAGGTCATTAAGATTAGGGAAGATAGGCGGACTTTATTTAAACCAGTTTTGTATGAGGATGTTGTTAGTATTGACTCTAGGTGCAAACAAACATCTGTAGCACCTATTAGATATGTAACTACATATAATTTAAGGACACCCACTGTTAGAAAAATTATATCTGATAATTGGGTCATCTTGATGGCATCAGATGAACTAAGAAGATTATTGGGACCTAAACCCAATTTCTCTTATAAGAATATGAGGACCCTTAAGAGTTCACTATGCTACAAGGACTTTGAGAGGACTACACCTGTATCTACTATAGTGAAATATGGTACTCACAAATGTCACAACTGTTCTTGTTGTGATGACATTTGTAGTACAGAAAATGATATGTTTGTGCATCCTATCAATGGTAGGACATTTAGTTTTAGAGTAGCAGGTACATGTATTACTACCCATGTGGTTTACTTGGCTACCTGCCAGGCATGTAATGCTTTCTATGTAGGCAAAACTACCCGCAGGCTTAAGGACAGGATGACTGAACATAAGTCAGAAATTAGGAGATGCTATGACAGGAATGCACTATTCAAACGTATAGAGGAATTTGGTCAGCAGCATTTTTTTAGGTTTAGAATTATTGACCACGTTACACCTACACCTAGGGGAGGGGACCTAAATAATCACTTAGAAATTAAAGAATATGAATGGATCTTGAGACTTATGAGTGATTCAAAACCAGGCTTGAATAGCCAAGTCAGTCTCAAACCTATTTTAGTTAAATTAAGTAGAGCTAATCTCTCAGCCTGAAGTTTTATCTAAATATATATATTTTTTAAAGTTTTATTAAAGTATTTCAAGTTTTTGTATTAAGTTTTTTAAAAAATTTTTTAAAATGTTTCTTTAAAATGTTTTTGTGATTTGGATGACATATCATGTGATTTTGGCTGCATGTCATGTGATATATTTGGACCTATATATAAAGAGCTGGTTCTATGCATTGTTTTGTATTGGGAAAGGATTGTATCCGAAAGCTTTACTTATATAAAGTGTTTATCCAGTGGTTTCCTGCCTTGTTCTTTGCATTTTGGTTCCTGGCGTTTATTTTCTTCAGCAGCTATACCATACCAGTGGAGGATATAATCCCTGACTTACAGTCTACCAGAGTAGTGGTTACAGTTTTCACCTCCCATGATCCTGCCACTATACTAAATGTCACAGTCACCTGATACTGGGCACACCTGCACAAGTGATGATGACTGTGCCCTGCCCACCCCAAACCCTGTGTGGGTATGGTAATGTCTGAAGCACAGCAAGCCCAGTCCATGCACTTCCTTGTATAACTTGGGTTGGGTGTGATGCTATATGAATCATTTTATACTGTGTTGTCTGTCTCGTAGCCCATAGTTGTGCCTTTCTTAGTACTGCTGTGATTTGTGCCTGCCCCTAGTTCAGCTGTGGTATTGCTGTTGATGCATATTTCTCCCCGACTCTCCACCCTGCCCTTCTGCTGCTGCTATGACTGGTATGGAAGGCCATGACATGATGTTCCACTGCTGCTCCAGTTGTTTGCTCACTGCCATATTATGTAGCATGGTGTGCACAACAAAAATCTTCCTAACAATATCTGGATTTCATCAGTGCATCATTTAAGGTAGCTAGACATTGGGAGTTCCCGTTCAGTAGTTCCAATGCATTTTACAATTTGCATGGGCTGAGTTATAGGCCATTTTCTGCATGACCTGGGTGTTGTGTATGAGCATATTAAAAATAATGCCCTGGGTGTTACCAACCACCTGGCAGTTAAGGAAATGGAAGCACTTTCTTCGATGCATCCCATGCCATCTGGACCATGGCTCCCAGGACATCAGGGAAACGGAATGCATAAGGAAAACCCACTTGCTATTGGTTCTCTCCTTTACTCTCCTGGAGAACCATGTATGGTTCTCCATATTGCAGTAGCATTATATCAAGGAACTGTTTTACAATTTTTGAGGCTGATGCCTGCAACACCCCTAACATATCCTCTGTAGGTTGTTAAAGTCCCCATGGCTATGGTGGTAAAGACAATACATAGTTTTGTCTCCACAGGAATAGGAAGAACATGTGTCCCCCTAGATTCCATTAGTGGGTGGCACAGTTTGACTAGTTCCCTTATAGTATCCCTGTGCATTCAGAAATAGTCAGAAATGTGCTGTCCTGGTGGCACAGAGAACCACTGCATGCAACATTGTTGGGAATGGTTCTGATGGTGACTCCCAATCCATGCTGTTGTGTTACTGCTGCTGCTCTTAACATTGCTCCTGATGTACAACATGTTCAAAATGTTTATACACCACTGCACAGTGCAGCTGTTTTATACATTTCTGAATTGTCTCACCATCTTGGGTTTCTTCTTCTCCATAATCTGTGTGACCTGTCTGCCTGGAATTTCTTGTTTCTGTGTCATTATTACCTTATTAACTTGTGCTGTATTGCACATTGTTTTAACCTTTGCACAGCTATGCTGTATCTTTGAATTTTCACATCCTGCATATTACTGCTACAAGCACTATTCTGCACAGTGCAATACAGTAGCCATCTACAAACTGCAACCAGTATATTGGAAATTAATCACAACTCTTTTAATAGATGTCTGGTTGATGAAGACACTGTCATTGCATTCGACTATTTATCAGATGGAGCTGTTCAATCTGCTCTGATATTTTTATAATATAGCCCCTGATTTTAGAATGGCTTAGTTCTTCTTTTGTAAAGGAGTTTAGAAATATTGGCACAAGTAGAACATGGCAAGTTTTTTTTTTAATTAGCATGGGCTATAACTGCATTTACATGGCGATCCAGTTCAGCTGTGTTCATGACAGTACCAGAAGTTCTGGTAACCAGTTCAACAGTTGTTTCATTCAGAGCAAAGATGCTAGGCTAGCCATTACATCAGAGAGATGTTTTTAGGCTTTGAAGAGTATGCACTTAGTTTTAACTTTATTAAGATATAAGCCAGAGGACTGTAACCATGACCAGATAACATCAGAGTTCTTTGGAAGGTGCTTTGGCTTATCAATGAAGAGGTTTGCAGAGCATAGATTGTTTGAGTAATATGAATAATGCACAAGCTGATCACCCTCACCAAGGGCACCTCTTTGTACTCTATTGAGTACATTTTTTTCTGAGCATCATAAAAACATGGCTTTTTTCAGGTCATATTATGTCTACAACTGTCTACATGAATGCCCTTAACAACAGATGCAAGATGCTAATCTAAAAACAATACATCTAATAGTTTTAGGGGGAACAGCTGAACATGTTACTTACATTTATTACCTTTTTGGGGGGCAGCATTATAAGAGATGTGTCCATTTTTAAGTGATAGGTGTCCAGAGGGGGGGGGGGGCTACCACTAAGATCTTGTGAGCACAAAATGGAATTTGCTAGCTACACTCCTGACCCTCACAGGGTTCACCCAGACTATTAACAAAAGATGGTAAACAAAACTGGACCAAGCACAGAATCTGGGTGACACTTAAGAATACTCTTCAGTTTATAGTTATGTAATTTTTAAGTGAAGAGATAGCGTCTTACCTACGGATACTAGCAAATTAGCAGACAAAATTACCTGATAGCCTACAATTGCTGAGCATATGAAGAAAGAGATGGTGGACATATCTTGGAGAGATGAAAGAAAATCTGGTCCAACAATTTCAGAATTTAAGTGCTCATGTAGATATTTTGTGAAAGCAGCACAGTTCTTAGGATGCTATGCCGTAGATGAAAACCATGTGGAAGCGTGGGATTACTTTTTATTCCCACAAGAATAAGAAGCTGGATGTGTATCCCCATCACCATTGACCAGGACAGAAGTGCAGTAGGGTGGAAGTTATTAACAGTGCATGATTTCATAGATTCATAGATTGTTACTAGGCTAATGACCTGGGGGGGGGGGGGGGGGCTTATGATGAACTTGTGTTGTACAAAGCGAGAACAGTGAGCTGTTTGCAAATTTTAGGTATGTAACTCACTTACTGATGAGAACAGTTATTGGACATGCTGGTTCACCTACAGCTGATATCACATATTCAGGAAAGAGGCAATCATCAGCAACAGATCTTGGCCCAAGAAGAAACTGGTATCAGTATAAACAACATGTTGTTTACAGAAGGTGTAGTGATTCCATCTGCGATGGTGGAAAGGATTTCAAACTTGTACTACATGATAATTCCTCTACAATTTGCTTGGTTGTAGATTAGGGAAGGCATTTGGCTGTATTGGCATACCTAGACTAATCAGCTGATGCCTATCTAGAACAGTTTGAACTTATTGGCATATGCTCTTATATATAAAAATAAACTTGGTTGCTGCTATAGAACATACCTTTGGACCAGCAATTCATGGGATCAGGTGTGTCATTGGCGCTCCATGGTTGATCTTTTCAGGTAGTTAGAGAGTTAATTTCTTTGAGAATCTATGGTAGGTTTCTTAGATACATTATTTTATGTCACTTTGGTTCTAAGCTATTCAGTCTGGTAAGAAATGTGCTATTATAATAAAAAACATCAAGATTCAGGCACGGCAGTGTTTCCCAGTTAGCCTGTTTCAGGATAATAACAAAATGCACTCTCTTGAAATTGTTTGTGTTTTTTGATCAAGTGCATACCTATGCTGTTTTTTCAATTTCCCCTGGTCCTGGAAGGCCAAGGCTAAAAGGTATTCATTAAAAGTATTAGCCATACCTCCTGATTCTTTGATGTTATAACAAGTATCCTCGCTAAGATACTTACAGCACCAGAAATATGATCAGTTTGGAATCTAAGCACATTGAGTCATGAGAGTCCATGCAAACAGAGTGAGGGATGGAAGAACTCCACACAGGAGAGCTTCTAGTCTTATTAAAATGTCCCATGATTATTAATTCACTTTTAATAGCAGTTATTGTATAGTATCCTTGACTACTTCTTTATACAAATTGGAAGGGAAGTATACTCTTGCCACTGAAAGTGCTTTTTTTCTCTCTTCTTACCAGTATAAAGAGTATATTTGTTTTCACTGCGAGTGAGATCAGAACAGGAAGGTGTAGGCGGGCAAATAAAACTTTAAACAGGAATAATACTGACAGCATTTAAATAAGCAAACTAATAAAAAGAAAACCACTATTAAATATAAACACATTAATAGTGAGTGCTTTTCCAATAAGTGAATAAGTCAATATCTGACTGCTGAAATGTACTGGAGTTTCAATACTAGATCAGACAGTAACCCATGAAAACATCCGAGGAGAAAACCATAGCGGTACAACTTTTTTTAAAATACCTTTATTAAATTATCACTTAAGACATAAGCAAACACACATTAAGAGAAAAGAAAACAAACCACATTAACATTTTTTTCCATTTACATACATAATACATTATACATCACATATCTTTTCTTTATTTGTAACTATCATCAGTCTAGGATCACATAAATTGGTCATTTCCTACCTTCCCTTAAACCTCATTCCCTTCTCCTCCTTCTGAATATTATTCTGAATGCATTATTGCCACAATTTCTGTTTATTACTATGCAATTCACCCCTTCCCTTTCCTAAAGATCCATCTTACAGTTCTTTTATCTCTTTTATAGTATTCAGTACTTCAAATACAATTTGGTTTAGACTTTGATTTCCATTTTCTAGTAATTGCTTTTTTGGCAGCCAACAGAATTAAACTTTACAAGGCCTTATTATGTCTAGGCAATTCAGATCCTGTGACCCTGCTCAAAAGAATCATTTCCTTATTTATAGCCATTTGCTCACCAAGTATTTCTGTCAGAACACTCTGTAGGGAATTGCTAAAATCTGCCAGCTTATTACACGTCCAAAACATATGTTCCCAGTTACTTTATTTTATTTATTGCATTTGTCTTTGTTGACCAGGAAAGTCCAGAGCCCATCTATGGTGGAGGCCCTGGGAGAAAAGCTACATCACAGTACATTTATATTAACAAGTACATTTTAGACAGGTCTTAAAAAAACAAATTAGATTTCTCATGAAAGAACAAACATAATTATAAGACAAGTATGTACAGTAAAGTATTTACATAAACAATTATAAATATATGCAGTTGTTCCAGCAGTAAAATCTTGTAGAAGTAAATAGCTTGATACTGCAAAAGGAAAACATTACTGTTAAGTTTAGCATTCTCACATTTCCATAAAGAAATGTTTGCAAGGAGTTCAAGATAAGTACTATAGTAAGTTGTAAAATTATGTAGGAATGGAAATTTTAGTATTGAATAGGGTTGTAAAAAGTTCTAGAGATGTAATAAAGTAAGTTATAAAATTATGTATGGGGGTGGGGGCAGAAATATTACTATTGTATAGGAGGATAGTGGTAATAGCATATGACTGAAAGAGTAGAGTATAGGATTGTTTCTATTTAGGCTGCCTGTTCCAAACTGGTGTCTACAGAAGGTTTATAACTTAAGTATACAGGAGATGTATGAGGGGATACTGCAGTGGATGGGGGCAGTTAAGAAAAGAAAGATGAGAAGAGTTGTTTAACAGGGATGTGAAGAGGAGTGCATTGATTCAAATACAGGAGGGAAAGTTGTTAGGGGTGCAATGATTCAAGAACAGGAGTGTAAAAAGTTAGTGATAAGCCACAATAAGTGTGTACTTTCACTTGAGGTGTCAACCTGGTGATGAAAATGAGCATAACTAGGATTGGATAAGGTACTGTTTGGGCAAGAAGGATTGGGAGTTTGTTAATCAAGTTTACTTGTGTTGGGATGGTGTTCCAAAGTTTGGAGGTGTAACAGCAGTATAGTGAGTCCCGTAATAAATTATTTGCTTTAGTAATGCTTAGTAGAAATTTATCATCAAAGCAGAGGTCCCTTGTAGGGGTGTAGGGCAATGCTATGTCTTTTAATGCAAGGCATTGTTCAGGAAAATATATCAGTCTGTATGCCATAACTAGCTGAGAGTATGTTATGTAGGTGTTAAACTCCAGTCAGTTTAGCTGCTTTGCTTTGAGACTTGGCAGTGCTGAGCTCAGTGTGCAGTGTTGGTAGCAAATTTAGCTACTTTGTTGCAACAGGAGGTTAGTTTGGATTTTAGTGTAGAACTTAGGTTTGTAAGGATAGCTGAGGCATATAAGAGGTTTGGAAACAAATAGGATGATGCTAGAGTTTTTCTTGCTGGGCCTGTAAGGTAGTGTTTTGTCCTCTAATGGGAACTCTTTCTTCCCCATTACATCCAATGTTAGTTATCTACAGGAGAAAAATTATTTTATGTCACCTTGGGGTATTAAAATATCAATGCAAACACTTCCAAGCAAAGTTTCTAAACTTTCTGAACTTTGTTACATACTTGGAGGCCATACATATGTCCTCCCATTGCTAACCTCCTCTGAGTGATTCTTATAGCTATTGGGCAATTTTTTTATGGCCAATTAATTAGCACTTTTTTAACAGCAGCATCTGTTCTAGATTCCACTAAAACTCTACCAGAGCAGGTATTTCACTTAGGATTCCCCTAGCCCTTTCTCTTTGCCTATACTCTGGTATCAATCCCTGATAGGGAAGGCAGTCTCAAACCTGCAGTCCAAATGTCTTTTCAGCCTTATCCCACTCTACTACTTTTCCCTCTCTAGTTATTTGCTCCCAATACCTGGGTTCCTTTGCCAGTTTTCTCCAGTAAATTTCAGACCATTCTTGTCTATGTTGGGTACCACTACTTGGAGTCACTCCTACTGGCAAAATCTTTCTTCATTCTAGTGTTGGCTTAGTTCCAGAATACTTTTTGCTACTTATTAATATAACATTTTGTTTGGTTATTATTCTCCTTAAGAATCTGCATCCAAAATCTCAGTCTCTCGCTTTATATTTTGAACTTCCCTCATTATACCATCATCCCTTTCCAGTTTGAATTATAACCTTCTGCTTGTGATATGTATATCAGCGTTAAATATGTAGCTTTAAAATATCCCTTCAAATCAGGTAATCAGAACCCTCCTTGTTCTATTTGAAGGATCATCTTATACCAATTAACTCTTGCCCTCTTCCTCTACCAAATAAATTCCTTAAGCTCTTAATTAATTCTTGTCCACAAATTTTCCTCTGGTTGATAAAAATATGCCTGATCCATATACAAATCTAAAGGGACTAAAAACATTTTCACTGCTTGTTTCTTACTATCTGCACCCATAAATAAGATCCTCTAGTTTCTTGGTTTTTGTATTATCTTTTGCTTAATCTCTTCTCACAAATCCTTAGCTGTCATAACAAAAGCAAATTAGTCCATACTCCTAAATACTTCATCTTATTGTATGCCCATAAATACGGGTATTGCTGAACATATTTGTGTGTGGATACATAATATAGCTTGCGTTTTATCTTCATTAATTTTAATTCCTGAAAAGATTTGAAAATGTCTCAGAATGTTTCACAACACCGAGATGTCCTTTTCTGGATTTATAAGGCACAAAATAATATGCAAATAAAACAAAGTTTTATTGATTACTTTACCAATTACATCCTTGCATTTCTGAATCCCTTATTTTATTTGCCAATGATTCTAAGTATTAAGCAAATAACAAAGGGGAAAGAGGACATCCCTGCCTGCTTCCTCTCCCTCTGTTCAAGCAGATCTCATCACAGAGGAATACTCTCACTTTAATTTTTGCCTCCGATCCTTCAGATAACCTCCTAATTTACCATATTATTGGGTCAGGGAAATGCCTCCACTGCCTACTCATAAAACACCAGCTTACTATGTTAAATGCTTTCTCTGCATCAAGACCCACCTACAACAGCAGTATTTTCTTACATTCTGCTTCCATCTGGATTATCATTGTTCTATTAACATTGTCAAATGTTTGCCTCCCCTCCACAAAAACCACAAAACCACATTGATCCATATCTATCAACTTTGACAACACCTTTGCCATTCTTTTAGCTACTACAGACGCACACATTTTATAACCGTGTTTTAAAATTGAAATGTGTCTGTATGAAGCTGGGTCTGGTAGGTCTTTACCACCTCTGGGTAATACAGACACCACAGCTTTCTTCCAGGATATTGGTGCTTCCCCCTCTTTTAAAATGCTGTTAAACAAAATCTACCAGATCTTTATCTCTTTCCTCACTTCCAACTTTAAAACTTCCACAGGAATATCATCTGTTCCTGCAGACTTTCCAGTAGATTGACTATACATCACCTTTTTTATCTCATTTACTACTATCTTAACTATTAGTTGTTGAACCTCATCTACCTCTAACCTTGGCACAATTAAGTCTTCCATAAATATTTCCATGTATGCACTTTCTTGAGTTCCATATTTCACTACTTTACACAAATGTTCATAACATTTCCAGAATATCTCTAATACCACTACAGGATCTCTGGTTATTTTTCTTGTTAAAGTTTGGTGACAACCCTTTCTCCTTTCTGTTGCCTCATTCATTGTGTCAAAAGTTTTTGTGCTCTGGAGTTATCAAAAATAATTGCTTAACAGCAAGCTTTCAAAACTTGTGCATATTATGCAAATACTTTCTTATTTTCTCTTTAGCACTCTGGAGTTGCACCTCTTATTGTTCTGTGAGATTCTGCAATACTTTAACCTTTGTCAGATTCTCTAAATAGTTTCTATTACTTCTTAGCCATATCTTTTTCTGTCTTATTTCTAACCTATTTTTAAACTCCATTTTCATTTTATCACACTCACTAGCTATCACTTCTGAAGACATTTCTTTCTTCTCTAATAATTCTTGAATAATTTCCACTACCAATTCCTTAAATTCCTATCTTTTTGACAGCTAGGTAGGAAAGTGCCAGTGTTTCATTTTTACTTCATTGCCCTGGATTCTTTTTTAGTTTTTATAAGTGCATGATCTGAAATAACTATTGGATATGTGTTGAAGCTTTCAATTAAATGCACACATTCCTGTCAAATATGTATATCCAGTCTAGAACATAAATTCTACCCAAGTTCCCACTACTGAATTCACATCTTCCATGTCAAATATTTAGATATTTTTTTCAGAAATCTAACTTCTTTTGTTATATTTTCCATTATAGATCCCCAGGATATATCCACAGTATTGTAAACCAAGTTCCAGTCCTCACCTATAAGTACTATTCCCTGCTAAAAGCTCATTATTTCACCCACATTTTATTAAGCTCCATAATATCAGGTTTTGATGGAATATAAATACATGCCAGTGTAATCATCATCCCTTACCAATAGTCCCTTACTACAGAAAATCTACCATTATTGTCTTTTTTCCATCTTCCATCACTACTGAAGTCTTACTAGCAATTAATATTATTACTCTCCTTTTCCTTTGTCCCTGATATTCTGCTGAATATCCATCCTGAAATACTTTCTTTGCCAAATTCGCATACTCATTTCTTTCCAAATGCATCTCCTGCAGCATTGCTATTTGCACTTTGAGTTTCTCAATATAATTCAATATTCTTTCCTTTTTGTTTATATCTAGAAGGCCATTTATGTTCCAAGATAATATGGATAGCATAGTCATTATGATAAAAAGCTATTGTGCCCACCTAATATACATGGCACTTTTTTGAATATGTATTTCCAACTTTTGTCTTACATGCACACAATAATGTTTTCCAGGCTGGTCTTTTATACAGTTGATTCTTCTCATCTCCATTTGACAAATCTACCGTCATCACAAAATCAACTCAACTGAACCTCAAGGTGTTACAGCTCAGTGCCAGGAGCCTAAATAAAAAAATACTCTCCTTCTAAGCCCATTTCACACTCAAGAATATAGACATCTGTGCAGTTACCGATACATGGTTTAAAGTGGCAGAGTGTGCCCCAGCAGTGCAAGGTTTCAGCACCTTACACATTTTTGACCAGTAGCTGCGCACACAAGGGCTAAAGGTGGAGGTGCCTCGATGCACATCAATAACAAGCATACCTCTAGGTTAGTCAAACAGGATTACACTCTGGAGTTTCTCTAGATGGAGATCATCATAGACAAAGTTTTGTACCATAACCTTGCCAGATATAGGTCACACTCCATGTCCCAAAAAAAACATAATGCATGCTTGGACCTACTCTAGACATGACCCAGCCTAACACCTACTGAAGACACCATCCAGCCTAACACCCTACTCATGGGAGACATTAATTACTCCTCTATTGACTGGGAATGGGACTCCTACATTTTCTGAAATCTAAAGGTACAGAGATTTCTGGATTTCATAAACACAAGCACCTTTGACAAAATAGAGAATACCCCCACTAGAGGCTCCAACATACTATACCTCATACTGACAAGTATGGAAGAATGTTGCACTACCCCAATGTGTCATCATCCCTGATAAGGTCAAACCATAAAGCTGTATCTTTTGAAATCAAAATCCACTCTATAACACCAGTAAAACCAGTGACAGGAATTATTCTAAAGCAACCTACCTTGTATTATGGTTTGTCAAAATGTGATGCCCCTCCAAACCCTGAGAACACAGGAGCCTACTCTGAATTGCTCTCAGAAACTCTGTACAACCATGTAAATGGCTGCATAGAGGCTGCTATACCTACCAGAAGTCCAGAACTAGATCCAGAAACAAACCGCCCTGCTGGCATCCCAAATTAAGCAGGATATGCTATAAAAGGGAAATAAATCTGGCAAAATCCAGAAGGGTAATTCCCTGAAAGACAAAAGCTTTCTCATGAAACTAAATAGGCAACTAACAGGGCTAATTAGGTCAAAATAGACTCACAGGTGAAAGATAGCTATAAGGCTTTCTTCAGCTATGTCAGAAATCTCAAGGGCAGCACACAGCAATGTACTGAACTGGTGGTTAACTGTGCCACATTTATCAGGTATGCCCATATAGCAAATCTGTTAGCAGAAAAATACAGTTCCAACTATAGCACTGCCTCGCTCCCAATCATCCCCCAAGAAATACCCTCAAAAATAGCCCCTCCAACTATAACTAGGGAGCATGTACTGGCTGTGTTCAATGTCTAGAACACAGCCACAATGGGCCCAAATAACATCCTGGGTTGCCTCCTGAACAGTCTAAAATATCACTTATCAGGACCCCTGGAGTTACTATTTAACTATAGTCTTAAAACAGGATTTGTGCCATGAGAATGAAGGGCTGTGATGGTAATCCCCTTTCATAAGGGAAGGCCTTCAACAACAGCTTCTGGAAACTACAGATCATTAATCTGACTAGTCTTATTTGCAAGGCCATGGAAATAATTATCTTGGAAATTATCAACAAGGACATAGGAAACCTCCAGACACTGGATTCATCCCAGTATGGCTTTGTCAAAGGAAGGTCATGCTTAATGAACTTTGTGTATTTTTTTGAAAAGGACACTAAGGCAATGCATGAGGAGAAAGCAGTGCATACTGCCTACCTAGATCTGCCTAAAATACTTGATACAATACTCCACTCAGGCATTGTAAACAAACTTATAGAACCAGGCATAAACTCATTTAAAACATGCTGCATAGCTACCTGAATCAAAGTCAGAACCCAAGAGGTTAGGTTTGGTGAGGCCACCTCTACAAAGAGGCTGGTCACCAGTGGAGTCCCTCAGGGCTCTGTGCTGGGCCCACTCTTCTTTGGTATCTACTACTTGGAGGTTAATGATAATTTCAAATGCCTCTAGCTCACCACATTTGCAGATGATTACAAACTGGGAGCAGTCATAGAACCCCCCCCCCCCCTGCAAGACAACAACACCCTTCAGGAAGGTCTAACATAGACAAAGTCTGGGTGCCAAAGCAATGACTTAAAACCTAATACCAAGAAATGTATTATAGTGCATTTTGGGAAGTCATCCAGCCCAGGTAAATATGTCATCAATAAAACACCCCTAAAAGCTGATTTAAAAGTCAAGAATCTGGGAACTCATGTAGACAGCAACCTAGCCTTTGAACAACATGTGTCCAAGGTAGTAAGGAAATCCTTCCATGTTGCTCATTTTATAAGTAAAGGCATGGCATCTAGGTCCAGACAGGACATAGTGCCAGTGCACTTATCAGGCCCATCACAGAGTATAATCCCTCCTACAGTATGCACCTGACCAGACAAATGCAGCAAATGGAATGCCCACAAAGGTTCTTTACCAAAATAATAAAGGGAGTAAACACAATGCTCTATACTAATATCCCCAAATCCAAATCTCTGTCTCTTTACTTGGTATAATACAGACTTCTGAGAAGTGTTCTTTGCCTGCCAAAGAAGGCATACCTGGACCCAGTTTTAATGAACCTTTTGCACATCTGCAAAAGTAATAAATAAATAAATAAAAGCATCAGAATTACTAGATTAAAAGACATACATTTTTCTTGCATTATAAATAGGACATGTTGGACAGACAGATATGTCCCTCAGAGAACTCTCATTCTTTAGAACAGGCTTCCTATCCATGTGAAGCAAAATTCCTCCCTAACTCAATTTACACAGGACTTAGACCAATGGATAAATAATTGGAACTTCAGCCCTGATCTGGCACCTATGTCTCAGATGGACAGAGACAGTCAGTAAATCACCCATATATAAATCACATTTGTGTGTCATATTTGGGTTGCGTAGCTATATTTATAAGGGTCCTAGTGGTCGTTATTGTAATATAGACCTTTGAATTAATGTCATATTTTTCAAAACTTTTTGTTTTAATGAAAACCCTTAAACAAAAAACTAAATTCATTTTCAGAACATCCCCATCCCCTGTTAACTTAGAACAAACTTACAAAACTATGTACATCTTCAGAAAATGAAGTTTAACCCTCTAGATAGGAACAATTGTCCCAAATTGTACACACAGGCAAATGCTCATGCTATAGTCTGTGTTCCCAGTTACAGTGATTGGTGTTTGTTCTTTTCTTGTCTATATTCCCCTCCTAGATGTAAAAAAACATCTCATATACTTTAAGAAAAAAATAACTTTTAGCCCTAAAACTGTGCACTGTTATCTTTATTTAAACAAAATGAAAGTGTACACTTTCCTATTAAATGCATTACAGCATTATATTTCCATAAGTATTAAGGCTGCTAGAGAGGCTGATACCTCTTAGTCACTTCCCATAATTTTAAACTTTATTTTTCACTGAACTGCTTGTCAATGTACAGTTACATTTTGCATTTCCCTCAGCAAAGAATGCACAGAACTCTCAAGATTAATTTCTTGCATCTGGAAATGATGCATCTCCATGTAAAGTAGTCAGCAATGAGGGAGGGAAAAAAAAAGCTAACATCTCTGCAAATGCATGAAGGAACCTTTGTAAATTTCACTCAGAATGAATTGTATAGCTGCCTTCAGCTGTAGACTTCTTGACTCCCATTGAGAACACCTGCTAATGAAGAAAAAATTAACAAAACTTCCTGTGAGATACCAGTCTAGTTGCTTATTTGTGCTTTCCTAAAATTAATACAGTCTGTTCCTTCCAATTTCTCTGGTGCAGCAGAAAATCTCAGATTTTCTCTGGACAACCTGTCTTCTAACTATATTTTTTTGAAACAGCTCTTCTTAAGAAGCCTCATACTCAGTCAACCTTTCTCTAATTTTTGCAGTTTTATCAGTTCATCTGAAGAGCTAGTTAAAGCATCTTCATTTTTTCCAGTCTTTATTGTTATTTGAGTTGATGTATTCCTTCAATGTTTCATTTATTTTAATCACCTCTGAGCAGGGCTGACCTTTGATCAACTGGTGCTCAAGGCAAAAGGGTGTCACAGCGCCCCACTCCACACCACCCAGTGCCCTTATCCTGGTCTACCTACACCATCTAGATTACTGTTTTCTTCCTTTTTCTCACAGTTCGCCTTACTCCTCAGTTTTTTCCTGTGCTCATTCAACATATTTTAAAGAAACATTTTCTTTACTGAAAATAAATAAATAAATAAATAAATAAACAAATAAATAAATAAATAAATACTGGAAAAGTGTCCCTGCTATAGAGGCACTCCAGGTGTCCACATAGTTGGCTTATGCCTAAGGCCGGCTATGCCTCTGAGGACATTTGGTTTATTTTTCCTCTAAATTACTGGAAGCCATGTCTTGTACTAAAGCTATAGCTCAAACTGCTTTTTTTTTTCTGAACAGCTGTATGATTCTTCCCAGCCAGTGTTTGTTCTTTTGACTTTTCTGGTTGCTTTTCTTTCAGGTATTCTAAATTTCTTCTTTGCTGGCACCAGACAGTACACTTACTAGCCAGTAACTGAATTTTACCCAAGATGACAATTCCAGTGGCTGTTAGTTTCAGTTTCTTTTCACATTGGGAGAGCTGAAACTAAGCTGCTGATCAGTGTACATTTATCTTGGAAGCCCATAGTTGCATGACTTTTGGAATCTTCAGCTCTTTTTCTAACCTTTTCAGAAGTAAGGGTAAAAAAGTCTACCAAAATGGAGTTTTAGTTGTATTTAATTAAAAGGAAACCATACTTATGAGGTTCTTCTTCAGCGAATAAATATAGATAATTTCAAATGATGATTGCTTTTGCCCTATAAGAGGGCTTCATTAGATCTAAGTTCAGCCACAAAGCTTCACTGTATTCTTGCAAAGAAACCAACACAAAAGATGTGAGAACAGTGCATTGTCCCTGAAGAGTAACAGATATCTAGTTAGAAGCATTATTTTGCCTCTTGCATCTGCTGACCATCAACCCTCATTGATCTTGAGAGCATTCATTCTTGGATGTAGGAGATTCTACCTGCATCAAGTGAGAGCTGACCAGATGGACCATCATCCAGAAAGCCAAGGAGAAGTAAATGACCCTCCCACCTTCTGATTATCAATTCACTGCTGAGGGAGGAGGTCTTCATCTCAGTGGCCTGAGCTTCTGGATTTATTCTCCACAAACAGAAGACCACAACTGGAATACACAGGCAAAGAAGGTATCTAAAGCCCAATGTTGTAGAGCACACTGCATTCTTCCCCACCCTCTCTAAAGCCTTAGACAACTTATTTAGTGGCAAAGTTGAATGTCTGGCACTTGGTGTGAAGGACTAAAGATATAAATTGCTAATGAGCTGCTTGTTTAGTCCTGGGTTTAATTCTGTCAGCCTCCATTTGAGTACTGTGTGACTCTGAGTAAGTCCCTTTGATGAATGGTACTCCCTACTTGCCCCTGAAAAGGAACACTTGTAGCTACTGAGCTTACACAATTAAGAAAGAAATAAAATAAAAAATAAAAAGGTGCTGTCATCTCTGGAATTTATGCTAGTCCAAAGAGGTCATATAGCACTTCTTCTCAAAGTCCACTGCTCTCTCTCCCTCTTCCCCCCTGACTCAATCATATTTATATCCTCAAATATACTCTTACTGAGCAAAACAACTAGCAGTAAGTATAGGTAGACCCTTACAATAAAAGCTGAGGAATCCTTGAACCAACCCAAGCCAGTCTTACATTTAAACAACATGCCAACATGTATTGGAATATTTTCAGTGTTTACACTAACAGTGGATGACACAGAAACTAGCCTAAACCAAAGCTGGTCTTAATAACCTATATGAATGCAGGCAAGTTAGGAACAAGTACACACATCTTGATTACTGAGCTAAGAAGCATTACCCTGATATTTTAGCCATATCTGAAAATTGCTAAATCAGAATGATGAGCTCGGTCAGGCATTCTGTAATCTAAACACTGGTAAAAGAGATATAGGGGGTATGCTCCTATTTGTAGCCAGGCACATTTCAGCTGAGCAAGATGATTGCTCACCAACAATGTGCCCAAATAAATCACGTTTGTACTTAACAGAATGTAATCTCAAGTTAATTGTCACTGTTCTTAAAATCCAATCATCATTAACAATAAAGCTATTATCAACCTACTAATGACTCTTGCCCACCAGGTCAGGAAACAGAACTGCATTCTACTGAGGGAGTTTTAATCTAGATTAGGACCATTGTACCTGCAAGTCTCATGAGGACCGACTAATAAATCCTACTTCTCTCCCTACAAGTCACTTACATTATAAGCTAGACCAGCGCACTTCCAGACATGACCTACTTGCTTTAATTATCACCAATTGTCCTAAAAGACTATCCTCCGCAACTGTTCACCCATCATTTTTCAGTGATCACTGTACCATTACAACTCTATTTTCAGTTTACTGCTGAGGGAGGCTGTCCTCATCACAATGGCCTGATCTTCGGCTTTTATTCTCCACAAACAGAAGAAACTTTCTTACTATATGAGTTGGCATGCATCAATTGGAGCTGTGTAACAGTATAAAAGGACTTAATTGTAGCTCTACATACTTTTTTAAACATCCAATTACTTCTTCAGAATAAAGGCTTTTCCATTTTGGCAAAGAGGTTTAAAGCCCAGACAGCTACCTAAATGACCCAAGTTTGTTTAGAGGCCTAGGTGATGGTGGAGTCAGAAAAGGAGAATGAACACTTTTCCCATAATGGGGTAGGGGAGGGGAGAGACAATCTGATTGCTGAAACACTGGCACTCTGATAATTAGGCAGTGCGCTGCACGTAGTACATTATCAACTCCAAAAAACAGCAGGTACTGCTAAACGAAACAGATTTATGTTCATATTCCCAGATTTGAGCTCACTGCATCAAATGCAGTAAAACCAGATTATTTCCAGTCCCTCACAGGCCAAACGCAACCTCTGCTTTCCTGTCAAAGTTCTCTTCTTGGATCATCGCTACACCCTCAGCTCATTTCTTAGATTTAAACCATCCACCCATCCATAGCTTTTGCTTCTTCTTGTCAAACCCTCTTATGCTGCAGTCCCCTTCTTAATTCCTATACTGAAAGGGCTTTCATTCTGGAAGCCCAAAGCTTTGAATCCTTTACTTCTGCCTAGCAGGGGTATGCCCTCTCATTAAATTTAAACCTGTCTTACTGCTTCTTTTCAAATGTAACTGTGTGCATTTCTAAGGACTGTCAGATGTAACCATTTCTAATTTTAGTTTGCCTAAACCCTATCCAGGTTTCATGCTCTGTATGCTAGCTGTATTTTAAAGTTGCATTATTGAAACTGTTCAAAGCATACAGCCTGAATATTAAAATTACTATATTACAGAGCTGGTATTATTCATAATATTCCAGAGCTGTTTTAGTTCATGTAACATTGCATATTTTTGGGGAGCATTCCATCACAGATCGGTTCTCTGCCTTGACCCCATTTGTTGCCAAGAGAAACCACAACACTCTGTGATCCTAGAGAACATAAACTCTATATATCAGAAAATGAATGAACTTAAAATTAGTAGGACTGATTTATTACTAAATTTGCAACACATATGTCAGAATGAAAATACTAAAGTAAAAATAAATCACTTTCAGTTTAGTGTCATTATTTTTTATCACAACTGTATGAAAAAGCTGCACTGTAATTTCTCATGTCATTTACCTAGATATGTTAATGAATTACCTAGACATGTTAATGAATTAGAGTAAAAATATATCACTTACAGTTTACAGTGTCATTATTTCCCGTCACAATTGTATGAAAAAGCTGCACTGCAATTTCTCTTGTCAGTTACCTAGATATGTTAATGAATTACCTAGACATGGTAATGAATTAGACACCTGAAATGGTGACTTACTGTATAAATATCATTGGTTTAAATTAAAGTTACTAAAGTAAAATATTAGAAAATTGAAATAAATGTCAAAACTTAAGTGAAATACTAGTTTAATGGCAATAAGCTATGAGAAAATTGTGCTAATGTTTAAATTATTCAACATCCCAGCGATAGCATGGCATACAGTTGCAGTCAGAACTGCATTATACCCTCAGATACTGTTTACCCACTACAAGAACATAACTCCTTGCCTTACTGCTGAAACACACAGGACATTAGTTAGAAAACATGTTATATCAATGCACATTGGCAACAAGATTTTTGCATCTCAATTATTCTATACCAGATAAAGTTGCTTCCAAAAGCTATTTGCCTGGATATCAACGGACTTTTAGTTTGCAAGTATGGAACTTTAAAAGCTGCACAAGTCTTGGACTAATGAAATAAACTGAGTCAGCTATCATGCTTCAAATAAAGACACCAGATAAGCCTTGATAATGTGTTGGAAATAATGTCATTAGGCTTGTGGAGATTTTAGGTCTGCAAGTAATTTGAACATTGACTTCAGTGGTTTCAGAAGCAGGATGGATACCAGTGCTTTCTTGCTTGCGGATTTTGAAATATTTGGGGAACTGACAGATGAATCCAAAGAAGAAGAAGAAAAACTGGCAAGAGGTGTAGAATGGAGAGCACAGCTGGAAAAAAGAGATAGGCTAGAGCTATGTTTTACATAACTAGTTTACACCAGAAAGGGTCCTGGTAGTCCACTGGGTTGTGTCGACAAGTGAGCTCATTAGAAGCATGTGGCAAATGCTCTGATGGTAGTGTCCCCATTCACTGAGCAAAATCAGTGATGTTAACATGGGAAGTGTGCTGGAGGTAGGATCCCCCATTTAACTTTTATTTATTCTTAGGTTCAGTGACATCATATGTTTATTACACTATGCTCTTTTGAGTCTTCTCTTCTTCAGCGTCTCTGCATATCATTGCTTATGGACTAAACTTCTTATAATCAGAGGAACTTAATAATTAAGCTGCTTCAAAACAATCTGTGGGTGCATGTGTCTGTCTGTATCTTTCTCTCTCTTGCTATATATATATATATATATATATATATATATATATATATATATATATATAAAAAAAACAGTGTATTCTGGCAGTCAAGCTTCTTGGAAGGCCAGTGGGTTTCCAGCCTAACAGTCAAACCCATGAATCCATGTATAATTAGGTAATGGAATAGGCAGTGTCTTCACATTCATTGCATTCAGGCAAGCTTGCTGATATCAAAAGGTAAGTGTGGTGCAGGCAGGGTACCTGCTTCCCCGTCCATATTTTGTCTTATTTGGATCGGTCACTAACGTCATATAATTACTGCTTTTAGGATGAACAACACATCTTCCTCTGTATTGTGTGATAAGGAAGCATATCTCTAAACCACTCAGAAATTTGCAGAATGCCCAATGTTTTGTTTCATATTTTTAGTCTGTCCTTCATAGTTTTTTTGGCAATTCATTACAAATTGTAGTCACTCATTAATGACAGATATTTGAATTTCAGACTTCATAGCCTTCAGAAAATGTATGCTAATGCAAAAGCTAATATAATAGTAACTTTCTAAGTTGATAAGTGCAGTATTTAAAATCTGTCCTGAATTTTGTGCCTTTTTCCCAGCTTCCAGTGTTAAGAGATTGAGTATGTAAGGAAGGTCAGTCATGCCACGACTAATACGTGGTAGGGCCCCACAACCTGCTTTGGGCTTGTATCAGAAAGAAAGGTCACCGATATCATTTTTTCCCTGAGCCTCCTCCCCTCATAACTGCTGACCATCAGTTCTCGTTGTCCAGTTGTCCCATTCATTCCATCTAAGAGACCACCATACAGAGAGTCACCCTGTGTTTTACTGCCACTAACATTCCACATCCCGTGGCAGTTTGATGCTAGCATTCTGAAATGATGGTCCATGGATGCTTATGCAGTTCCATGCATGCACCTCTTCTGGATGTAATACTTCACAATGTTGCTTGACAGTTGAAAACATCCAGGCCCTGATGCTGCCCCTGCCATCACAGTTGTTCACTGCCAGCTGACAGTACTGCAGTGAACCATGCTCCCTCTCTCCAGGCTGGGAGAACTCATGACAGTTATCCCCCCCCACTCCAGTCTCCTCTAGCATTCAGTTTCCTAGTCAGTTCAGGGTCATCTAAACTGCAGTTAGTGCTCCATTATTTTATGCCACAAAACAGGGATGTCACATTAATACATTGTGTGGTAGACAGTGTCTCATCAGTGACTGTGTCACATCATTAGGCAAAGTCAGTGACACCACAAGACACGTGAATTTAGAAAGAGTTTGCTATCTCCACAATGTGTTGATATCAGATAAGAGCTGTAAAACAGTCACCACTAATCTGTAGACAGGATTCCACCATAAATGTTACTATAGTGTGTCTCTAGACAGTGTCATTGACATTGCCTGAGTACACCACTCTAGGCGGTTACCCCTCAGCAGGTTTATGATTACTGAGTTTATAGTTTAATGGCATGATTATAACTGAAAAAATAAGGACACTTTTTTAGACATCTCAGGCCATGCATGTAAAAGTAATAAAGACAGATGAGAAAACTGAAGAAACTACATGTGTACTCTGCCATGGTAAAAAGAGGATAAGCACACTGGTCATTACTGTAGTGCTGCATTATGCAAGCATGATCAGAAGAGACGATAAATAAAAGTAAGGCAGAAAACTTATACAAAACAGATTCTAATTGTGCTCCTAATCAATTACAACACGGCAGCTATAGCCATGCTTAACAGAATGGGAATGAATAAGGCAAGTTATACAAGACCAGAAAAGGTCAAGAGGTAGTTCTAGGAAGGGGAAAAGTTGGTCAGATTAATGCAACATGGGTTCCCAAATTCATGAACATAGTACACACTTGCATAAATGCATTATGTGGACTGTGCTTAGTACTCCAGCCTGCCAATACTGTATTGTAGCAATGACAAGTGGCATGCTAAGGTTTACAGATATCTTTCAGTTTTGCCCAGGTATGCACAGTACACACTAATGTATTATGTGCACTGTCCACAGAATACATTGCAGTGTGGCACGACAGTGTAGCATAGGACAAGGAAAAATCTATTGAACAAGACGATGTCTGGGAGATAAATCATTCATCTGCTGATCCCTGCAGCATTGTGCTCCACTACTATGCCACACAGCAATTAATAAACAGTTTTGTTCATTAGTAATAACATCGGGAACAAGGGTCATTGCCATAATATGGTAACGAGGAGATCTAGTGACATGAGAGCTCCCACTGGTGGCAGCTCAGCTGCATCACTCTGTGGGGATGCTGGACAAGTTAGGCTGTTGTTGCAGGTTTTCCTGCACCAAAGTGGATACGAGAACCAGTAGGATTTTTCCTATGATGAAAAAAATGTATTTTAACATTTTTTTCAGATATGCACTGACATTACTGTTCAGTCGTGTACACTGTGTAATACAATAGTAGGGAAGGTGGCTCAAATGGTCAAGTGAAGAACATCAACTGTCAATAAAAGATTCTGATCCCATAGCTTATGTAAATGCGTCCAGTCTGTACATAGCTGCTCCAGTGATTCTGAACTGAGTAGAGGTGGAACTAGCTTTTATTGTGCCCAATGCCATCCCCGATCTAGTATGCCCCACCAAAAAAAAAAGCTCCTCTACTTAAAGGTCAATAGAACAAAAAAAAAAACACATTGCTTTCCACAGTCTATATCATATACAGAACACTACAGTGCTCAGTTTTGACTTCAAAGGTAATACTGGTATTTATTTTTAAATGTCGATATGCACTGAAGAGCAATTGAGACTGGCCAATTGTGCTCCTAATACTGCACCCAGGGATTCTTCACCCTTTCTTCCATCTTTGCTGTACTACAAAAATTGAGTACCGTCCATGGCAGATGGACATTTACACGTCTGCTCCAAGCATGAAGCATGTGCAGTAAAATCATGTATAAGGCCTTACCTCATCGTGTAACAGTCTTTGTGAATCGCACATTATAGTGCATACCAGACCTAATTCATGGGGCACAATAGTCATGAATCCTTCCCAAGATTTCAATGAAACAAACCCACCTATTCACAGAAACAAAAATGAGCAACGAATACAGACAATACTTTCAGAGCCTGTGAAAATCTTGGAACATTTTGAATTATACAAATTTTCATTTACAGCTGCTGAAATATGTATTATTGTTTTCATTGTACAATTCACTCCAACAGCATGTTTATTTTTTTGTCTAATTTTGGTTTTGGTTGCTGCCACTGACTTCAGGCAATGTCTACTCTTCAAGCTAACTTGACAAAAAATAGGAAGCAACAGGTGCAGAAGTTCAGTCTTTAAATCTTTTCAAGTTTAACTGAAAAGAAGCCCATGTTGTAATTTTTCTTCACCTAGCTGATGCTTAAGGTATTTAATACATGTAATCTTACAAATGAACAGCAGTCTGATATGCTAATAAAGACAAGTTCCTGCAATATTGCCAGCTGAAGAACAAAAAAGAACTTGTAATACATTTGGAATTTATTTTTCACTAGAAGCCACAGTTCTTGGGAATAAACTGATGCAGATGTAAAATAATTAGGCACAGAGCCAAAGACAGTGACTTTACTGAGCTGGGTTTCTCATTGCAGAGACATAAATGTGCCTGTGACGTTAAAGATGAAGAAATAAGAAAGTAAAGTTTTGTCAGAATCAGGTCTGATAGTGCAAAAGCTTTCAAATGTGCACAGTAACAGTTAAACAGTATTCAAATGAAAGAGTTTGCAGAAGATTTTAGAAGTGTGCAAAAATAAAATGAAGCTAATGTCTGTTGGTGCTACACAGAGCAATACTTCAAAAGCAAAATACAGTGAGAAGTACTTCAAAGAGTAGTATGACAGTAAAGAAAGCTACTGCTATGTATGAAACCAACAAAACAGTTAAAATAAGTGTTCTGATCAGCAGTTGCCATTCATGTAAAGGTGTGATTGTCAGCAACATAAAAGACCATGTTTAGCTCTTAAAAGAGTGGGCAGGAAATGTGAATAGTTCAACCATTCTTCTCAAGTATGCAAGTCAAGAAAAAAAATGTATTAAATGTTTTGATTACAGCTGCTTCAGACTAAAGTACTGACTGTACAAACTCTACCTTGAATAATTTCCTAGCTGACCAACATGAAGCAACTTTTTTCTAGGTTCCTTTTGCCCACATGCTGCTTATCAAGCTTTCTCCTACCAGACATGAGCTCATTCTTTCCCTTGTGGTGGCAGTGGGACACAGACATTTGGGCAAGAGCCGCCTGGAAGAGTTATTTAGGGAGCCATAAGATTTACTTGGGTTCTCATCAGCAGCCCAGCTATGAGGATATTTCTACTGGCCCTGAGCACATCATAGGTGGGGGATGTGCAATCCACATCACTGCAGAGTCCTGCAATACTATTTCTCATAGGTTCATAGATTAGTACTAGGCTAACTGCCCTTGTGGGCCTTTTTAAGCCTAGCCAATTACCCTCTGTGAGAATCAAACCCTGCACCTTGTGTCTGTAAGGTAAACACCTTAACCATTATGCCAGCCTCCCACTGTGAGTACATGCTTCTGCATGCATGCTAAAAATACTACTACTAACAAGTGGCGGCTTTGTGATATTAACACCCCCACTCAGGGAATTATTTGCATCACAATCATTCTCAAAAGGATCATGGCATTCTGTGCATTGCCCTCCGCCCCAGGATGGACATACCTGTCATCCCATGCCAGCTCCTTCAGTTACCCAAACTACTCCTCAAAGGGCCATAGTCAGGGCTTAAATCTCTCAATGGTTAGGGAACTGTCTCACAAAGCAAAAATTAATCTGTTTCTGAATGCAGTTTATTCACTGGGCACAGAAAAGCCAGTATTGTCAGTGCAAAGGCCACTAAGATGAAAAATTGTGTATACATGGAGCATTGATAAAATTTAAGACAGATTACTTAATGCTTAATTTCTTCTCATAGTTTCTACAGCATATTTCTATACATTTCTCATCAAAGTTTTTCTCTTTTATTTCCATTTTTCTAGACTTAGATCTGTTCTGTTATTTTCCATTGCAAAACATGACTTTATCTGTATTAATATTGATATGTAAACTTGCATTATGCAACTGTTGCTCTACTTACTTTGTATTATTTCTGTGTGTCAGTGTGTACACACACACACACACACACACACACACTCACACACACACACACACACACACACACACTACTGATATACCCTACTCATCTACTACATAGATATACAACTTATCTAGTACATGCTTTAACTGAGTCTGATGTAGTATTCATAACAACAAAACATAAAACAATATGTCTGATTCAATAAAAAATGTAATACAGGAAAAATCTAACCTTTTAAAGTCTGCATTAACAAGCTGAACATTTGTATTTACCTGACCTGTCCAGCAGATGTTAGCAAAGGGCAAAAAATATTTTTGTCAATAAATGCTTAATGTTGAAAGCATTATTCAACCGATCAGGTTTCAAACCATGTAATATAAAAACTTGCAAACCTTTCTTTTCTTTCAAGCAAATAAAGGAAATCTTCTCTTTATTGAAGACTAAGGTAATCCAGAAGGATTAGTCCAGATAAAGTCACTTTAGCTAGCAGATCTGGGAGACTCTCTCTCTGATACCCTCCCTATGGGAGGAATAAAGACACCTTATTGAAGTTTCAAGTACTTTTATTCAGTTAATTAGGCTGATGGATGAGTCTTCTTGTTCTAATGCATGTAATGCAATGAACTACCTGAAACTTCAACAAGGTGTCTGTATTCCTCCTACAGGGAGGGTATCAGACAGAGTCTCCTAGATCTGCTAAAAAGTCTCTCTCTAAAAATTATCACCAAGTCAAAAGTCACCTGTAAGAGATGCAGTGAATGCAAGAATAATGTTGTGATTGTTGATGATGAGGATGCTTTTGAACATGCACGTCATCAAATTCCTAACATTTGGATGCTCTCCTTATGGTAACACCTACGTAGGGAATAAGGAACCATGGAACAGTTATAAAAGCTGCAGTTACAAATCACAGAAATGTTCAAGTATTCCAGCAAAATGTGCTGACAATAGGGTGACTACTGAAATTCTGACAACCCTAATTGTGATTGCCAAAATAATGGAACTGTAAAAGTGAATGCAAGTAATGAGTACCAAGTCCAAAGTTATAATAGCTCTGAGTATTTCCCCCTACACTTTGCAGTACCTCTGAATATTTCCCCTACTACAAGGTACAGTGATCTTGGAGTTAGTACATGTAAGCGCTAACAGTGACACTGTATGCCAGTAACAATGGGAAGAAAAGATGTTGTGGGGCACAAAGCCTGAAAGTCAGTGTTTTGCAGAGGGAAAATAAAGTCTTATTCGTAATTTAATATTACCCTCTTATCCTCCAGCCCCCCCCTTCTTCATAGCACCCTGACCCCTTTCCCTCTTTATCTGCAGTCCTCTACCCATTCTCATCCTCCTATTCCTCCTATCCCCTCAACACACTTTCTTCTCATTCACTTTTCATTCCTTACCTGCATTCATTTCTCATTATACAATCTGCATTAATTGTTTATGACAGTTTGCAAATACCATCAATCTTTTGCCCAGAACATGTATTTTACTACATTTATTTTGCCCAACTCTTTGATTTCACTGACTGCCACCCATTGGATCCTTTCTCAGTCATTCAACCTATTTGTTCCTAGCTGGGCGATAGCTGACTTAGATGGGTCATCATCCAGGAAGCCACCAGGTGTGGTTTGAGCATTTTTATGATTTCTCTCCCAATTCTTATTGCATGCAGCCATTATGGTGTTGGGAGGAGCATGCAGTAGGTTTATACTGAAGGATGTTACCTCACTTCTACAAAGGACATTGGCTTCAAGCAGCCCAGTCCTTCAGTCCTTAGAATGAACAGTGGTCTTAACAGTTTTTGCCAGGCAGATCCCACTGCCCTGCTTGCCTCAAAGTATGTGCAAACCCTTCCATCCCCATGAGACAGATGAATGGCCATGCTCCTTCACTCCTCCCCTTCTCTGCCAGGCTTTTCCTTTGCTGGGGCCAGTATTTGAAACCAGGTCACCTGGGCTACAGTCAGGCCTCAAGCCCCCTGCTCCACACAGCCAAACTATTTATACTTCTTTATCATTGTTCTTTGTCTTACATCCACATTATTACTTTTTTATACTCTACTTATTACTGTTCTATATTCGATTGCTTGATTTAATTATAGAAAATGCATATTTCTTTATTGTTGTCTCTTGCCTAACATGTAAGATATTCCCATGGTGTGGGATAGCTGCTCCAGCAAAAATTTTAAATGAAGGGATTGACAATAATAATTTAAAGCTTCCATTGAAAGTAGTCTGCTTTTTGCTTTTTTTTTCACCCATTATTCTTTGGGGCCAACCATGGAATATGGTTATTGAATCAGTGTAGGGAATGTAGTGCGAACTGTGTCCGCAGATGAGTAAGACACACCCTGCAATATCCAATTGGATTATGTCAATGTTTATTTTATTGTTTTAAGTGTTTATTTATTTATTTATTTATTTTTTATAAAACGATGTTTGCGCAGTGCAGCAGGCAGCAATGTTAAACAGCGCCGAGACACCTGCCAGACATCTAAAAATAGAAACCGGATGCAATTCATTATTTATTCAAAGGTCATGTTCAAGCATAGCTGAGCAGGTTTGCGTGGCGTGGCATGGTGCTCAACAGTGCTCACAGGGAGCTCAGATATATATATATATATATATATATATATATATATATATATATATATATATATATATATATATATATATATATACATAAAGGTATAACAGAATTCCACATATCCTTGTAGCTAAATGGGTAGTGGTACAGTCTCATGAGCAGTAGGTGCAGGGTTTGAATACATGGAAAGGAACATTAGCATTTATTTCTGAAATACAAATTATAACAATTGTTTTTAAGTTCTGGCCCACTGCTCTCCGCTAAGCTCTGGTAAGATCTGCTAAGCACTGCATAAACACAATAATGGCTGAAAATGTTTATGCACTGCTCAGTTCTGCTTGGCTGGATTGCGCACTGCTAAGCATATGAGTCCTCATGTTTTTGCACTGCACAGCAGTTTGCGAGCTGCTAAGTGACGTGCCATATTTTTAAATGTTGCCCAATGGCATGTAAGGGTAGGAAAACAGGCTATATTAAGCCCAGTAGGTGGGAATACAGCATAATCTGTTGGAGTTCTGTCTCTGAAGGATACTATGGCAGGCATTGGTGAGGGTTTGCGCTTTCGGGTGCAGCGTTGAGGCATTCTGGAGTCTAGGGTCATGGTTGGACTCTTAGTAAAAAAACATGAAGACCGGCTTCTACACGGAGGTTACCAGGACTCAGAGTGCAAGGTGGAGGCCTGGGACTGGCTGGCAGGGGAACTCACCAGTGCAACTGGTATCCTCTGCACAGATGAGCAGTGCTGTGATCACCATGATGACCTGAAGAGATGAAAGAGGGATCTCTTGGACACCTGGGTCCAAGAATTTCAGGCAGGGAATGACCCACATGTATGTCAGTACATTTACCTCAGTTTCACCAATATTTAATCTGAATGTCTGCTAAACTGGTATGCATAATGGTGTGATTCTCTCCCAACAGCTGCAGAGGAGAGGGCTCACAACCTGGAGGCGCATGCTGGGTGCTTGGCCAGGTTGTGCTGTGACTGCAGTGAGTATAGATGTATTATGTTAACTGTAGTGAAATAAGCAAGAAAGAGTAAAGCAGTAACTGCAATAATGTATATACAGTAGAGCTGTAGTGCAATAAATGAATAATTTCAACGGATGTGCAATACAAACATGAAACAATACCATTACCTGCATTAAAGTATATACAGTAAAGTATGTAGTCCAATAACTGTGGAAGTAGAGCTGTATTGCAAGACCTAAATAATGACAACTGTTGTGCAATAAAAACTTGAAACAGTACCAGAAACTGCATTAAAGTATATACAATAAAGTCTGTGGTACAATTAGTGTGGAATTAGAGCTGTGTTTCAAGAAATGAATAATGCCAACTGTTCTGCAATAATGCATGAACCAAATACCAATAACACCAAGGTAAATTATGTACATCAGGATTGTCTTGATTTAACTATTGCAGTACTACTGTATGCATTCAGGCTGTAAGGTAAGATGCTGCAGTCAAGTATAACACTGTAATAGCTGTAGAATGCAAATATAACAGCTGCTAAATGTCTTATTTAAAACATACAGTACCATTCAAGGCTGTTTCTGGGCCAATATCATTCACATAATGGTCTGTCATCCACAAACAGCAGGTAAGCAAGGTATATGGGTGAGGTAGCCCACTCCATAATTTGATATTTGTTGACTTCACAGATATTTAAAACCAATAACAATATATTGTGTATGCCTGCATTCTATATACTAATGTATTGATTACGCACTATCTCAGTTATGCTTGTATTTCATGCATGTGTGTTCTACTGTCACTGCAGTCTAATATACAACTGTAGTACTACTACCAGGTCATATATTGGCTCCAGGTAAGCTCTAGGTAAATATCAGTTAGTCAGTAATCAGCAGTGACTCAGTAGCTCAGTTTGTTAAATGCTCTCTCTGTAGTACATTTTGCCACACACAGACCAGGGTTTGAATCCAATGCTATGTAGCACTAAATATTACAGTATCAGTCATGTGATATTTACAGATTCTCTCTCCACAGGAACTACAGGTAAATGGGTGAGATAGTCCATATTATGAGTAAATAATTGTGTGTTTAGATGTCACAGACTGTTAAAATCATTAGCAAGACTATAAAAGTACAGCATAACATTAAGAAATAAATATAACAATATTAAAATAAAATGAAATAAAGGTATAATCTTGGTATGGCTGTATGCCTGGAGTGTCTGTTCAATGTTTTTGCAGTCAAGTCATACATTCCATGCAGATATCCTCTGCAGTCACTGCTATTGGGTTCTATCCCCATGCTTGCCAAGCAAGGCATGATAATTGTTTAGTTTATATGTCTCTCAAGTGTCACGCTGTCATGTAATGTAATTAGTAGTGCGTAATCTGTCTGTCACAGGATTACCATCGGAATGATTACTTAAATTGCAAAGTATCACTACATCAGCTGATAGTACACCTTGGTTGTTATATAGGTCCACCTGATGAGCCAGTGTTCTGTGTAGTTGTGTACCCAGAGTTGGTACTGCTTGGCCCATAGTGCCCCATGCGAATAGCTTGAGAGGTATGTACATGCTACAGCAGCTATAAGGAACTTGTACACATAAAGAAAGGACAGACTCTTGGAGCAGATAGCAGTACTGTTGTTAAGTCATCTGGATAGAATAAATAGAAAAGGTGAAGGAGTAGCTATCCTTTACCCTGACCATCTCACAGTAACCTCCTCTAACACCTCTCTACCTCCCATCCCCCCTGGTGAAATTCTGTCAGTAAATGTAATTCTCAACAAACACTTTACCTTAACTGTTGCCACCATACACATACCTCCTGGTGATAATATCTCCCACCTTGAACAAATGCTATCCTGGTTCTCAGAGACGATTACAACAGAAACAACCATCCTAGGAGATGTCAACATAAATTGGCATACCTTTAAAACAGGCTCCCCTTGTCAAAGTATAAACCTTTATGGCTTCACACAGGTCATCTCAACTCCAACCCACATAAATAAACTCTCAAACTCACACTCAATTATCAACTGGATACTATCTCATCCCAATAAATACCATAAACCTGAATCACTATCTGACTCTTTTAGCGACCACGCACCTATCCGAGTACTTAGATACACCTCCCACACTACTAGTAATCAAATATAAAACTTTCCATAAACTGACCATCTTCAACCCAGAATACTTAAATAGTCTCCTATCCTCCATTAACTGGTCTCCACTCTTTTCACTGCCTCTTAATGATGCTGTCCTACACTTCCATTCAACTTTCTTAAATATTCTCAACACTCTCACCCCTCTTCCAACAAGAGTTAAATCTCAAATCTCCCCTTGGCTTACTAACACAACTCATTCCTCACTCCATGTCAGAGATCTAGTGTGGAAAAAATGGGCTAATTAAAACTCTCCTTCAGACTTACAAAAATATAAAGAACTTAGAAACAAAACTAAAAAAAAGAATTTGACAAAATAAACCTTTACTCACAATCCACCTCTAATCATAATAATAACCCCAGGGACTTCTGGAAGTCAATTAACCACATCTTACATCTAGGTAATCCACCATCTCCCAGCCATGATCCTAACCTGTCTCCCACAGAAATAGCCACCCAGTTCAATTCCTTTTTCATCAACACCATCAGTAAATTACTGCCTTCTAGCTCCAGTTTACTTCTTAACTCCACTCTTGCTTTTGATTCATCTAGCCCTCACTCTGAAAATACCCCAATCCCCCCCAAAAAACACTTTTTCTCTTTAATTTGTATCAACTGCCTTTATCAAAAAACTTCTTCAGAACATAAAGCCATGCTCTCCTTCTGCTGACAACTTGCCACCATACTTCCTAAAAATAACCACCTGTTCCATTGCATACCCTACATCTATTCTGATAAATTGCTCACTGTCTGACTGTACTGTTCCATCTGTCTGTAAACAATTCTATAGTATCCCTATTCATAAAGGAAGAAAATCTACAGACATTTCCAATTTTAGGCCTATAGCTATTCTCTCTCCACTCTTGAAAATCATGGAAAAATGTGTCCATGCATAATTACTACACCACCTATTACTAGAAAAACTTTTAACACCCACTCAGCATAGTTTTCGACTGAACCATAGTACTTCCACCGCTCTCATCACTTTTACCAATTCAGCTGCGCAATCCAGAGAAAATAACAAACTAGTCTCTTGCCTATTCCTGGACTTATCCAAGGCATTCAATACTGTGTCTCATCCTTTGCTCATTTCTAAACTAACAAAACTTAATCTGTCTTCATCCACTATCTCTTGGTTTAGCAGCTACCTGTCCAATAGGCAACAATCCATTATATGGCTTTCTACACTATTTCTTTCTCTTTCAATCACCACAGGTGTGCTCCAAGGCTCTATCTTAGGACCTTTTCTATTCAACATTTTTCTAACAATCTATAAATCCTGCCTCAACTCAGCTGTTATCCAGTATGTAGATGATTCTACAGTCATCACCTCCTCTGATTGTTTCTCAGACCTAATTTCCAAAACCCAGCAAACTTTCACAACTATTGAGACTTGGCTAACCAATAATCAGCTAATACTCAATGCTAAGAAAGCTAAACTACTTCTATTTTGCCTAAATCACTCTCTCATAACACCTCAACCTTCACTATCACCTTGTTAGACAACACCAAACTACTAGGGATCATAATTGATGATAAACTAAAGTTCAACCTTCATATAAATTACTGTATCAAAAATACTAACCAAAAGCTTGGCTTACTATACCGTAACAAGATATCTCACAACAGAGGCAAGATGGTTACTCTCTCTTGCTTATCTCCTACCCTGTCTCTTCTATGGCTCCCAAATCTTCACTAACCTACAGGCAACACTACTGAATAAGCTGAAAAATACATATCACAAAATAGCTAGATTCACCACCAACACTTTACCTAAATCCCATCACTGCCTGGCCTTGAAAACACACTGAACTGGCTTGAGTTCCCATGTCAACTTCTTTTCTCTCAACTTAATATTATCCACACGATCCTCTACAAAACCTCCTTCTGCCCTAACATTTCCAACATCTTACATTACTACCTCCCAATCAGAAAACTTAGAAGCACCCCCCCAAAACCTCCTTGACATTTACAAACCTAAAAAGTCAATTGGTGAAACCCTCTACAACTATCTTCCCTCTATCCACTGGAATAAGTTACCTTTAACAATCAGATCACACAGCCCCACCCATTTAAAATCAGCCTAAAAGTCCACTTTACTAATACTTGGACTTGCTCCTCTACACAACCACCATGAATTTAATCACCTGACCCTCAATGCATACAGCCTCTTCTCAATTCATACTTAATTTTAGCCACAGAACTCTTAACTTCCAATACCTTTTTCACTAAATAGCCACCCCCTTTTTTTCTCTTGACACTTAATCTGTTTCTATCACCTGCTCTCTCTATCAACTTCCCCTCTGCTTCTGATTACTGATGTACATGCTGTTGACTGTAAGAACTAAGATTTGATATACACTACCTTCTGTACTCTTACCTTAAACTCTGAGGTAATTGTCATTATTTCCTCTCTGTATGGGGGAATTCCTTGTGTACTGGAGATATATGAATGACTTTAACATATTGTTTTATTGCCTTTTTTGTAAATAACACCTTTTAAACTCTCATGCGACAAGTGAGAAATTACAAGAATTATAATGCATGTTTATATTACCTGATGTATACTGTACTGTTTGTAAACATTTTTAAGGTATATGTAATACTTTGTGGAGCTTTTCTCCCCAGGCTTCTGCTGAAAAAGGGTGCAAGCTCAGTCAGACATTCCTGGTCAACAAATGTCAAATAAATAAATAAATAAATAAATAAATAAATAAATAAATATATGGTACTACTGGACTGTTGTTCTCTCTCTCCCCACCCCTTATCTTCATTTATTTGTTATTGTTATCCATTGGTTACGGTTTACTATTCACATATGTTATTAAAGTACCTGTATTTTGGGGCATGTGTATTATTACTGCTATGTGTTATAATGGTTGCATATTAACATATCTTGTTGAATTACCTATTTTGCTGGCTTTATGCTGTAACTGTTACTGACATGCTGTTAACATACTGACTGTTCTGACACGTATTGCTGTGTTTCACATAATATGCATTGATATGTAATTGGATTATTTCCACTGTTCTGGCATGCTGTTATTACTATGTTTTGTTTATAACTAACCTATATGCATTGCTATACCTCCATCACCACAGCATGTTAGGGAGGGGCTATTCCCAGTGATCTGCCTACTTTGCCTCAACTGGTCATGGCAGTGGGTTCTAGAACATCTGGGACCCAGGCCAGTGGTGCTCCCTCTGCTACCTTTGCACCATCTGCAGCATCAGGTGGAATCAGCTCATGGGACAGAGCCTGGCCTCCCTGGGAATGATGGTGGAACAGGAACTGCCAGTCATGGTGCGCAGGATCATTCATCGAATCTATGAACATCACCTGCACCAGACTGAGGGCACACTGTTCAAACTGGTGGGGCAGGCTGGCCCTAGTGCCCATCCTTCAGCACAGTCACTGTCAAGGCAGTGAAGGAGCAGTGTCAATTGCCCATGGGTGGAGATGTCAGTCACTCTGCTGCTGTCTGTAGGCACATGTAACTCCGATTCCACAAAACCCTCCCCATCCAAGTTGTTTACTCCCCTCATGTGTCACACACCATCCATGTCTGCTGTCTTGTCTGCCTGCTATTGCATCCTCTCCTACCCAGCTTACCTCCCCACACATACCTATGCCCCTTCCCTAACATTCTACTCTCTCCTTAAAAAAAATGGGCACCTGTCCCACAAAAAAAATCACCCTATACACAGTTCTCCATTTCTCACACGTGTCCACTGGACACAACTAATTTGGTCCACTTGGCTTGACAACACATTTATGTTGTCCTAAGCCCCTCTCACTGGGGTTAGAGAGTCCAAATTCATCTACAAAACCTGTCAAAATGCACAGCTGTTGCTGTACAAGAAATGGATAGCTATGCTTCTTTCCTACACCTACCTGCCTTTCACATTGTTTTTCACCCTGCTTGCCCCCATTTCACCACTTTCCTATCACCCCCTTTTTCTTTTCTTTACATTTGTTTGACCTGGTTTATGTGGATTTGTGCGGAGCGGTGCGGCACACCTCGCCATGCTGCTTTGCTTAGTTCAGCTTAAATGAGCTTTAAAGAGCTTTAATGTCTATATGTGTCTATTACATTGTAACTCACATGTCCATAGGTCCATAGGTTAGTACTATGCTAACTGCCCTTGAGAGCCATTTTAAGCCTAGCCAATTATGCCTTCTGAGACTCAAACCCTGCACCCTGTGTTTGTAAGGCAAACACCTTAACCATTAGGCCACCCTCCCAATCCCAAATATTGTCAATCTGTAACAATCTCTCCAATAATGAGTATCAAACCTTGCACCTTGTGATTGAAAAGCATACACACTAACCACTGTACTATTTACCCTTTCAGCCTTGAGTATGTGCATGTAGAAAATAAACATCTGTACCAAGTGTCAAACCCAGACTCCTCTCATTTATAGCACACTGCATTAACCACCACACTACACAGACTTTAGGTTAAATAGGTGTTTTCAGCAAAACATACTGTTTGCTACTTACAGACATTACACATGTAACTGCAATAAAAAAACTAATGTGAAAACTGGGAGTGTACCCTGGATTATGGTGCAATAATAAATAATAATGAAGACATACTAATGGATGTAAGTGAGGCATGTGATGGCAGGTATATGTGCCCTTTTATCAACAACCTGTGGAAAGATATCTGCTAAATCAGCAATGGCAAAGTACATGTACAACTGGGACCCTCGTGCAGAAATACAACCATTTAAAGCATGCACATACTCATGGATGTAGAAATGTTTCTCACAGCCTGCATATGCGCACATATATCATGCAAATACAGAGGCTTTTTGCAGTATCACAGTAGCTCAGTCTGTTAAATGCCTTGCACGCAGCACATTTTGCCACACACAGTCCTGGGTTCGAATCCAGTGTTGTGTCGTACTTCAATCACATTATTGTGAAAATAGCAAGTAATGACTGAGTCATGCAATCTTACTCCCCACAAGTTACTGCTACTTAATTAACTTCCCAGTTTTGCAAGACACAATGCACATATCCATACAGTCTAACTATATGTTGCCTACTACTCTATTAGTTGCATTGCTGCATAACAGATGCACCTTAAGCACATGCCCGATTGCACTGTATATAATACCCTTGCCTGTCTCTGCTGTAATGACATGCTTGACACAGCTGACACAGTTACACATTCAGGTTGTCCACCAAAGTGTTCACACCCCCCCTATGTGTTGTAGGCTGCAGCTGTAGCATATACAGCTGTATATAATGGTAGCTGCCACAGACCTCTCATACCTCTCAACCCCCTAGAACAAGGGATCTGGCCACAGCCATACTTAATGGGGGGGTAGGGCAAAGGCCCAGAGATAGGGACATCTTTAACAGTTTGCCCCTAAAAATATAGTAAGTTGATAGAATAACAGCTATTGCAGTAGCATGCATAGTCTGATGGATATGAAGTGTGACACACATGTCCCTTCCCTTACAGACGTCAGCCCACACTGATTGCCAGTGCACTGCCAGATGACCACAATGATATGGGACTCTGACCACACTTATGAGGCAAAACTATGGCCATCCTTCATAAATCTCTACAGTGGACGGTGTTTGTACCTACCCTCTACGATGCTGTAGTCTCCACACCTCAGTAATGTCCATCTCAAAAATAAGATGGGGCAAGGCCTACATGAAGGCCTTATATATTGCTCTGTGGTGGCATGTGATCAGCTAATGATAGTGCAGTACAGCTGTTTTGGCTGCAATTATCAATTCTGAGTCACAGAGGCAATTACCTCCTAATGAGCAGTACATTAAAACGGCAAGCAGCTGTTTATGGGAAACAAGTCTGTATGAGACTTAACACACACACAGAGTGTATTATCAAAAGATTACTGGAAGCAAAGTTCAACAAAGGAGTACTGTACTCCACCAGGTATGTAATAGATTTCTCCATATAACAGGATGCAGATGGGAGGATGGAGGTATGGGGATTATGGATTACAGCAGTAAGCCTGTCTAAGATCTATGCATACCTCTCAACTGTCCCTGATTTCAATCACATCTCAGCTCTGTCCCTGTCAATCCACCTACAATGGTCGGCTGTTGTAGGAAAGCTAGTGGATTATATGTAGTACATAGTGACAATAAGGGAGGGTGTACACCCCGTAACATAAAACTATGTACTGTAACTCACCTCCTCTCATTCTGTCCATGTCTCACATAATTAGTTCTAACATTGTAAAACTGACCCTGGATGTCCCTGATGTACTCTGGCTAAGTCCCTCTTTCTGTTGACATGTGTCCCTGTTTGGTTGATAGCTATGCCTATCATACCTGTCAACCTTCTGCAGCAAGAACTCAGGATAAAGTCATAATTAATGAGGGGACAAAGGCCCAAACTCAGTGGCAATGTTTATGTATTGCTCATACAAAGTAAGAACATGAATAGACTAAACTGATAATACTGCAGCATAACTGCATTCTGAAGTGTATGACATGTGAAACTCAGATGTATGTCGTTATTTTCTGACATCAGCCATTATTGATTGGCCAACCACTTGTCAGAAATCCACAAGTTTGTGTGAAAATGACCAAGACTATGAACAAACATCTTGATAGTCTGTAAACACCTGTACAGATGAGAGGTATGATGCCTACAGGGAACATATACTACAGCAGGTTTGCATTGCTGTCTATCATTGTGGCACACTGGTGTTGCTGGACTGTCCCCATATAGTTGTTGTAATAGCACACTGCTATTTCTCTGACAGCAGCTGCATGACATATTAGTGGGAGTTTGCCCATAGGGGACTCACCACTGTAGACTGCAGTAATGGGTGTAGGAACATACAGCAGAATCTGTCACAGCACACAGGGACATACCCCAGTATTGCTACTATCTTGGTGATAACCAAACATGTAGTGTATTGCCAGACTGTGGGGCATGATGTGTGAGAGAGCAGTGGATAATGCAGGCCATTATGGGTGTGCTGGATCTGTACATAGTGGATGTTCATGTATCTAGTCCTGTAATGTGTTCCTCTCTTGTTGTCTTTCAGGAACCATGTACCACAGGAGACATGCACCCTTCTCAGCTGTGGAGAATGACATTATACTGGATGGACTAAGACACCATCATCAAATCTTTCTGTCCAGGGTTAGGTACAATTGGGAACAGTGGGTGGCAATGTGGGGAGACCTTGTGCAGGCTGTCAATCAGATTGGCCAACTGATCAGGACCTATGAGCAGATCCGACACCGGGCCACAGATATGGTGCATGCTGTACAACAAAGAGCATCTGCTGTTGCCAGGGATCATGCCACCACTGGTGGAGGGCCTGTGATGAAACAACCCCTCTCGGCCACAAAGTAATTCCTGGCAAACCTAGGAACAGCCAACAGCTCCCAGGCATCCATCACACCATACATCATTGAGGTGGGTGCCACAGTGTCCACAGGACAGGAGCATCCAAGTAAGCTTACTGTAGTCAGCAGTGTAATACTGTATCAGTCATTGTGGCAGGCCATACATACCTACAATATAGCCATTACCACAGCAGCTACTGTACATGTGGATATATGCACAAATTACCTTGTAGTACTGCAACAGTTGGTGGTGCTGACAATACCTCTCCCTCACCTTTTCATAGGTCCGTCAGGTGTGGCCAAGTCTGTGGCCCTGTATCTGGTAAGTATGATACTGTTGTTTTAAGGATCATATATACCCTACGAAAGTTAAGGGCTGCGATTTTGCCCTATGTGCAACTGTTGTGCTTAGCCAGAGTAGGATATTGACTCTACTACTGGCATATCATTTTCAATATAGCTGTTCTGGGTATTACATTTAGTTCTAGCACATACACTGTCATATTGCATACCTTACAGGTGTATTGTACTGGCAACATTAATTGGATGTAGCTGAAGTACATGTTATAATGGGCCTGACTTGCCAGTGTATCTTGTGAGTTTGTCTGTTGTGCATGGGAGCAGAGATGTGAAGATGTGGGACTTGTGATGCAGTTGTGGATCCTCATCTGTATGAGTATGTGTGGATTAACATACATAATAGTGCAGGTAGTAATGCACTGCTGTTGTTTTGCTACTCATAAGTGACCAGGGGGGTTGGAGTCTGTTCCCCTCACAATCTGATGTCAGTGTCTCACTGAATGCTGATGATGGTGGCCATAATGAAGTACAGGCAGTGGCTGAATCTGTCCCAGAGGTTGACATCCCTCTTCTGCCCCCATTGTCACTACCCACAGTCAGTATGCCCACACATACCCAGTCCCCACAGGCCACAGATTTTGGACAGTCAGAGGGTTCGACGTTGAACAAGGCAGTGTGACAACTATGGCATCAGTGAGTGTAGACACTGGACATAGTCAAACAGCTGGTGAGGTCCCACACAAGCGGTTTGACAGGGGTGCTCATAGGAGTACTGCTGTTCATTCACCACCTGTTACAGGTGTCACATCACTGGTAAGTCACCACATGTTTTGGTCCATCATGGAGGCACAGGCACATTCTGAATGCAGCAGATGGATGCTTAGGGTTATGGATGCAGTATAGTCTGACATCTGTGACTGCCTCCACAACATTGGGGACACCCTGGATCAGTTTACTGCTGTCATGGATAGACAGTGGGCTGAGACAGTGTCTGTCTTGGATCGCAGAATGTCTGTGCTGGAACATCTGGCTGGGGTTGGGTGTCAGACATGTGGATGAAGGTCAGCAACACCATCTGCTGGGAGTCCCCATGGCTGTGCACAATCACATTCCTGTAGTGGCAGTACCTACAGTGCTACAAAGGGAAGTGTGCTGTCCACACCATGATGTGGCAGGTGATGGGCACATGGTCCTGGATGGTCCTGTGAGGGACAGAGCCTCAGCATTTTGCAGTCATAGTCAGGTACTAGCACCACATCTGACCTTGGGCATGATGGTGCCAGTGCTACTCCTGGCAGAGCCAGTTCACATGTTTATGGCCAGAGATGGTGAACTGTCCACTCTACCATGTATGGTCCACAGCTGTCAAACATACACATGTGTAGGACTAGCACTGGTCTTGACTGTGTGCACACACTCAAATGCCACTGTTGCATGCATGTCACCAACAGACACACACAGCACCCCTGCAAGGTCCATTTAACCCACGCCCCTTCTTGACTCACATGCATGCTGTCACCTGTTTGGCACAACCTAGGCCTCTAGCACCAGTACACCACACCCTATGCATGTGATGATACCTGTGCCACATCCCTGCCATCTGTGCCATCGATGCAGGGAAATGCAAATATGTGTCTGATGCACAAGTTGACTATATTACTTTACATGTACGTTTGTAGTGCAGTATTGGTTTGCAATGGCACTGGTTGTGGGACATTACAGGTATTGTATGCTGGCATGTGTCATAACTGCACATCAAACTTTGTGTATCTTTGTTGCATGATATTAGACTGGCTGTAGTGTTATAGAATAACAGATGTGTCACAGATCTGTGTATGTGTCTGTTCTAGGTGTCTGAGGGGTTAATCAATGGACACATGGCGGCAATACAGTGGCACAGGATGGCATGGTGGCACAGCAGAAATATGATGTCAGCAAGGTAAGGGAGTTTATGTGCATGGCTCCCTAGGTGCATATGTATGTAACAGTGTATCAGGGACAATAAGGGCAGTCAGAGTTATCATGCATTCATACTTTGTGACAAGGTCTACTGCCCTCAATATGTGTCACCTTGGTTTTCTGAACATACAAATCTAGAAGGTGGTGGACATCAGTTATGCTTATGTGGAGGAGGGCAATTTAGAGGGCAGTAGCTAGTCATGTCCCCATAAAATGCATAACAATTGCACAGAGATAGCCCATATAGGCATTCCATAATGCTGTATGGGAATATATTTATATACACACACACACACACACACACACACACACACACACACACACACACACATAGTTGGCTGAAGGGAGATTAGAAGTCCTACCTCTCTACTATTACACAGTACAGCTCGCAGTACTCATCGCATGAGCCATGGACTGTATCTGATATTAGGCTGTCAGCCAGCACCCTTAAGGTGGATGACATCAGCAGGCCTTGTAAAGGAGGCCAATGTAGAGGCCAGCAGCTAATCTTAGGGCCTTAAAATGTATAACCATTACCCAGAGATAGGCATGTCTGTATTGCCGCAAGGGGATATAGTTACATACACACGCAAGCTGGATAATGTGAGAGTAGAACCTCTACCTATCTACTATTACACACTATAGCTCACATTACTTGTTGCATGTACCACGGAATATATCTGATATAAGACTGTCAGCTGATGCTCTTAAGGTGGATGACATCAGCAGGCCTTGCAGAGGAGGGAAATTTAGAGACCAGCAGCCAGTCATGGGTCATAAAATGCACACCATTGCACAGAGATAAACCATATGGGCACATCTGTAGTGCTGTAAAGAGATATATTTATACAAACACAGAGTTGGATGATGTGAGATTAGAACCCCTACCTATCTACTATACACACTACAGCTCACAGTACATATCATGTTCTCCACTGAGTTTATTTGCTATTAGGCTGTTAGCCAGCACTCTTATGGTAGATGACATCAGCAGGCCTTGTAAAAAGGAGGCCAATGTAGAGGGGCCAGCAGCTAGTCAAAGGGCATTAAAAGGCATAACCATTGCAAAGAGATAGGCCAGATGGGCATATCTGTAGTGCTGCAAGGGGATATGTACACACACACACACACACACACACACACACACACACACACACACACACACACACACACACACAGGTATACATGGATTTGGTCGTACGGCCAATTGTCGAACACACCATGTTGAACTGCAGAATGCCAGTACATCATAATTGTGAATGTAATCATGTCGAAACACCAAACATCCCCTTTTTGACCCATGGTAGCACTTGTTTAGGTGGTAGAGCGGTCGGAACTGTCGAATGTCGAATCTTTTATGATATTCCGACCGTTCAACATCTAAATTTTCATCATTTAAATTTGGACATCACCCTGTTCGACTAATGGCAGTACAACCAAATCCATGTAAACCCACGTTAGATGATATGAGATTAGAATCCCTACCTATCTACTATTATACACTACAGTTCACAGTACTTATTGCGCATGCCACAGGTTATATCTGTTGTACATGTTGATGCAGGCACACTACTTGTGGAGTATATAATGTGGCCTTGTGTTAGACAGCATGTGTGGCCTGCAGAGTGACACTGCTTGGTACTTTTATTGTATCCAGTGTCCTAGGAGTGGGTTACCTGGTAATATCCCTGCTATATGTGTACAGTTACCAGTATCGTCATATGTGGCTGTTTGCAGTTTGATAGGTGGACATGTGGCCAGGGACAATATGGCATGTCCAAGGCATGCATTGCAATCATTGTACATAACACCACCTGATCACCTGTGTCTGTCTACAGGGTGACATCCAGCAGGCACAGGGGTCTGTGGGTGAGTGAATTATGTACTGTTGCGGCCTTGGTTTGATTCCATGAGGCAACTCTTGTGATGTGCAAGTGCAGATAACCCCAGCATTCTGGGGAATGTGGGGACATTCATACATCACCACACATATCTATATAAATGTGCATAATAGGGATGTTTCTTAAACTGTGTGTGTACATTTTGTAAATGTGTTATGTAGATATGTGTGGAGAGTCTATGTATCATTGTACTTTATGAGGCTACAGTATATATATATATATATATATATATATATATATATATATATATATATATATATCTGATATATATATATATATATATATCTTATCATACATTTATATATATATATATATATATATATATATATATATATATATATATATATATAGATTCACTTTATAACATCGAAATACTGAAATGTCAAATTTCAGTATCTCGAAGCTATAAAGTCGAATGTTCAAAATAACAAACGTTCATAATCGCGAATTTGATGTATATCGAAAATATGTCGAATTCGCGGTTATGAAGTTGCGCTATGTAATGTCCGGGTTTGTGTTTTGTTGGTGCGCGGTGCCGTGTTTGGATGTAGGTGTCATGTCATGTAAGTGAGTGTTTTGTAAGGGTTTTGAGTGGGAGTTAGAGTGTGTGTGAGGGATTGGAGAATGTGCGTGTATGAGTGAGCTTTTGTGTTGTGTTTGTGCGATCTCGGAGTTAGTATATATAAGTAGGGGGGTGCAGGGGGGCTTTCCCCCCTGCTTATGTGTGTGTAAGTTGTGTATGTGTGTTGTTTTTTTGTTTATGTTGTGATGTGGGTGTTTTGTTGTATGTTTAGTGTAGTGTGTGTGGTTTCGCGGTTTTTGTTTGTCGGTGTTTTGTGGATTCGGTTTTATAGTCTCGAGATACTGAAATTCGATATTTCAGCATTTCGAGGTTATAAAGTGAATCCATATATATATATATATATATATATATATATATATATATATATACATGCCACATATTGATAGATACACTAATCAAGTGTGAGGGGGATAGGGAGAGACAGATATGTATATGCAGCTGTATGTATGTACAGACATATTTCCATATAGTAGGTCTTTGGGCGGAAGAGGCAACAGAGTTGGGCTCAAGTTAGCTAAGTGTAGGAGCATGCCCACTGTGACTGTCAGTACTTACAAGGTGACTCCAGGCCAGAGCTACCTGTACTCCAGTCCAGGATTATGTGTGTTGCAGGCCATTGGCTGCTGCACTTGTTACCACAGTACAGCACTTCCTTGATATTGTCCAAGGCATTCCCCGGCTGTTTGCTGACCTTACTATGTGACTCATATCTCTCAACTGTACAGAGCTTTACAGAATGTCCAGATTTTTGCTTCATATTTTTGGTCTGTTTTACATAACATTGTGGTTTTCTAGCAAATTAGTGGCAAAGAATTGAAGAATGAAGTTAAGAAATAATGACAGACATTTGAGTTTCAGACTCCATACACATCAGGAGATTCAAGCTAATGCAAGAACTGTTATTCTATCAACTTTCTAAGTTTGTAAGAGCAATATCTGAAACTTGTCCCTATTTGTGGGTCTTTGTTCCACTTTTATTCATGGCTTTGGCCAGATTTCTTGCTCTAAGAGGTTCAGAGGTATGACGTGACTGGGGTACATGATGTAACACCACACACAGGGTGACAGTCTGCATACCTCTCCCTGTACATGTTTTTGCAGAATGTCCAGTATTTTGCCCCATATGCCTGCTTTGTTCCTCATACATTTGTGGTTTTCCAGTAATATACTGTAAAATGCAGTCACTGAATTGTTGTAACTACTAAGACATTTAAGTGACGGCCTTTACATCCTGCAGCTAATCTGACCTGCTGCAACCTGCTGTTATACTAGCCACCTTCTACGTTACTCACAGCATGTATAATGTCTGTCTGTAGGTTTGGCCCTTTGCCCCCCCATTCACTCTGGCTTTGTCCAGCTTTCTTATGTTAACAGATTGAAGGGTTATGACAGTCTGTGGGAATACCCACATACGACTACCTCAAATGTATCATCCACAGTTCCAGTGCGTAGTCAGGATCTCCCAGTAAATGGCTGTGTGGGATGTCCCCCCCTAGCAAACTTCTGGTACAGCTGTGATGTGTGCCAGATATGGGAGTTGTGATAACTGCCAGGACTGCCAGCACACAAATTCATGATTATGTCCTGGGCATAGCACATGACCTGGCAGTTGATGAAGTGGTATCCCTTGCGGTTGACATACATTCTATCCTCCTCACTGGGTGGTGCCTTGATGTGTACATGAGTGCAATCTATGGCACCCAGTACCTCAGGGTTGTGTGCTATATGGCAGATGTGTTGCATACTGTTGCCCCTCACCTCAGGGGTGAGGGGAAAATAAATGTGCTCACTGGCATGTGGTAACATGGCATCCAGGAACTTGTGGAGTACCCTGGATGCTGATGCCTGTGAGACCCCCACCATGTCCCCAGTTTGTCTTTGGAATGTACATGTAGCTAGTATCTTAAGAGCTACACATACCTTTGTTTCCACTTGGATAGGTACCCATCTGTTGGCTCTGGGTCTGAGCTGAGAGTGGCTGAGCTCAGTGAGTTCTTGCAGTATGCCCCTGTCCACCATGTAGCACTCTGTGATCTCCAGCTCATGTAGCTCCTGGAAGGTTATCCTGGGCCTGAACACTCTTCTCCTTCTCAGTCTAGGCCTACTGTCAGTAGCAGCACTGACCTCAGCATCTAGCACATACATATGTAGCAGACCTGCAGCAGCCTCTAGCATTGCTTCAGTTAAAAGTCCCAAGTGTACTCCATTGGTGCAGAGTATGAGGGGGTGAAATCAGATTGTAGGGTTTCTGCAACCTTTATAGTGCTCTGCTGTAGGTGCAGCCTTTGTGATTGGCTACCTATGATACATTCCACCTGCCAAGTACATCATTAAGGACTGTTAATGGCCCTAGTTCAAGTGGAAAAGGGGTCATCAGTAATTAAGATATCATTGCCTTTCTCAGCCAATTTTTTTTACAGCTTTCCTCTCTCAAAACTGCAATGCACCATGCAAACACGTTCAGCGAAAGTAAACAATGCTCAGCAGTCATTGTACATGCTCCCATGAAAGGTCACGCTCAACACGGCGATGTGTCATGCAAGCACTCATCCCAAAGGTAAACAAAACTTAGCAGACATTGTACACACCCCCTGCTCAGCAGAGCGGTGTGCTGCACAAACAGGCACAACTGTGCTCCACTGAGCTTAAAAGACTGCGGACACATCCACTTTTGATGTCAGCAACCTCTTATATGGACACCAACATGGTTCTGTGCCTACACAGATGTGATCTGCAGACACGGATACTCATTTATGCCATTCAGTAACCCCAGTTCATTTACATATTGATCCGTGCACACAACTTGGGAACTACACGGTTCCAGGCCCTGCCTCATTAGCAACCATAGCAGTCTACCAATGTACATACTCCATGTAGGATCCTATAATGCATTGCTGTCACATGCTCCTAATTTTGGTTTTTATACTTTTTAATTTTTTTTTTTCTTAACAGCATGTTTGCACACTGTGGCATGCCACACAAACGTAACCTGATTATTAAAAAAAAAAATTTAAATTATTTTCCATTAGGTTTTGGGCACACACTGGATAATTTTGCACATATCTGTGTCTGCTATGCTATTTCTGTCCTTCTTACTGCACTTTTACAGCCCATGTTCTCTGTTTAACATCCTGTACATGGAATTTTTCTGTGTACATTTTGGATACCAACATGGGGTCTGCAGGACTGCCTGTCTGCTTGCTGGATCGCTCTACCACCCTCATTTCTATGCAATTCACCTGCTTATCAGGTGATTTGCATGCCATGGACACTTCCATGTTGGTGTCCTCGTGCATGCCCCTCAACTCTGTTTACTGGATTGCAAACCTGCTTACTTTTGTGTAAGCAGTGTGCCGCTATGTCTACATGGAAAATAAGTCCACGTAGGCTTTATTAAATTCCCTCCATTGTTTTTTACGCCACCCGTTACTCTTTTATATCCTGCTTGATTTCACTCCATCGTATCTATGCATCTCTTCACATCTGTTGTAGCCTCCCCAGGCTACAGGTCCAATGGGTAGATCATTTCATGAGTTCAGTTAACAAACTTAAATCTCATTTTTACTAAATAAAGATTCAAAAAGTCTGAACACAGTGTTTTAAGGTTTGGAATAACAATGGTTCCAAAACCACTCAGTGATTTAAACTGATTAGAAGACATTGGTTTTGACAGAGTTAGTGACATAACCCTGAGTATTATTACTTATGTACTGTAATTATTGTGTAGAAAGAATACATTCTGTTGTGCAGCTGCCTGACATGAATAATACCAAAATTAGCAGTGATACCGAGCATGTGACCTGAAATTTACTTCCTAGAATGTTCACATCTGTACACCTGAAGTTCCAGCCAGTGTATTTTTCTTTGTCATGTTTTATAACAGTATAGTTGTGTAATATCTTTCCATAATGATAGATGTCCTTCTCTTCACTGTTGCAGTATTCATAACATGATGGATTCCCTGCCAAGGGTGACCTGACGTCCAGCCAGTAAACCAAAGCCTTTTACTACATAGGAGTACAACGAGCCATCCCACATATGCTCTTTGCATATGTTGGCCATAAAAACAATGTCTGTATCTACTATCCTCAGAAATGAATACTCCAGAAGGAACGCCAGTCCAAGGAAACAAAGAAGTAAATCATGCATCCATAAGAAAAAAAAAACAATGGGTTAGGAGGGGGGATAGAATACTGCAATAGTGAGGAGAAGGACATCTATCGTTATGGTATGATTTTGTACAACTATACTATGTCCTTCTATTCTACTGTTGCAGTTTTCTTAACATGAGGGTGAGTACCAAAGATCATGAGGAAAACCAGAAGGAGGAAGGAGCAGTAGAGATCTCTAGAAAGCCATAGAAACTGGTCCTAGTAAAACCAGCTCTAGCTCTGGAGCTACCATCCAACTTGTAGTGTTTGGAGAAGGTATGTATAGAAGTCCAGGTAGCTGCTTCAAGAATGGAGTTAGTGTCCAAACTCTTGAAAAACTACCAGAAGAAGCCACAGCCCTAGTAGAATGAGCCTTAACAGAAAAGGGGAGGCTCTTACCATGCGAAACATAACAAAAGGAAATAACCTTAGATTATCTAAGATTAACTTGTGATATTAAATGTTTTGTGTACTTGGAGCTTTTCTCCTCGGGCCTCCACTGAAAAAGGACATGTATCCAGTTGGACTAGCCCGGTCAACAAATGTAAAATAAAAATAAAAAATAAATAAATCCAAGAGGAAATAGTCTACTTAGAAACAGACAATCCCAAAGACCTGGGATAAAAAGAAACAAAAAGCAGATAAGATTTCCTGATAGGCTTGGTTTTATCCAAATAAAATCTGAATTGTCTATGCACATCCAAAGTATGTAATACTTTCTCACTAGGTGATTGTGGAGAAGAGAAAAAAGTGTGCAGATGAATTGGCTGATTAAGTGACAACTCATTCACAACCTTGGGTGTAAAAAATGGTTAGTATGCAAGGACACCCTGTCCTTATGGAAAACCAGAAAAGGAGAAGCCATATGAGCTTGAAGCTCAGACACCCATCTGGCTGAAGTCAAAGCTAACAACAGAACAGTTTACCAAGAGCAATGCTGCAAAGAAGCTGTAAGCCAAGGCTCAAAAGGCCAAAGTCAATTTTTCTAAAACAAAATTAGGATCCCAAAGATGAGGAAGAGGCTTCCTTGAGGATTTAATATGTAGGATGCCTTTGAGGAATTGTTGAGTCTCAAACCTAGAAGCTAAAGTTGACGATAAAGGCACACAAGCAGAAATAGCTGACAAGTGTGCCTTGACAGAGGAATAGGCCAACACAGCACTGAGCAACTCACACAAAGAAGAAAGAACCAGTGGAACATCCTAACTGAACATCCAAGTGGTCCGGATTATGCAGAATGCTCCGCATTTAATGACGAGTGAAGCCACTGTTCCGCTGCTCTGCATTGAACAGCTGTGGCTCAGCTACACGAATTCTGATTGGTTTGTATACCGCAATTACTGCCAATTGGCATTGTGGTATACAAACCAATGCATAACTGTGCTGCCCTTCCACATTACACAGCGTTGGCTGTGCTCCACAATTTTTGATTGGCTCATAGACCACTTTACAGCCAATTGTGAATGCGGTCTATGAACCTATCAAGTAAGCTTCTCAAGAGGATGGGAACCAATGAGAGCTCCCCAATACAGGCCAATCGCGTACCGGGATGCCTTTTCACACCAAAATAATGGCTTAAAAGGCTTCCAGGAATCAGTGATTTTACTTTTTGCAAGTTGCTTGCAACGACAACATGGAAGGAAGAAGTCTGAAGACTGGGAACTTCGGCATCGGGGAAAAGGAAGGAGCTGCTGTGGTGAAGACTTTGGGGCTTGGAAGCCAGCCTGTTAGGAGAGGAGTTAGTAAGCTGAACGGACTTGAGGTTCAGGGACCGTGCTTGCTGCTGCTTTGGTGAAGTGAGACCGGTCAGAAGGCTAATGTTTATTTTGCTGCCTGCTGGATCATCATTTGTGCTGTGGATTGTATTAAGCTGCTGGTGCTGTTTACATAGGTAGAGGTAAGTGACTGTTTTAGCTGCAATGGTTAATGTTAATGGTTAAGGTTAATGGTTAGGCAAGTATTTCCCTATAATTAAAACTGGTATGCTAGCACAGATCCTGTTATTGTAGCAATTTTCTAAGTTTATAAGAACAATATTTAGTATCTCTGGGCTGCTTGTCCCTCTAGTATATCTGATACTGTTAATTAAGCAACTTTCTGAGTTTTATGAGGAATATTTAGTGTCTCTGTGTTTGTGCTGCTTGTCCCACTAGTGCATCTGTAAATGTAATTGCCATTTTTTAAAGAAACTGTATGCCAAGTTAGGTCCTGTTCTAGCAACTTTGTAAGTTTATAACAGCAATATTTAAACTGTTTGTGTGCCATTTTAGAGAAACTGTATGCCAAATCAGGTCCTTGTTATTCTAGCAACGTTCTACATTTATAAGAGCAATATTTAAAGTGTCTCTGTTTGTGCTGCTTGTCCCCCTCGGACATCTTTGAAAATAATTGCTATTTTTTTTTTTGCATTAACTGTATGACAAGTCAGGTCCTGTTATTCTAGCAACTTTCAAAGTTTATAAGAACAATATTTAGTGTCTGTTTGTGCTTGTCCCCTAGTACATTTCTGAAAGTAAAAGCCAATTTTTTGCAGAAACTGTATGCCAAGAGTTTATGAGAGCATCATTTGTACGTTTATCAGAGTAATATTTAAAGAGGCTCAGTTTTTGTGCTGCTTGTCCCCCTAGTACATTGGGCAGGGCTTTGTCCAGATTTCTTGCACTAAGACGGTGTGAGGTATGTCAGAATCGATGTCAGAAGTGAGTTATTTATAGTAATGAGATGATTTAAAGTATTTGGTTTTGTTTTCTGGTAGAACTTTAGAGTGTAACTTGATTGTGCATTCTTTGGTCATAACTGTTCTAAGGCATGATGTCTTAAATTTGTCATTCTTGTAAAAGTACAGAGGGCCCTGGTTTTAAAGTAGAGGGCCCTGGGTTTAAGTACCCTTTTTAGGCACCTTTGCCAGGCCCAGAACTGGCAGTAGGACAGGAGTAGAACACATCTAAAGTGGTGTATGTAAAATGCAGGTAGTATTGGTGTGTGTGTGTGTGTGTGTGTGTGTGTGTGTGTGTGTGTGTGTGTGTGTGTGTGTGTGTGTGTGTGTGTGTGTGTGTGTGTGTGTGTGTGTGTGTGTGTGTGTGTGTGTGTGTGTGTGTGTGTGTGTATGTATGTTGCAAGTGCATTTGTTAAGTACCATGCTCCATGGCAATAAGTCTACATCTGACATATGACAGGATGCTATTTAACTTGGTCTAACTAAAATAATTTGTGTGAGTTGTAAGGTCAGTGTAGGAAATGTAGTAAATTTGATTTTTATTTTTGTAAAATGCTGTTTCATTTACTTATTGTGTGGTTATGGTATTGCAGATAAAGGTTTTGGATCTGAGAAGTGTTATTGAATTTTAAAAATGTTCTATCATGCTCCATGGTGAAGGCACGTTTCATGTAGTGTGAAAATAGCGTGTTCCACATTTTGACCATTTGTCACACATTGTTAGGGTCTGTGTTCCACATTGGCCTCTTAAGAGGTTGAGACCTATGCATCCAAAGTCAGTGTTTCCAAGTTATGTGAAAGACACCAGACAGAAAACCTCTTCCATTTAGATAAGTAGGATTTCCTAATATTGGGTTTTCTGGCATCCTGCAGAACCCTAAGCACGTCCTCAGAAAAAAGGTGTCTGAAAGTAATCAAAATCCTGCCTCCCACAGCATCAGTTGCAAAGTCAACAGGTAGAGATGGATTAGAGATCCTTTTTCTTGTGTGAGAAGGTCCATCCTGTGAGGTAATTTATAATGATTGCCCCTGGCTAAATGCAGAAGAGGGAACCAATGCTGTCTTGGGCAAAAGGGAGTCACCACTAAGATTTCTGGTTGGTCCTGTTTCATTTTGAACATGACCTTTGGAATGAGAGGAAAGGGAGGCATGCATAAAGAAACATCCCCTTCCAAGAAAAAGATAGAGTGTCTACCTTCCAAACCAGAGGACCTGGGTCTCTGGCACAAAATAGAGGAAGTTGTCTGCTCAGAGGAGAGGCAAAAAGATCTACTTGAGGAGTACCCCACTGATGGACAATGTCCAGAGGCACATCACTGTGAAGCATCCATTTATGGGACTGAGTCAAGGACCTGCTCAGAGTGTCTGCCACATTATTTTGACTGGAGGAGATATACACTACCTGAAGAGTCACCTGATACTGAACTGCAAATTCCAATGCTATGAGAGCTAGCCTGCAAAGAAAGCAAGATTTTGCTCCCCACCATTTGTTTATGTACCGAAGAATTGTGGTATTGTCGGTAAACAGTTTGAGAGGACCTGGAATTTAAAGACTATGAAAAGCCTGATGGGCTAGCAGAAGTGCTCTTATCTCTTTGGTGTTGATGTGCTCCTTTCTTGGGGAAAGTGACCAGACCCCCCTGTACCTTCATGGAACCAAAGGCTGCTCTCCAAACTACATCTGAAGCATTTGTGAACAACTCTTGAGAGGGAAGAGGAGGTTGCAGAGGGAGACCTGGGTTTAGGGCCACTTGCTGAATCCACCAATGGAGTTCCTTCTTCAGACAAGGAAGAAAGGGAACCAAAGCCTCTATGGGGATGTGCTTACTGCATCCAGACTGTTTTCAGGAACCATTGAAACGTCTTCATGTGAAGTTTGGCCAGTGGTAACACTGGAATGGTGGATGTCATGAATCCCTGAACTATAAGAAACTCTGTGGCTGTGACAAAGTGTAGAGGGAGAAGACTTTGGAAGAAAGAAATGAGTGACTGAGCCTTTGGTGGGAGAAGAGAGGCCAACTTAAGGTTGGTCTGAATCCTGCATCCCAGGAAAACCTGATCCTGAAAAGGGACGAGGGATGACTTTGTGAAGTTTATGGTGAACCCCAGGCTTTGCAGAAGGAAGACAGTGAAGTGAGGTTCTGCAGCAATATTTCTGGAGAAGATGTCTGAAGCAGAAGGTCATCTAAGTAAGGGAAAACTTGGATGCCTTGAAACCTGCAAAAAGCAATTACAGGTACTAGGCATTTGATGAATACCCTTGGGGAAGTAGAAAGGCAAAAGGGTAAAGCAGAGAACTGAAAATGCAAGGAAGAAACAGAGAAATGTAAACATTTCCTGTAAAGGGGATGAATGGGAATGTGAAGGCAGGCATCCTTGATATCCAGCAATGCCATACAAGCCTGAGGAAGAATGAGAGGAAATAAGGTCTGAAGGGACAGTATGCAGAAAGAAGGAACCTTCAAGAAGGTATTGGGGTGAGAGATGTCCAGAATTGCTCTCCAGGGGGGTCATCCTTTCTGGGCACTAGGAATATCCTGGAATAAAATTCTCTTCCTCTGTCAGTGAGTGGAACCTCCTGAATAGTTCCTTGATTCATCAACTCCTGAAGGAAATCTGGGAATAAATGCAGTTGTTCCCAGGGTGAATGAGGAATTCCCATGAAGGAAAAAGAAGATTTCCAGACCATGAAGTGACCTTTTTGAATAATGGAAAGAACCCATGTGTCCTGAGTTACACTTCCCCAAACAGGATGAGACAGATAAAGATGAAGGGAACGAGGAATAAGGCTGTGGGGAAAGTGGTAGTCACAGACTACCTGGCTTGTCAGGAAATGGTTGCTTCTGGTTAGGAGCAGACTGAGAAGTCTGAGGTGGAAGAGGCATCCTCCCACCCTTTTTAGTCTTAGTTGGAGGAATGCAGGTCTGATTACACACAAATGCAGTCTTGGAAGGATAATTTCTATGAAACTTAGGTACAGGTGAGACAAAAATGTGTTTAAAATCCTGGAGCTCTTTACCTTTCTCCTGCAAGGACTTAAATAAGTCAGCCACAGCGGATGAAAACAAAGTTGAGTTACCCAAAGGAGCATCAAGTAACTTAACTTTAATGTCGACGGGCAGTGTAGCTTAGCTAGCTACGAGAACAAAATCACCACTGATTCTAAGGGCAACCACAAAGCATTCTATAGCTATGTCGAGAATCTCAATGGCAACACCCAGCTCTGAGTTACAGCGCAATGGCATGAAAATTACAGAACCAACTGATATTGCCAACATCCTGGCAGATAGGTTCAGTGCTAACTTTACCTCCCTCTCACCCCCTAAAGGGCCCATATCTAAACAGGAAGAATGCAGAGTCCCTGTAATCACATCAATGCAGGTTAAAAGCTGCAATGGGACCGGACAACATCCCAGGCTGTGTTTTACATGAATTTCAGAATTGAACTGGCTCCCCAACTAAGCACCATGGTCAATCATAGTCTCACGTCAGGCTTTGTGCCCACTGAATGGTGCACAGCAACAATTATCCCACTCCACAAAGGGGGAGCCACCACTGATCCTGGGAACTATCGCCCTATTAGCCTGACGAGCATGGTCTGCAAGGCCATGGAACCTATCATCATGCAACTCATAAACAAAGACATTGGTAACCTCCAAACTCTGGACCCCACCCAGTTCAGGTTTTTGAAAGGCAGATCATGCCTTCTGAACCTGATTGACTTATTTGAGGCAGTCATCAAAGCCATAGACGAGGGTAAGGTGGTTCACACAGCCTATCTTGACCTTGCCAAGGCTTTTGACACCATCCCCCATTCTGGAATTATAGCTAAACTCACTAAACTTGGTATAAATCCCTCCATCACAAGATGGACTGCCAACTGGCTCACTGAAAAAAAACACACTGTAAAAATTGCAGACTCCAAATCTGACTTCAAACCAGTGACAAGTGGAGTACCACCGGGTTCAGTCCTGAGACCTCTCCTGTTTGGTATCTACTTCTCTAAAGTACAGTCTAACACAGAAGGCCTCTGGCTAACGAAGTTCGCAGATGACTGCAAACTAGGAGCCATAGTCGAGTCCCCAAATGATGTGGACATCCTACAGAAGGGCCTTACTGAGACAGATGCCTGGTGTCAGAGGCATGGCCTCAAGCTCAATGCCAAAAAGTGCACTGTCATCCCCTTTGGTAAAAACTCTATACCCATGAACTACCACATAAACGGCAGTCTACTTAATGCTGAATGTGTGATAAGAGACCTTGGGACCCAGGTGGACAGTTGCGTCTCCATTAATAATCACATCGCCCAGTAGTCAGGAAATCCTTCTATGTGGCGCACCTCATCACAAAAGAGTTCTCATCCAGGAAAAAAGAGGTAATTGTTCCCCTCTACTCGGCACTCCATAGATCCATTATAGTGTACAACGCTTCTTTTGGAATGCACCTCACAAGACATCTGCAGTAGATGGAAAGGCCACAGAAGTACCCCACAAAGAGGATTACTGGCCTCAAACAGATGCCCTTCACTGACCGTCTCAAAAAACTCCAGCTTTACTCTGTAGCATATCGCCTACTCTGAGGAGATCTCTGCCTAACATATAAAGCTATGTTAAACCCAGAGCTGTTGGACATGCTACACCTAAAGAAATCCCAATCTCTCCAAGCTACATGCTCTAGGGACCTAAACCTTGTCACCACAATAAACAGGACATGCCGGGGGGATAGATTCCTGTCCCAGAGACTTCCTATACTCTGGTACAAGCTACCCATTTATGTCAAGCAATGTTGCTCATTAGCACTCTTCAAGAAAAATCTTGATGAGTGGATGGGAAATAGGAAATACACCCCGGGGATCACTTCTGTGTCTCTGCTCAATAGGGGCACAGGAAATTAACTTTCTTGGGTGGCGTAAGCCAGGGAACCTTGTTGGCTAGGCTTAATTAAGCCGTTGCGCCGATAGCCTAGTACGTAGCTATGAACCTATGAATACTTTTTCAAAACAGAGCCCCATGCAGCTGCCCTAGAAAATGCTTCTGCTGCATCATAACTACACTTAACTGAATGCCTTGCAACCTGAGAAGAAGCTCCTAGTAAGGACAAGGCATTAGTCTTCCCTTCTGAATCAGAAAGATCAGAAATGACGTGTGTGGCCTGTGATAAAAGAGCCAAAGCATATCTGGTCATATGAGTCTGGTAATTTATTGCATGGAAAGCTAAGGTGGCAGAAGTGTAAACCTTCTTCCCTAGCCTTTCCAAAGTCCTGCTTTCTTTATCAGAAGGGAGAAGCACAGTAGATGGCAGCAATCTGGAAGGGTTTTCTGAAGCCACAGATACCACAGCAGGATCAGCTGATGGACATCTAAAAAAAAAGATACTAGCTGTCCTCTGGCACTTTCTAAAAGTGGTCTGGCTTCTTAGGGCCTAGGGGCTGTGAATCTGGATATTGGGATGCTGAATGAAAAGCATCCAGTAATGCAGGCAAAACTGGAAGATCAGCAGGAGAAGGAAATGCCATTTGCAGTAGTTCATAGTAACTCTTCTGCACATCACTAATTTGGGAACTATCCCATTTGAAAAATTCCCTCATTTTGGAAATAGTTTCCCCAAAGGTAATCTCCTCTATAGGCAAGTCACTGCCATTAGATTCCTGTTCTGGAGAAGCGTACTCCATAGGCGAAGGAATCTGGGTGGAATCGGCTAAGGATTCATTGTCTGAAGAAAATCTTCTTCAGAAGAACCCTGTTCCCTAATTCTTTCTTGTGGTGAAAATGTCCAAGGTGCAGTAGGGACATAGACACCACAGGAGGGCTAAAGGGCCATAAGGGCATTAAATAAGCCCTGGGTAAAATTCTGCCATTCACTTTGTGGATCTTTGGCTGAAGTGGAAGGCTTTGTCTTTTGTTTCTTTTTAAGATGCACATCCGGCTTATGGAAAGTGGAAGGGCCCAACATTGGCCAACACTCCACAGTAGTAGTCGGGACTTCCTCCCTAACTAATATATGAGGGATCTCTCTGGGACTGTCTCAAATAATGAGCTTCAGTTCCCCTATGCATCCAAAGTGGATGCATGCAGAGCCTCTGTGGACGTGCCTGTCATCAGATCCTCTGAACCAGTTCCAGCCGAGGAATCCGAAGCATGGACTGGATGGATCTCTGAGCCTTAAGAGAGACATCTGATGTAGGAGGTGCAGCCAAAGAGACAGGCTTAGACTGTTTGGCCTTTTTCCTCACAGGTAACTTGACAGAAGACCCAGAAGCACCCTCCACAGTGTCTTTCACTAAGTGTTTAAGATGCTAGTTTTCAAGATAAATTGCAAAAGAGGAAAGTCGACTTCTTAAAGTTTTAGGCATGAAGGCTGGCAAATGGAACAGGTTTTATGGTCGTGACTAGGTCCTAAACAGAACAAGCACTACTATCCTTATGTGGAATTTGTCTCCCACAATGGTGTTTGCCTTTCTTGGATGACATGAAAAAACCTCACAAACACAGTAGCAAATAAGAAGATAAAGGAAAAACCCCAATGTGGCACTTATCTTTAAAGGCTTGACACAGCAGCAAATGACTCGGGTGAGCAGACTGATGAGTGAATATAGCATTCAGACTGGCAGCAGATTAGTTATGAGGATAGTACATGTGGACATCTCTTTTATGGTTGACGTGCACTGAGAGCATATGTGCAATGTCTCATGTACTCCTAAGTAGTAAAAGGCTTTGGTACACTGGCCAGACATCAGGTTGCCTTGGCAGGGAATCCCTCCATTTATGAATACTGCGACAGTATAATAGAAGGACATCTCATGTTACTGTGACAATACAGCATAATATATTCCTGGATCTAAATCCTTGCTGATGGCTATTCCTGTAATACAGGAGTTGTACCTGCAGGGCATATGGCCCATCACAGTTTGCAGGTCAGTCTAAGAAATGAATTTCAAATGTAGAAAAGTCTTTATATTGTTTACCCAGTTAAATGCACTTTAAGTAGTATATGCCTATTTGCAGCTGTTACACATTATAAACAGTGCAAAATAATGGTGTATACATAGCACTTATTAATAAAGAAATACATTTTGATACTACTGAGTAATGTATGCTGAAGAGGAACAAATGAGTGAATGGAAGGGGGAGGGTCTGAGGTTTGATTATATCCAAAAGAATAGAAAAGTTGTGCAGTACAGCATGCTGGTTTTGGGAAAAGGAAATAACTGATGATGGCCCAAACACTGAACAGTAGCAGGAGAAAAAACTGCTTAGCTACAATATTGTAACCAGAGCCAAAACCTGAAACAGATTACTGGCAAAGAAAAAACAGAATTATGGGAAGCCATAGGATGTATTTATTTATTTATATTGTGTTCACCTGGTAAGAAGTTTTATCTATTGACCCTTTTCATCCAAGACCCAAGCTCAAAAAGCTTAAAATACACCACTGTCTTTCAATCAATAATATTATATACAAAATGAATGCACAGCAAAAATCATTATCTAGTAAGGTTGAATGCAGACAGAAGATCCAATATATTCTAGTAGATTGGGAAGTAAAGATTTCAAGGGAAAAGAAGACTGATGTGTAATAGACATATGTAGGCTGGATTTCAGCAGAAGATGACAGCCCTGAATGGTGGGGCTATTCAACATGGGAAATTGCTGAAATTGCGCCTTACCAGTGAAGAAGTAAAGGGCAGGAAGGCAATGGGGAAAACAGATTTCCCCATGCTACAAAGCAGTTTGTGGAAGCAGGACAAAAGGTAAAATAAACACACGTATGAAATTTTACTGGGTAGACATAAGTTGGGCAGGAAAGTAGCAACATGGAGTAGAGGGAGATGGTTAAAACTGAAACACTGCACAGGTTGTATGAAAAGAGCCACATGACTTGGCTGGCTACAGTGAAGGAAGCTTTTAAAGAAAATGGGCAGTTTATAAGTGGGTGAAGGATAGGGAATGACATCGGACTGACTAATGAAGTGGCAAGGTAAAACTACACAAAGGGTTAAGTAATAAGGCTGAAACAAGTAGTGACAAATAGTACATGATGTTATAAGACATGGGCAGTTGAGAGTGACTTTACAAGAGGTTAATGTACTGGGAGTATGTGTTAAGAGGCACTAAATCTTCTATTCTGTTCTCATAAAAAGGCACAAATATCAACATACAGGCTTGCGTAACAACTATTCATTTTGCCCACATTTTTTCAGATAACATGAATTTACCTTCATATGCTTACTGAATATGACTATGAAGTTACTTTTTTTTCCATTTATAATGAATTCAGTCAGGTATTAAATTCCCAGCTTTTTGCCAGCCTTTCTAACGACTTCAACTCTCTCCACATTCTTTGGCATAACAATATTCTTAATCTACTATGTCCACCCAGCTGTCATGTATTATTACCAGTGTCAAAAATCCAGAATGCTCCAGGATTTCTAAGATGGCTGTACACTCATCAAAAGCTTAATTTCATCTCTCCTAGTGTGAAAAAATAAACTGACAGATAAGAGCCAGTAATTCTGCCTGCTTTAGTAAAATTCAGTTACTGGATAGCAAGTACATTTCCTGAATGCGAGTAAAGAAGAAGAAGAAACTTAAACAGTCTGAAAGAAAATCAACTTGAAAAAAGATGAAGAGAAACCACTGACAATGAAGAATCCCACAGCTGATCAGCAAAAAGCAGTTCAAGCTCTTTACCAGAAATTCAAAGGAAGAAAAAAGTCAAATGTGCTTATAGCTGATTAAAATAAATGAAACACTGAAGGAGTATATCAACTCAAATAACTAAATGTTGAGAAAATGGAATGATATGAAAAAAGGTAGTCTGACTATGAGACTATAGAAGAGCTGTTTCAAAAAAATGATAGCATTAGAGGACAACACATGCAGAAAAAAATAAGATTTTCTGCTTTACCAGAGAAATTGGAAGGCTCAGACTGTATTAATTTTATGAAAGCACAAACAAGTAACTGGACTGGTATTCCACAGTAGAATTTGTTAATTGAAAGAGCACATTGTGTGCATGCTCCAAACCTGGCCATGAGAAAGCAGCCAAAACCTGTATTAGTAAAGATACAATCATACCTGCAGAAATAATTGATCCTGACAAAACTGTATCAGAATGGAAAAGTATTAAAAATTGAAGACAGTAGAGTGTTTGTGGAAAATGATTATTCACTGTACATCAGGGAAAAGAGAAGGAAATTTATCCCAGCAATCAGTGAATGTTGACAGGCAGGTGTGAGATTCAAACTGCTGTATTCAGCTGTCTTTAGAATGCTTTTCCTGGAGGATCAAAGTAATTTTTAAAACAAGAAACATCTTTATTAAATTATCATGTATGACATAGGCAAATATACATTTATATAAAAGAAAACAAACCATGATGACATAATTGTAATTGCAAACATTATACATCACGTACAATCTATCTGGTCATTATCAGTCAAACATTACATAGCGCATTCAAATCCTGCCTTCTTTTAAATCTCGTTCCTTCTCTGGGTGTATTCTTCACACAATTTCTACTTTTGCCTATGCAATTTGCTATTACCCTTTTCTAAAGATCCCAATTCCAGTTGTTTTATCTCTGATACTATATTTAATACTTCTAGTAAAGTTGGTTTAGACTTTGATTTCCATTCTCTATTAACTGTTTTTTTGGCAGCCACCATAATTAGACTCAGCAAGGCCTTACTATGCTATGCAATTCCGATTCTGTATCCTAGCTCAAAAAATCATTTCCTCAGTTACACCAATTTGCTCTCCCAGTATCTCTGACAGAGCAGTCTGCAGGGAATCTTTAAAGTCTGCCAACTCATTACACTCCAAAAATATGTTCCCAGTTACCTCTTTCTTCCCAATCACACCTCCACAATTTGCTGTCTACCTGAGGAATAACTGTTTGGAGTCTGCTTGGGGTATAAAAATACCTATGTAAACACTTCCAAACAAATACCCTAAATCTTCTAGACTTTGTTGCATATTTGGGAGGCATACATATATCCCCCACTGTTTCTTTGTGAATTGCTTATCTAATCTCTCTTTTGAATACTTTCTAACCTTCTCTGATTATTTATTATAGTTATCATGCAATATTTTGTATGCTCCACTAATTATTCCTTTTAAACAGCATCTTCTGTTCTAGATTCTACTAAAACTCTACCAGTGCTGGTCTTTCACATAGAATCCCCCTATTTCTTTCTCTTTGTCTATACTCGGATGTCAATCCTTGATATGGAAGGCATTCTCTATCTTACAGTCCAAATAAATTCTTGGCCTCTTCCCATTTTATTACCTTTCTGATCAAAGTCATTTTTTGATGCAGAAAAGGCCAAGGGAAAATACAAACGTTTGTGCAACAGGGGGTGAGCCATAAAACAGAATGGGTCTCTGCTTCTCATTCTGCTTTTGGTAAATCTTATTGAGAGACTTTGCCTTCTCCAATGCTCTAAAGGAAAATGCTTGAGAGACAGAAAAAAAACACAGGAGTTGACTAGAAGAACCTTGGACATGAAGAAGAATCTGGGTCTGGGAGATGGAGATGAAGAGGAAGAAGACCAGAAACACTACTATTAGTGAATAAATGTGAGACTCTAAAGCATCAATCACATTTGTGAAATAGGGTTTTACAAGAAAAAGTGGCTGAAAAAGACTGAATGTTTATTGATTTTATTAAACTTGTTGAGGGATTTCCAGGCATATGCCCCACTTCATGTTATTAATGTTTGGAAGTACACTAAAAGGGAAAAATTAACTAAGTAAAACAATTTTTGTTATTAACAGTACTTGTATAAAACATTTCATGATATAAATTGCTTGCCATATAATAAACCATTTCCAGTGACTGTTGTATGTGATAAAGATACTAAAGTAAACAAGTAGTCTTTTTCTTTTTTAGTTTTACGAAATGTAGCCATTACAATGTAAAAAGAAAAGAAAGGCAGGACAAAAGCATGTTTAATTTAATAGGTTGTAATCTTGTGCTGTTGGGGTGGAGGATGGGGTTTAAAAGTGCACTGATTATAATATATGTAGAGTTGAAATGTTTCCTTTTACTTTTGCATAGGTGAATTTCTGGATTCATGTCACTGGCTTAACCTAATGACAATTCTTTTGTGCAAGACAAGAGTTTTTTTTAATGAGAGACCATAATGTAATAAATTGGGTCTACGTTCAGCTACTGAAAATAAATAACATTGAACAGCTAAATATCGAAGGAAAAACATCTAAAATATAAGTTATTGAACACAGGTTTTTCTGCAAGAAAAATCGAATGGCCCCCCCATACTCTGCTCACTATATATACCAACTCTGTGAACTCACTACAGTGGGAAAATGGGCAAATTTAAAGATTTAGAAAAGGCTTCCTTTGCTTACCTTATGCACCATGGTACTTCCTGGTTGCTGGCTAACTATGGCCATTTGATGTGGGTTTTTTTTTTTTTCGGAAAAACTGTTTGGTAACTTATATTTTAGATGTTTTTCTTTTTGGTACCTAAACACAGAACCCGTAATGAACAGCTTTTTTTAAGTAAATAAATGTTCAGTACCAGTTGAGAAGTTTGCAGCTGAGGGCAGCTGTACATTTTGTTCTTGCTCCCATGGAAACAAGCTAACTAAAGGTAAAGGCAGTAAATTAAGAAGTCTAGACACTGTTTACTGAGATAAACATAAAATTAAATGATACAAGAGCAAGTAGCTCAGTAGAAAATAAAGTTTGAAATTATTGCAAGTGAATAAGAATAGCATCTTTTCTAATAACTAAATACTTTAAGGCATTTACTAGAGCAATGTATATTTTGGTATTATTAAAATATAGCTAGCGCACTTAAGGCTAGAGGTTAATGTTTTCTGAAAGCATATAAATTGTTTTTCATATCTGGGAGGGGGATAAAGATAAGACAAGAACACACATTAATTAGTGTAAGTAGAAGCACAGGCTGTGACATGCAGATTAGGATGGACAACTTCTGTTTTAGGTTAATTAATGCCTGTGGGTAGAGCTGTTGCTTTTTCAGTTAGGGACAATTGTTCCTATCAGGATGGTTAAATTTCATTAGTTGATTATCCTAGATCTCGTACTCACATATATGAGAGAGTGCTGCAACCCCCTCCCCCCTGTGATGTCCTCACTAGTAAGGTCATATCACAAAGTGATCTCCCTAGAACTAAAGGTAAAACTGGTCCCCCTACCTAACCACAAAAATTTTAAAAACTTCTCTAAGGTAAATTAGACACTATTAATGGATGGCATAGCTAATTTCCGAGCCCAGCCAAATCCAGAAAACACAGAAACCTATGCAGAGGTGTACAAAAGCCCTTTACGACCATATAAATGACTGCATAGAAACTGCAGGACCAGAATGAAATAAACTCAGGTCAAACCACAAAAAAGAAGCCACAATGGTGAATCCCTGATATTAACAGGCTGTACAACAAACGAAAAAAACAGGGGATGTGCACAGCAGAGCAAAAAGTCCCTCAATAGTCTAAACAAATGAATCAGGAACTAGTCAAGTCTTTTAAAGTAGACTTTGAGGTAAAAATAGACTCCATAGCTAAGAATAACTTAAGGGCAACCCCCAACAATGTGCAGAATTAGTTGTAGGTGGCATCACCTATACTCAGCCAGAAAATATAGCAAATCTTGTGGCTGACAAATTCTTCCTCAAGAAATACCCTACTCCACTCCACTGTCAATTATCACCAAGGAGCAGGTTGCTACTGTGCTCTCTAAAGCTTAAAACACGGTGTCAATGGGGCCTGACAATATACCAGGTTGCCTCTTAAACAGTTTAAATCAGGACTTATCAGGCCCATTAGGATCTCCATTTAACTATAGCCTCTGGACTGCCTTTGTCCTGATAGAGTGGAGAACAGAAACAATCATCCCTTTGCATAAAGGGGGACCATTTACTGAACGGGGAAATTACAGACCCATAAGTTTGACTAGTCTTGTATGTAAGGCCATATAAACCTCCAAACACTGGACCTGACTCAATTTGGCTTTGTCAGGAGCAGGTCATGTCTACTGAACTTGGTGGATTTCTTTGAGAAAGTCACTAAGGCCATGGATGAGGATTAAATAGTACATACTGCCTACCTCAACCTGGCCAAGGGATTTGACACAATTCCTCACTCAGGTAATATATGTAAAATCACAAAACTGGGCATACATCCCTACATCACCAGATGGATAGCAAATTGGCTCGTGGACAGGACACATGTGGTTAAAGTGGGTGAATCCAGATACATCAAGAGGCCAGTTACTAGTGTTGTCCACAAGGCTCAGTGCTGGGACCACTCCTGCTCAGAATATACTTCTCTGAAGTCAAGGCTAAAATGGAAGACCTCTGGATGACAATGTTTGCAGACACCTGCAAGCTAAGAACAATAATTTATTTCCCCAATGATGTATATATCATTCAGGAGGGTCTACATCTGACAAATGATTGGTGCCAGAACCATGGCCCAAAGCTAAAAGTGAAAAAATGCTTTATCATACCCTTTGGGAAATTAAATACCCCTGAAATTACATAATCAATAACACAGCCCTAAGAGTAGACTCTGATGTAAGAGACAGTAGCCTGAGCTTTGACTGCCATGTGTCCACAGTAGTGAGGAAGTCCTTCTATGTGGCACAACTTATAAGTAAAGGTATGGCATCCAGATCCAAGGAAATTATAGTCCCTCTGTACTCAGCCCTCATTAGACTAATAATAGAGTAAAATACTCCATTTGACATGTACTTGAGTAGGCACTTTCAGCAGCTGGAGTGAACTCTAAGGTTCCTCACAAAGAAAATACAGGATGTAAACAACATGTCCTAAGCAGACAGACTAAAAACCCTATTCCTTTACTTTGTCTCCTACTGACTATTGAGGGGTGACCTATGCCTGACCTACATAGCACTCACAAATCCAGCCCTGATGGAGCTGCTACACATCCACAAGTCAAAAAGCACAAGGGTCACCTTATCCAGCGATTTAAACTTAGCAACTCAAACAAAACATGATGGAGAAACAGATATGCGTCTTAGAGGTTGCCCCTTCTTTGGAACAGGCTTCCTATTTATGTTATTCAGTACCCTTCTCTGGCCCTCTTCAAATGCAGCTTGGATCAATGGATGAAGAATCACAAATTCACACCGGGTGTAGTGCCTGTGTCCCATTTGAACAAAGGCAATCTGTAAGATTCTCATGACAGAGGTACAAACCCATGTCATCCTCTTGCCTCTAGGGGGCATATATTGGGTAAAATTGGGTTATATTGGCTAGGCTTGAAAGGGCTTTTAAGCCATTAGCCTAGTAATCTCCTATGAACCTATGAAAATAGCAGTATCCATACTATTATAATCATAAAGCAGCAGAAAGTATTCTAAGAACTAAATCAACATGAGAATGAAGAAAGGAGTTTCTGCATATTGGAATGTGTGCAATTAGGTGTACACAGAATAGGCAATGGGCTCGAATTTACTGGAGAAAACTGGCAAAGGAACCAAGATATTGGGAGGAAATAGGGAGAGAGGGAAAGGTAAAAGAATGGGAAGAAGACAAGAATATATTTAGACTGTAGGCTAGAGATTCCCTTCCCTATCAGGGATTAATATCAAATTATAGGCAAAGAGAAAGGGATTGGGGAATCCTAGTGAAAGACCTGCTTTGGCAGAGTTTTCAGTTGACTCTAGAACAGAAGCTGCTGTTAAAAAGGGATAATTATTAGGACATAGGAAATATTGCATAACTATAGGAATCAATCAGAGGATGTTATTAAAGATTGGGAAGAGAGATTGTATAAGCAGTTCACAGAGAAACAATGAGAGGACATATGTACAGATACTAAATATGCAACAAAGTCTTGAAGATTTAGGATTTTTACTTGGAAGTGTTTGCATAGGTAGTTTTATACCCCAAGCAGAATCCAAAGAATTTTTCCTCCAACAACAAATGTTAGAGGTGTGATGCAGAAGAACGAAGTAACTGGGAGCATATGTTCTGAGAGTGTAATAAGTTGGCAGGCTTTAAAAATTCCCTACAGAGTACTCTGTCAGAAATACTGGGTGAGCAAATGTCTATAACAAAGGAAATGATTTTTTTCAGCTGGGATACAGGATCTGAACTGCCTAGTCATAGTAAGACCTTGTTACATTTAATTCTGGTGGCTACCAAGAAAGCATTTACTGCAAAATGGAAATCCAAGTTTAAACCAACTTTATTTGAAGTAATGAATATTGAAACAGAGATAAAAGAACTGAAGTGGGAGCTTTAGAACAAATGACATAGAAAAAAATGGAAACTGAGGTAACAATGCATGCAGAATAATGTTTTGGAGGAGAAGTAAAATTTAAGGGAAGGTGAGCATTGAGCAAATTATGTAATGCTGGATTGATAATAATTGTACAAAATAATGTATGCGATATATAATTTTTGTAAATGTGAACGTTAACATGGTTTGCTTTCCTTTATATAAATGTTTGTTTGCCTATGTCTTAAGTGATAATTCAATAAACGTGTTAAAAAATTAGAAGTTATGTACCTACCATAATGTTCCATGTTAGTTGTCTTCTTCTCGCCTTCTTTCTTGCTGGATGGGTTCGGAGCCGAACCTCGGCTCCGACTCGGCCACTCTAGAAGCTCGAGAGCTAGTTCCACCGGCTCGAGGCTCCCCTATATCACACAATGCTAGGTGGTAACTCCTCAGATCTCGTTTGTAAGCTAGGCCCAGCTAGGAAAAATCCATAATATGGAAGAAAAAGGATAACCCACCTCTAAAGGCTGACTAAAAAGGTGCCCTAAACCTGACTGAGGAAATATATATATATATATATATATATATATATATATATATATATATACATATATAGAGGTGGTAGAAAAGATAAAGGTCACAAAACAAACTCCTCTAGGTCTGTCCAGGCTAGGGGGAAGGAGGGTGGGACGCAAGAAAGAAGGCGGGAAGAAGACAACTAACATGGAATGTTATGGTAGGTACATAACTTCTTAATGTTAAGTTGTCAAACTCGCCTTCATTCTTGCTGGATGGGACCGCGTCCCTAGCACCCTGTCCCGGGTGGCCTATCGGAACAGACTCTTGAGTACAGTGGAACCAAAGTTGGCTCGGTCTCTAGAGACTAAGTCCAACTTATAATGAGAAATGAAGGTATGGGGAGAAGCCCAAGTAGCTGCAGCACAAATCGAATCAATAGGCAGTCTGTCTTGGAAAGCTATAGATGTAGCTAAAGCTCTAGTTGAATGAGCCCTGGGTTTGGTTGGCAACTGTTGATGTCTGATCTCATACACAAAGGTAATCAATGAAGTAAGCCATCTAGAAAGAGATACCTTAGAAACTGGAAGGCCCATTCTGCCTTCTGCATAGGAAACAAACAGTTGATCAGACTTCCTAAATTGTTTGGTCCTGTCTAAATAGTACCTAAGTTGGCGATGAACGTCTAACCAATGTAATTTTTGTTCCGATCTGTTCGAATAGTTAGGAAAGAACACAGGAAGATCAATGGTTTGATTCAAATTTGCCGGTGAAACTACCTTAGGCAAAAAGGATGGGTTGGTACGTAAGGACACCCTATCCTTATGAAACAAAAGATAAGGGGATCGACTACACAGAGCATGAATTTCAGAGACTCTTCTGGCTGAAGTAATAGCTACTAAAAAGAGTGTTTTCCAAGATAGCAATTTCATTGAGCATGAAGCCGCAGGTTCAAAGGGGGGAAGAATCAAGGACGTCAGAACCAAGTTGAGATCCCATAGAGGAGGAGGATCCCTGATAGGTGGTTTGAGGAGGAAAAACTCCTTTTAAAAAGGCTTTGCAGAGTTTGTGAGACATAATGGAGGACTCTGAGACTCCAACATGAAAGTTAGATATAGCTGCCAATTGAACCTTGATGGTAGAAGGAGACGAACCTGAGTGGAAAAGTTCTGCTAGAAAATCTAGAACTGATTGAATGGAAGCAGTGAAAGGATCTATATCCTTTGAATGCGCCCAATAGGAAAAACGTTTCCACTTACTATGATAAATCTTCCAAGTGGAAGATTTATGAGAGGCTATCAAAATATCTCGAACTGAGTGAGATATTAGAGGAAGCCTGGCTAGAGTTGGAATTGGAGAAACCATGCTGTGAGGTTCAGAGAAGGTAGGGAGCGGTGCAACTGACCCGACTGATGGGTCAAGAGGTCTGGAACTGGGTCCAGATGCCAGAGTTGCTCCAACAGATAACGGTGAAGAAATGGGAACCAAACCTGTCGAGGCCAGTAAGGGGCAATGAGGATCATGGAAGCTTTCTGAGCGATGGCTTTCTGTATTAGTTGAGATATCAGTGGAAAGGGAGGAAAAGCATACAGAAGTCCCCGGGGCCAATCGTGGACTAGAGCGTCTCTGCTGGGATGGCCTGGTTGGGGAAAGAGGGTGAAATAATCGTCGCACTTGCTGGTTTGGGGAGTAGCGAAAAGGTCGCAGCAAGGTCGGCCCCACTTTCGAAAGACTTTGTCCAACACTGAATTCTTCAGAGACCACTCGTGAGGCATGAGAATAGCTCTGCTCAATTTGTCCGCAATCACATTGGACTTCCCAGGAATGTGCATTGCTAACAGAAACCGCTGAGAAGAAATCACCCATTGCCACAGTCTGAGTGCCTCTCAACATAGGGGGTAGGATCTGGTTCCGCCTTGTTTGTTGATGTACCACACTACAGACATATTGTCTGTCTGAATTGCTATAGTTCCTTTGGGAAGAGAGTCTTGTAGGGCTTGCAACGCTAGAAGCACTGCTCTCATCTCTAGGACATTTATGTGCAAGTGGCATTTGAAAGGTTGCCATATGCCCTGGACCATCCTGCCCTGGTAATGCCCCCCCAGCCGTTCAGGGAGGCGTCCGTTGTCAGTGTAGCAACCGGAGGGGGAGGAACAAAGGATCTTCCTCGGAAGAGCTGGGGGGATGTGATCCACCAAGAAAGATGATTCCTGCACGATTGTGTTATCGCAATGGAATGGGACACTGGAAGTTGTTGGTATGACCATTGTGTGAAGAGCATCCATTGTAAGATTCTCATGTGGAATCTGGCTAAAGGAAGGAGAGGGATAGCAGCCGCCATTATCCCTAAGACCTTCAGGGCCAGTCTGACTTTGATTTTGTTGCTTTGCAAGACAAGAGAGACTTGTCTGTGTATGTCTGCTATTCTCTGCTCTGTGAGTCTGGCTGACATGCTGACTGTGTCTAGATTTGCGCCTATAAAGGTAATAACACGACAAGGCGACAAGACAGACTTTTCGTAATTTATTGAAATGCCTAATGTTTGACATGTGTGAAAGGTATAGTCTCTGGCTAGAAGCAGAAGATGCTTGGTGGGGGCTGTAAGGAGCCAGTCATCTAAATACGGAAACACTTGGAATCCTTGACATCCAAGATGAGAGGCGACCACTGCCATGCATTTGGTAAACACTCGGGGGGCTGTAGTGAGTCCAAAGGGCAGGGCCCTGAATTGGAAATGACTGGTTCCCAGCCTGAAGCGGAGGAATCTCCTGGAGCGTCGGCTCATTTTGATGTGGTAGTACGCATCCTGGAGATCTATAGAGCACATCCAGTTGTCCCGCCCCAAAAGGGGTAGAATGGACTGCAGCGTGACCATCCAAAATTTTGTTTTCTTGACAGACTTGTTCAAGTTGCTGAGATCCAAAATGGGTCTCCAGTCCCCTGTTTTCTTTGGAACCAAAAAGAATTTGGAGTAGATTCCGGACCCTTGTTGGTCTGCTGGAACTGGTTGAATGGCTCTTTTTGCAAGCAGCTTTGATATTTCTAGCGCTGCTTGCTCCCTTTGACTGGGTGGAACGTCTGGAAGGGATTTTTTTGATTGCTTTGGAATGCGAAAGAATGGGATTGTATAGCCCTCGGAAATGATAGACTGTACCCACTTGTCTTGAGTTAGGGATTGCCAGGCTTCTGGGTACAGAGATAATCTTCCCCTGACTGCCTCTGAAGGTGGACAGTCGGGCAACACCTCAGGGATGCTGAAAAGGCTTGTCGGAGGTTTCTCGACTGCCCTGATTCTGCGGGCCCCCTCTGCCTCTAGGGCGGCGTCTACCATTATTGTTCCCCCCTCTGCCTCTAGAGGGGAACCAACTCTGTGTGTCAGGCAAAGCTCCTTGAGATTGTTTGCGGAACCACATCTTTCCCCCCTTCTGGCCTTTGGGGTAAGGCCTAGAAGGAGTAGAAAAACAGACTCCCACGGCAGAGAGAGTCTTGCCTTCAGTCTCGCACCTAGTCAGGGTTTCCTTCACTTGGGGACCAAAGAGGGATGATCCATCAAATGGGGAGTTAGTGAAGGACGCCTTGAAAGGGTCTGCAAAATTACATAGCCGCATCCAGGCGTGCCGACGTAAGGCCACACCTGTACCTGCCGCTCTACTCGCTCCATCCGCCGCATACGAAAGGAGGCGCATGGAGGAGTTAACTATAGAGTTGAGGGTAGCCAGCTGAGAGTTCATCCTATCCTGAAAACTCGCAGCTGTTGGATCCTTTAACATATCACTCGCTTCCTTGATCAAATCTCTCTGGAGACGAGTGAAATGACACAGGTAGTTCAGCGAGCACATAGAAAAGGTCGCTGACGAGAACATCCGCTTCCCATACCTGTCCATAGTCCTAGACTCCTTGTTAGGAGGATGGACAGGCACTGAAGGATCAGCTAGCTCCTTCTTGGTGGCTGCAGCCACCACCATAGCATCCACAGAGACGCCTTTGGTCAAAAATTCTTTGTCCTTGGGGGCAGTGATAAACTTTGAAGGTCTCCTGGGGGTGGGGTCCACAGAGTCAGGCCTTCTTTGCCACCACCTGCATAAGGGGGTCAAAAGGAGGGGACACCCAGGAGGTGGAAGTGCGAGAGCCAAACGCCTCAAGATACACCGATTCATCCTCTGAAGGGTTGAGGGCTGGCCAATTCCCCCTCTGTTTTAAGATCTCGAGGATGTCTGCAAAAGAGACATCTTCAGAGGGGGAACAAGGGGAACCTTCAGAATCCTCTAAATCGGTGTCAGAGGTGACAGACTCAGGGGAGTCGATGTGCTTCCTCTTGCACTGCCTCTTCCTAGGAGGCTCACCTACCGGGTCAGGAGAGGCCTTGGAAGAGGAGGAGATCCCCACTGGGGATACTTGAGGAGCTGGCTCTCTGCGATCTGGGATGAGGGAGTGAGCAGAAATCACCGGAGGCACCGTGGAGGGAGGGGCAGATGGAGCCGACTGTGGGGTTGAACCAGGTTCTAACACGCTCCTCATGACCTCGAAGGCACCCCTGTCAGGCAGACCTCTCCGAAAAGCTGAAAACCTCTCCTGGCACCGACAGTGATGGCTCCGAGGCCGATGTCGGAGCCGAACTCACCAGCACCGAAGCACCGAGAGGGAGAGTGGGGTCGGACAAGGGTCCAATGCCACTCGCCCCCTCGGAGTCGACGAGGGAAATCCGGCGCCGAGATTCCTCCAAGGAAGAAATCGGAGCAGACAACGGAACCGAAGACAATGGTATCGGTTCCGACGCAGCCACAGCCCCGGCTCCGAACTCAGAGGAGTCAGAGGAGGAATATTCTGAGTGATGGGATTAGCCATCGACTGTTGAGTCGGGCTTTGAAGCATCTGGGCCAGTGCCTCGGACTTAAGAAGTCAACTCACTACCCTCTGAAGGTCATGATCTGAAAGTCTCGACAACCTAGAGGAGTGAGATCTATGGCTCTGTTCAGACAGCAATGGAGATGCTGGAGCCGAATGAACGGAGCCGATAGATGGTGACCGGGACCTTTTTCTGGAGGTCGGTTCCGACAATCTGATCGGAGCCGACTCACCGGTGTCTGCCTCGGCTCTGGCCGGAGCCGAGGAGATGGCAGGAACATGAGTTCGAGAATCATCGGCTCCGGCCGGAGCCGATGTTCGAACAGCCTTCGAAGCCCCAGAGGACGACTCAGATACCGGAGCTGATGGTCTGATAGGCTTCGAGGGTTTCCCCGAAGACTGAGTCGGGGGACCCTCAGGCTTCAATAAGCCCCTTAGAATGAGCTTATTTTTACGCTCCTGCAGGACTCTAAGGCTGAAGCCATGGCAAACAGCACATGAGTCCTGCAGGTGCAAAGGTCCCAGGCAGTACACACAAGAAGTGTGACCGTCTGTCAGAGACATCTTCTGACAGCACGAGTCACACTTCTTAAAGCCTGAGACCTTTGAATCCTTAGACATGTCTAAAGTAGAAAAGTGTAACCACACAATCACACACACACACACCGATTACACTTATCAGAAATTAAAATTAAACTTAAATTAAATCAAGTAATTTAAAAAATTAAATCCCTACAAACACAGTCACTATAACTACTAAGAAGGGAGGGACTGGGCCTAAGGCCCAAGGGAAGAACTCTAGTGAGTTTCAGGAAAAAAAAGGGAAAATTTTGACTGGGAATGGAAGGAAACAACCTACTTTATAAAACTATGAAGAAAACTAACTTAAAAGGGGAGTTTATCTAAGATATTAACTAGTTTTTTTAAACTGACCTGACGAGCCGGTTGAAATGCACCTCGATCGCTATAGTGGCAAACGAGATCTGAGGAGTTACCGCCTAGTATTGTGGGATATAGGGGAGCCTCGAGCCGGTGGAACTAGCTCTCGAGCTTTTAGAGTGGCCGAGTCGGAGCCGAGGTTCGGCTCTGAACCCATCCAGCAAGAATGAAGGCAAGATAGACAACTTAACATTAATCCAGAATGCTCAGAAGATACTAAAAAACAAAAGTCCTCTGTATTCCTATCAAGGTGCCCTGATTCAGGTGTACTATAGTCTATATAAAATGAGTAAAGGCAGGGTGCAACTTAAGTGGGAGACGAGACAGGAAATGAGATTGATGAACATACAAAAATGACCAAGTAGAAAATTAGTTAATAGCCGGGGGGGGGGGGGGTGCTAAGAAGTAACAAAATATAGGTACCAGATAATTTGACACCCTGTGCACAAACTGTATTGCCTGAAGTAACTGAAATGTCTTTAGATGAACAAGCAGGACAAGGAATGAATATGGTGGTGCTTTTGTATGGAACAAGAGGGAGGAGATGAGAAAGTATAGTCTGGATAATCTCAAAATAATTCTCAAGAAAATGACAAAAAGGATTCAGAAGGGCGATCTAGTAGAATTTCTGTGTGTTAATGACCTCATAAATAGGACAACTGCATGGTTTCATAAATTCTGTATGGCATTGATAACAGGATCAAAAGGATGTGAAATGGCTTTAACAGTGCAACAAAGAGTCTAGTGTGGAAGGTGAAATGTGGAATTCAAGTTGACAAGGTTTTTAGGGAACTGGTTGATTGATAGAATATAGAGGAATGATCTGTTAAGTAATGTCAAAAGAGAAGCCAGCAGCCAGTGAAATGGCAACCTTGTGAAGCATGTAGACAGAATCCAGACCAGTGTAAATTTATTTGCAGGAAAAAAATAATGGTGTAGTAGTCAAGAATGGTGAATGCTAAAATCAACTTGTATTGTCAGGCTCTGGATTGCATTGCATAAGTGGAAATTCCTTAAGATTCCAAGAGCAGGCTAAGTTATTTCTTACACTTATTTCACTGAACTGCACTTCTGACATGCTTATAATTGTGCTATACAGTTGATCTACTATATTTTTGCACTGTTATAAAGCTTTTTTATTGTTTCACTGCATTTATGTACTGTTTTATACTGTTTTAACATTACTTAAGTGTAAACTGCTTTTTCTTACTGAGAGTTGTATTTTCTGTTTGTGAGTACTCTATCTGAGCTTTTCTGTACATTTTTGTCTGTTACAGTTAAAAGAATTCTCGAGTCTGCTCCTTGATCTGTTTAAAACTTTCATTTAGTGGCTTATAGCTAGGAACTGTAATACTGTGCATTACTATAATTGCTTTTTTTATTTAAATTACTAAATTGTAAACTGCTTTTTCATACTGAGACTTGTATTTTCTCTTTGTGGGTGTTCTTTCTATGCTTTTAAAGCGAAGTTTCTGTGTTCTGCTCAGGTAGCATAATCTTGATAGAAGCCTGTTGTCTAGGCTGGTAGTTTTGTTTGAGTTTCCTGTGTTTCTGGCAGCCATTTTCTGCTAATTGTCTTCATTATTATTAAGAGTAACAAGGCCTCCTGACCTTCTGTGGTACGAGTGATTGGGTAATAGCAGGGGCTGAGTAGTAATCTGATCTTCCAACTCATCCATTCTTATTGCTATATAAACCCTGTGTCGTATAAAGGTTCTGCTTGTATTGTCAGGCTCTGGATTGCATTGCATAAGTGGAAATTCCTTAAGATTCCAAGAGCAGGCTAAGTTATTTCTTACACTTATTTCACTGAACTGCACTTCTGAAACACTTATAATTATGCTATACAATTGATCTACTATATTTTTGCACTGTTATAAAGCTTTTTTTTTATTGTTTTACTGCATTTATATACTGTTTTATACTGTTTTAACATTACTTAACTGTAAACTGCTTTTTCATATTGAGAGTTGTATTTTCTGTTTGTGAGTGCTCTATCCGAGCTTTTCTGTGCATTTTTGTCTGTTACAGTTAAAAGCATTCTCGAGTCTGCTCCTTGATCTGTTTAAAACATTCATTTAGTGGTTACAGCTAGGAACTGTAATTTTTCTCACCCACCCTCCCTAGTGTTGTGTGTCCTTATACTTGGTGGCTTTGCGGTTGCCCGCCCATACTGTATATTTGATCTGTGACACTCCTCCCAGTCTAGTGTCATTAGTTCACTCAGTCTAATAGAGAACATTTGTGAAGGCCAACCCACTCAGATTCTTAATGTTGAATTAATTTATGTTCCAGCTTTCTCCATTTCCACTTTACTGGAAAAAAATTCTAAGCTTGCTTCCCCCCTTTCCTGTGGCAGGTCAGATATGGATTTGCTGTGTCCAGGACTGTTTGTGAGCTCCTAAGCCCCCCCCGCCACTTAACTGGGGTTAAACTATTCCTGGCGCCATAAAGTCTGTTCTTCAAAATTTCCCTTGCAACTAGCCAGCTTTTTAGTTTTAGCACTCATCTGTTTCTTTGATCTCAGCACTTGTTCAGAACTGATTGTAAGCACTAAATAAGTTACAAATTACTACAGCACTCAACTTTCCTCATTTGTCTAGAGGAAAACAGTTTTTAGTACTTAATAAATAAGCACCTATTCAGGCATGTCTAAAGGTCAGCTCCCAGTGTTTTCTCCTGTCTACCTGATGAATCTGGGCATCTTGGGACAATGCAGCAATTGCCTCATGTACACAGACAACCCTCTCCTCCTACCACCCAACACTATGACCTGTGAGAGATGCACTTATATAGCCAAACTGGAAGCAAAGTTCTCTTCACCAAAGACTGGTATAGACAGTCAAGAGGAGAAGGTAAACACTTGCACCGCACCACACTCATCACATAGTCCCTCAAAACCTACACCACCAAAACACACACAGAACCACAAAACACACACCTACATTCACGGAGGCTCTCAGTAGAAATCTGCCCAAACAACAGAGACATCCAAAGCAGAAATGCAAGCGACCTCCACCCCCCCAACACAACCCAAATGACACATAGCCCACATACTCAGTGTGCCACTCAACTACAGCCCATAAGGCATAACGTACCCAACAGTCTAGTCATAGGTGACTCTATAGTCAGGCACACTGATGTTCCACTCACCAGGCTAAACAAGGAAAAAGTTACTGTCAGCTGCCTGTCAGGTGCCAGGATCCGCCACATAACGCACGCACTCAGGTCACTCCACAACAGGTACAAATATGACTCTGTTATTGTCCATGTTGGTGTGAATGACCTGAGACGTACCACCCTGGACTACATGAAAAGAGACATGGAGGAGTTCTCCGATCTTGTAGCCCAGGCCGGTATGACTCTAGCCCTGAGTAGCATCCTGCCATCACCCAGAATGACACCACAGTACAAAGACAAAATGATTGACTTTAACAATTGGCTAAGCTTCTGGTGTCATTCTAAGGGAATCCAGTATCTGTCTGCCTGGGATGACATGATCGACAGACCACGCTGCTTTGCCAGAGATGGCCTGCACCTGTCACCCTTGGGATTCCGGATACTGGCAAAGGCACTTTCCACCCTATAGTGCCTTTTTTAGGCAAGGTTCAAATGACAAATTCACCACCGTAACAGGTACAAGCAAGCAAAATATGAGGGTAATGCTACTCAATGCTAGAAGTCTAAACCTCAAAATGCACTCACTCAAGGCACTCCTTAAAATGGAGAACATTGACATCTGTGCAGTGACAGAGACCTGGTTCAAAGCTCCAGAGAGCACCCCTGCATTACCAGGCTATAATTCATACCACACCTTTCAGCCACCAAACCCAGACCAAAACACTAAAGGTGGAGGCGTGTCCATATTCATTAAGGATATCCACACCTCCAAGCTAGTTGCTCAGCAAAATGCATCCGAGAGTATCCAAGTTCAACTAACTCTGGGCAAAACCACAATCCAGATTGTAGCTTGCTATAGACTCCCCACCATGCCCCAGGATTCCCACTCCTCTTTTCTTGATACACTGGAAAATATTAAGGTACAACCCAACACTCTAATAATGGGTGATTTCAACTACCCTACCATTAACTGGGAAAACTACTCATGTACCAACTCTTTTGCTCAACGTTTTCTGGAAATCATCAATTCCAACGCTTTGGGTCAACTTATCCACACCCCCACTAGGAGCAGCAATATCCTAGACCTGGTCATCACCAAGAGGTCAGCTCCTCATTGGTCAGATCCGACCACAAGCTAATCACCCTAGACATCCACATCCCACTCCCACCCCCTATTAGGAAAACAACTGTAAAAAATGTCTCTAAAGCCAACTTCACGCTTCTTAAGACAGAAGTGGCAAACTTTACGACACCCATGCAGATGGACAATAGTGGTACAACTGCTGAATCCTACACAAATGCACTTTATAAGCACTTACACAAGTGCATGGATCTTGCTAGCCCTAACAGAACCAATATGCTATCCTCCAAAAAAAGGAAGCCAATCTGGTGGTCTTCTGCTATAAACAAACTCTACAACAGAAGAAAGAAACTGTTGCAAAAAAGAGAAAAATCGCACGATTGGAGGAACTCACTGGTCAGCCTCAGTAAGAAGCTGAGATCCCTCATAAAATCCTCCAAAGCTAGTTATGCAAACAAAATTGCCACTGATTCTAAAGACAACCAAAAAGCATTTTATAGCTATGTCAAAAATCTCAATGGCAACACTCAGATCTGCTCTGAGTTACAGCACAATTACACTAAATATACAGAACCAACTGATATTGCCAACATCCTGGCAGATAGGTTCAGTGCTAACTTTACCCCCCCCCCTCACCCCCTAAAGGGCCCATCTTTATACTGGAAGAATGCAAAGTTCCTGTAATCACGGCTGCACAGGTAAAAACTTCACTCTCCAAAGCCAAGAACACAGCATCCATGGGACCTGACAACATCCCAGGCTTCCTTCTACATGAACTACAGAATGAACTGGCACCCCAATTAAGTACCATGTTCAATCATAGCCTCACCTCAGGCTTTGTGCCCATTGAATGGCGCACCGTGACAGTTATCCCACTCCACAAAGGGGGGGGGGGGCCACAACAGACCCCGGGAACTACTGCCCCATTAGCCTGACGAGTCTCGTTTGCAAGGCCATGGAACGTATCATCATGGAACTCATAAACAAAGACATTGGAGATCTCCAAACTCTGGACCCCACACAGTTTGGGTTTGTAAAAGTCAGATCATGTCTCCTAAACCTGATAGACTTCTTTGAAGTAGTCACCAAAGCCATAGATGAGGGTAAGGTGGTTCAAACTGCCTATCTAGATCTCACCAAGGCGTTCGGCACTATCCCCCACTCTGGAATTATAGATAAACTCACTAAACTAGGTATAAATCCCTATGTCACAAGATGGGTTGCCAACTGGTTTACTGACAGAACCCACACCGTGAAAGTAGCAGACTCCAAATCAGACTTCAGACCAGTGACAAGTGGAGTACCACAGGGTTCAGTCCTGGGTCCTCTCCTGTTTGGTATCTACTTCTCTGAAGTAGAGGCTAACACAGAAGGTCTTTGGCTAACTAAATTCACAGATGACTGCAAACTAGGAGCCCTAATTGAAATTCCTAATGATGTGGACATCCTACAAAAGGGCCTCACTGAGACAGATGCCTGGTGTCAAAGACATGGTCTCAAGCTCAATGCCAAAAAGTGCATTGTCATCCCCTTTGGTAAAAACTCTGTACCCATGAACTACCACATAGGCGGTAGTGTACTTAACACCGAAAGTGTGATAAGAGACCTTGGGACACAGGTGGACAGTAGTCTCTCCTTTGATAATCACATCACCACAGTGGTGAGGAAATCTTTCTACTTGGCACACCTCATCACAAAAGGTTTCTCATCCAGAAAAAAAGAGGTCATTGTTCCCCTCTACTCATCACTCATTAGACCCATTAAAAAGTACAATGCCCCTTTTGGTATGTACCTCACAAGACATCTGCAACAACTGGAAAGGCTGCAAAAATACCTCACAAAGAGGATTACTGGCCTCAAACAGATGCCTTATGCAGACTGTATCAAAAAACTCCAGCCTTATTCCGTCGCATATCGCCTACTCAGAGGCGATCTCTGCCTAACATACAAAGCTATGTCAAACCCAGACCTGTTGGACATGCTCCACTTAAAGAAATCCCAATCCCTCCGAGCTACATGCTCTAGGGACCTAAACCTTGTCGCCACAATAAACAGAACATGCTGGAGGGATAGATTCCTGTAACAGAGACTTCCCATACTCTGGAACAGACTACCTATCTTTGTCAAACAGAGCTCCTCATTAACAGTATTCGAGAAAAATCTTGATGATTGGATGGGTAATAGGAAATTCACCCTGGGGATCACTTCTGTGGTTCTGCTTGACAAGGGCACAGGAAAATAATTTTCTTGGGTGGTGAAAGCCAGGGTACCTTTTTGGCTAGGCTTGTATAGGCCCTAGGGCCAATAGCCTAGTACCTACCTATGAACCTGTATGTATCACCTTTTAAACTCACCTTGTAAAAATAGCATGGCTGCTAGTGGCATGCAAATTTTAGAAAGTTAGACTACTAAGTCTTGTAACCATTATGTCTTGCAAGATCCTGCCCTAGAATGTACCTCCCTTTCTCAGTAGGGGTGAGGGGGTGCTAGGCCATTCAAGCCAGGGTAAATTTATGAATACCTATCCAATTTCCCAGGTTTCATTTATCTGCAGTGGGAGTCTATTCCAGAGGTGAGAGAGACACTAAATAATCTTTCTCTCCACGTTGTTTTATTGATCTGCTGAAGCAAATTAAAATCCCTAGTTTTGGAAAATATGAGACTAGCTAAAAGAGATCCTGGACTACTGGATCCATGATTGCTTGGAAAGCAAGACACAGATCTCCTCTAAGTAACCTACAACACACATGAAAGAGGGACAATGATTCAAGTTTTTTTCTGGTGGCTTAGGGATTTTAAGCCTGTGATTATCTTTGTTAAAAATCTCTGGGGTCTTTCCAATGTTTGATATGTCTGGTGGGGTACATCCCAAAGGGAAGAGTTGATTTATGTAGAGTTCATCCATGATGTTTATGAATCTGATATAAACTTCTGGGGATATGGAAAAGGCAATAAAATGATAGTGTGATTTGGAGTTCAGTAAGTTCCATTAGAGAGTCTCTTGAAATCTGTGCAGAAGTGATATAGACTGACTATTAAGAACATCAGACACTGCCATCTGTGCTAGCATGCTTGGCTGAAGTTTTGTACATAATTTCAGATTAACCTGTGTATTACTATAGCAGCATGACTAGCTATGATATTGCAAATAAGTTCTTACATGTTGATTTATAATCTGCTTGCAGAGAAAGTTTTAAAGACTTAAACAGCGTCCTTTTACATTTCTAACTGTACATGATTGTAAAGAAAGATTCTAAAGGCAAACTATCTCAGATTCAGCTGATCTGCAAATGATGTCATTGGAATGTTAACAGTTGCTATGTGTTACTGCCAGAAGGTGAAAGACAGGAAGAAACTTTAGTAAACAGCTGTTGGTTGGTTTTCAAAATATGAAATGAAAATTAGAATTGGAACAGTTATGCCAATCTATAAAAGAGCCTGCTGAAGACAGATGAATTCAGAAGTTGTCAGTTACAGAAGTCAGTTGTCAGTTAACAGCCAGTTGTGAATTGTTTACATATGCACTGTGCAGTGGATACCCAAAAGGACTCACCAAGAACTGTAAGCCTGCCTTTCCTCTTTTGTAATAATTTAGTTTAGATCAGGGACAGTGTTCTTTAGTCAGATAGGAAATTATAACTAATCAGTTAGATCAGTTAAGAGTTTTTCTGAATGCTGGATTTCTATCCTACAGTACTGATTTTATTTTTCCTGGTGAGTGAGGTCTGTTTGTTTATTAGAAATTACTGTTTTACATTTTTAATCATTTTTCTCATCATTAAATATTTTTATTAACTTACATTGTGGCAGGTCAATCAGTGTTTTTCTTTAGTGATTTGAGAGTGCTTATACTCACCTTAATAACTTCTTAGGCCACTCCAAAAGCCTGGCTTCTTAGGTCATTTGCTACTATTTGTGTTAATATTTAATTTTCATAAACGAACACCTCTTTAAAATGGCACGATGCCACTCTGGTTAGTGGCAGCATGTCATATTATTTTGGGGGATGGGACACAGTTGGAAATCTGTGACAGGCTTTCCCAGAAGTGTTTGAATGTGTGTAAGGGTGAGTGTATCAGAGGTCTGTGTATCAGAGGTCTTAAACTGGGACACATTGCTCTGAAGTGTGTAATAAGGATTTACATTAGAGGTGGACAGAAGAATATGGACACCAACACAGTTCTTTGCCTACATAGATGTGATCTGCAGACACGGATACCCATTTATGCTATTCAGTAACCCTAGTTCATTTACGTATTGATCCGTGCACACAACATGGGAACTACATGGTTCCAGGTCCTGCCTCATTAGCAACCATAGCAGTCTAACATTGTATATACTCCACGCAGGATCCTATAATGCATTACTGTCACATGCTCCTAATTTTGGTTTTTACACTTTTTAATTTTTTTTTCTTAACAGCATGTTTGCACACTGTGGCATGCCACACAAACGTAACCTGATTATTAAAAATAAAATATTTTAAATTATTTTCCATTAGGTTTTGGACACACACTGGATAGTTTTGCACATATCTGTGTCTGCTATGCTATTTTTGTCCTTCTTACTGCACTTTTACAGCCCCTGTTCTCTGTTTAACATCCTGTACATGGAATTTTTCTGTGTACATTTTGGACATCCACATGGGGTCTGCAGGACTACCTATCTGCTTGCAGGATCACTCTAACACCCTCATTTGCATGCAACTCACCTGCTTATCAGGTGATTTGCATTACATGGCTCCTTCCATGTTGGTGTCCTTATGCACGCCCCTCAACTCTGTTTAATGGATTGCAAACCTGCTTACTTTTGTGTAAGCAGTGCACCACTATGGCTACATGGAAAATAAGTCCATGTATGGTTTATTAAATTCCCTCCACTGTTTTTTACGCCACCCATTACTCTTTTATATTCTGCTTGATTTCACTCCATCGTATCTTTGTATCTCTTCACATCTGTTGTAGCCTCCCCAGGCTACAGGTCCAGTGGGTAGATCATTTCATGAGTCCAATTAACAAACTTACATCTCATTTTTACTAAATAAATATTCAAAAAGTCTAAACACGGTGTATTATTACTTACTTACCTACTGTAATTATTGCGTAGAAAGAATACATTCTGTCGTGCATCTGCCTGACATGAATAATACCAAAATTAGCAGTGATACCGAGCATGTAACCTGAAATTTACTTCCTGGAATGTTCACATCTGTACACCTGAAGTTCCAGCCAGTGTATTTTTCTTTGTCATGTTTTATAACAGTATAGTTGTGTAATATCTTTCCATAATGATAGATGTCCTTCCCTTCACTGTTGCAGTATTCATAACATGAGGGATTCCCTGCCAAGGGTGACCTGACGTCCAGCCAGTATACCAAAGCCTTTTACTACATAGGAGTACACGAGTCATCTCACATATGCTCTTTGCATATGTTGGCCATAAAAGCAACATCTTCATCTACTATCCTCAGAACTGAATACTCCAGAAGTAACGCCAGTCCAAGGAAACAAAGAGGTGAATAATGCATGCATTAAAAAAAAAAACAGGGGGTTAAAAGGGGGGGATAGAATACTGCAATAGTGAAGAGAAGGACATCTATCATTATGATAAGATTTTGTACAACTATACTATGTCCTTCTATTCTACTGTTGCAGTATTCTTAACACGAAGGAAAGAACCAAAGCTCATGAGGAAAATTGAAAGGAGGAAGTAGCAGTAGAGATCTCTAGAAAGCCATGGAGCATGGCCCTAGCAAAACCAGCTCGAGCTCTGGAGCTACCATCCAACTTGTGGTGTTTGGAGAAGGTATGTACAGAAGTCCAGGTAGCTGCTTCAAGAATGGAGTTAGTGTCCAAACTCTTGAAAAACTACCAGGAGAAGCCACAGCCCTAGTAGAATGAGCCTTAACAGAAAAGGGGAGGCTCTTACCATGAGAAACATAACAAAAGGAAATAGCCTTAGAAATCAAAGAGGAAATAGTCTACTTAGAAATAGGCAATCCTAAAGACCTGGGATAAAAAGAAATAAAAAGCTGATCAGATTTCCTGATAAGCTTGGTTTCATCCAAATAAAATTTGAATTGTCTATGCACATCCAAAGTATGTAATACTTTCTCACTAGGTGATTGTGGATAAGAGAAAAAAGTGAGCAGATGAATTGGCTGATTAAGTGACAACTCATTCACAACCTTGGGTGTAAAAGAATGGTTAGTATGCAAGGACACCCTGTCCTTATGTAAAACCAGAAAAGGAGGAGAAACGATACGAACTTGAAGCTCAAAGGAGCATCAAGTAACTTAACTTTAATGTTGACTGGCAGTGTAGCTTATCTAGATATGAAAACAAAATTACCACTGATTCTAAGGGGCAACCACAAAGCATTCTATAGCTATGTCAAGAATCTCAATGGCAACACACAGATCTGCTCTGAGTGACAGCACAGCGGCATGAAAATTACAGAACCAACTGATATTGTCAACATCCTGGCAGATAGGTTCAGTGCTAACTTTAATGCCCTTTCACCCAATAAAGGGCCCATATCTATACAGGAAGAACGCAGAGTCCCTGTAATCACATCTATGCAGGTAAAAGCTGCACTCTCTAAAACCAAAAACACAGCATCCATGGGACCGGACAACATCCCAGGCTGTGTTTTACATGAACTTCAGAACGAACTGGCTCCCCACCTAAGCACCATGTTCATTCATACTCTCACCTCAGGCTTTGTGCCCAAAGAATGGTGCACAGCAACAGTTATCCCACTCCAAAAAGGGGGAGCCACCACTGATCTTGGGAACTATCACCCTATTAGCCTGACTAGCCTGGTCTGCAAGGCCATGGAACGTATCATCATGGAACTCATAAACAAAGATATTGGTAACCTCCAAACTCTGGACCCCACCCAGTTCAGGTTTGTGAAAGGCAGATCATGCCTACTGAACTGATCGACTTCTTTGAGGCAGTCACCAAAGCCGTAGACGAGGGTAAGATGGTTCACACAGCCTATCTTGACCTTGCCAAGGCTTTCAACATCATTCCCCATTCTGGAATTATAGCTAAACTCACTAAACTTGGAATAAATCCCTACGTCACAAGATGTGTTGCCAACTGGCTCACTGACAGAAGCCACACTGTAAAAATTTCAGACTCCAAATCTGACTTCAAACCAGTGACAAGTGGAGTACCACAGGGTTAAGTCCTGGGACCTCTCCTGTTTGGTATCTACTTCTCTGAAGAACAGGCTAACACAGAAGGCCTCTGGCTAATGAAGTTCACAGATAACTGCAAACTAGGAGCCATAGTCGAGTCCTCAAATGATGTGGACATCCTACAGAAGGGCCTCACTGAGACAGATGCCTGGTGTCAGAGACATGGCCTCAAGCTAAATGCCAAAAAGTTCATTGTCATCCCCTTTGGTAAAAACTCTGTACCCATGAACTACCACATATACGGCAGTCTACTTAATGCCAAATGTGTGATAAGAGACCTTGGGACCCAGATGGACAGTAGCCTCTCCTTTGATAATCACATCGCCACAGTAGTCAGGAAATCTTTCTTTGAGGCACACCTCATCACAAAAGGGTTCTCATCCAGGAAAAAAGAGGTCATTGTTCCCCTCTACTCGGCACTCATTAGATCCATTATAGAGTATAATGCCCCTTTTGAAATGTACCTCACAAGACATCTGCAGCAGCTGGAAATGCCATAGAAGTACCCCACAAAGAGGATTACTGGCCTCAAACAGATGCCCTACACTGACCATCTCAAAAAACTCCAGCTTTACTCTGTAGCATATCATCTACTTTGAGGAGACCTCTGCCTAACATATAAAGCTATGTTAAACCCAGAGCTGTTGGACATGCTACATCTAAAGAAATCTCAATCCCTCCAAGCTACATGCTCTAGGGACCTAAACCTTGTCACCACAATAAACAGGACATGCTGGAGGGATAGATTCCTGTCCCAGAGACTTCCTATACTCTGGAACAAACTACCCATCTATGTCAAGCAAAGTTCCTCATTAGCACTCTTCAAGAAAAATCTTGATGAGTGGATGGGAAATAGGAAATACACCCCGGGGATCACTTCTGTGTCTCTGCTCAACAGGGGCAAAGGATATTAACTTTCTTGGGTGGTGTAAGCCAGGGAACCTTATTGGCTAGGCTTACTTAGGCCCTTGGGCTGATAGCCTAGTACCTGCCTATCAACCTATATACCTATGAATACTTTTTCAAAACAGAGCCTGATGCAGCTGCCCTAGAAAATTCTTCTGCTGCATCATAACTACACTTAATTGAATGCCTTGCAACCTGAGAAGAAGCTCCTAGTAAGGACAAGGCATTAGTCTTCCCTTCTGAATCAGAAAGATCAGAAATTACTTATGTAGCCCGTGATAAAAGAGCCAAAGCATATCTGGTCATATGAGTCTGGAAATTTATTGCATGGAAAGCTAAGGTGGCAGAAGCAGTGGCGGCTGGTGACTTCAAATCAAAGGGGGGCTGCAGGAGATAGCTGAATGGGTGGGGTCAAGGGGGGGGTGTGGCCAACCAGAAATGGGAGGAGCTATGCTCAAAACTACAAAAACTAACTTTAATTAAATACGCTGCCCTGGGTGGCAAACCATCATTATGACTCGAGTCCAATCAAGACAAAAATAAGTGTAGAAGAATAAAAATATTTCAATGCATTGGCTGCATGACAGCTTACTTAATATTTAGATGGAAACAAAAGGTTGTGAGGCATGAAAAAATAAATTACTTTTTAAATGCATTACTGGAATGCCAGTCAAAATCAAGTACAAGCAAAACCAGAAGCACTCAACTCAAACCACTTCTCCTTGCACTGCAGTTCTAATTATAATTTATATTCAGCTTTATTAAAGTTCCAAGTAACATGCTGAAAGTAGAAATCTCTGTGATGCCCCCACTTGTAAAATGTTTTTTATCCAAAAAAGACCTGCTGCCTGACAACTATCTACTTGTTTCATGGGGAAAACATGCAAGTAAAAAATGAAAAGCAAACAAGAAACAAGCTCAAGATACATTGCTTAAAGGATTACTGTACAGGTTATGGACCACACATGACTGGCATTCTGTTTAGTTTACGGGTAAAGTCTGTAGAGATGACTGGAAGTCTCCAACAAGTGTAATGAGCTTTTTAAAATAATGGAATCCTGTCCTTTAATACCCAAGGCTTATACATTATCTAGTCAAGTATTCTCTGCATGGCAACAACAGAAAGGCTTTCAATGTTGGCAATTCTTTAACAGTATGCTTATTAAAGCTTATTTGCATCTTACGATCTCAGACAAGCTTATATTATGGTCATTAAAGCATTGCTACTTAAACACAGAGCAACAGGCACTTTGAGTAATAAGCATAAATCAACAGTACAAAAATATGACGGAAACCAGACCTTTCTGCAAAATCAAGGACAGATGAAAAGCCACTGTAGTACTTGTGTCTACCTTGGATGGTGGGGGGGAGGGACACACTGCACATTTACACTGCATAACTACTCCTTGCCTTGCTTGGACACATCCAGAGTCAGTACATGGTGGAGTGGGGTGCAACAAGTATGTCACAATTTGAAATGTTTCTGGCTGACTGTGATGGCCCTGACATGTGTCATACCTCTCAACCTCAGAGCAAGAAATCTGGACAAACCCATACACAGAAGTGGGACAAATGCCCACAAATAAGGACAATTTTTAAATATTGCTCTAATAAACTTAGAATGATAATAGAATAGGTCTTGCATTAGTATGACTTTTCTGAAGGGTATAAAATCTGAAACTCAAATATCTGCCATTATTTTCTAACTTCAGTCTTTAGTGATTTGTCACTAATTTGCCAAAAAACACAATTTTATGAAAAATGGACCAAATGTGATGCAAAAATATAAAATAGCCACAATACAGCTGGGAACCTGTCAAAGAAGGGACACTTTAATATTAGCACTGCTAACTTGAGCAGCTGACAAAATAAAAGAATCTACATGCATTTCAAGTAATCTATAACTTTGATTATTACAGTTATTTCTTAATTGTAAACCCTCCATGTTTTCTTCCAAAATTGCTATTTTGCGGAGGGATTATTAGGGGGAAAAGCAACATTTTAAGCCAAAATCGGAGACAGTTGAGATTCTATAAAGCAATTTGCATGTACCTCTCAACCTGTTAATGCAGTAAATCTGAACAAGGCCAAATGTACTGGGGCAACATATAAACAGTACTAAAAATTGCTTTTGTAGAAATTGAGACAGTTGATAGAATAACAGTTCTTACTTTTGCATGCATTTTTCTGAAGGTTATGAAGTCTGACACTCAGTGTATCATTATTTAGTGACTTAATTTCTAAATGATTTGCCAGAAAACTACAAATTTTATGAAGAACAAACCAAAAATAAGAAGCAAAAATCTATTCATTCTTTGAAAATCTGGACAGTTGGGAGGTATAGTTCAGCTGGGCCTGTCTGATTTTGCTGCCCTCCCCCCCTGACAAAATCACGGTTGAATGGAGCCTCTGCAGCCATTTCAATGAACCATTACTTGGCTATTTCACTCCATTTACCATAAACACTAATGTGCACACTGCTTTACTTGTATGAGGAGTTGAACTTCATTTGAAAGTTTTATTTTGTATTTTACAGCACAAACACTAAGTCATCTACTAAACAAAGCAATGCAGTCTCACAATGAAAACTTAGCATTAAAACTTCTCTGCCCTTGAAACTCACATTCATTGAAACAGCATTGAAACCCACATTCAAAGAAAATACATTTTGCCAGTGGCAGAAGATTAATTTTGGGCTGTTTTCAAATCATAGGCCCCTTGCATATGAAACATACATGTGCTCTTTGATACACCTTCCTCATTGTACTAAATTATATTCCTTGTACTATATATTATAGTTGTTAGAGGGCGTTTTAAATTTGTTTTGAACATTTTTCCAGTAAGCAATGAAACAAAATGCATGCACCCATAATGACAAAACTGCCCAGTTCAGAACATTTATCATAAAAGTCTACTCAGACTTCCGCAGTCCACCATTATCAGTAAATATGCAAAATTCTACAGTCCACCATTATCAGTAAATATGCACAATTCTACAGTCCACCGTTATCAGTAAATATGCACAATTCTATAGTCCATTATCAGTAAATAAGCACTCTCTCTGAAGAAGTAAAAGTCATCTAAATAATTCCACATTAAAGAAATCTGTAACTAATGAAGAGGTTGCTGCTAGCAAACACCTTTATATTTCATGGTTTCATTGAAAAATAAAGTGCCTGTTGCCCCTCAGGAATAAATTGGCTATATTACATTAAAAAAATGATAAGCTAGTAATATTGCAAGAGATGAATGGCAAACTGATAACGGACTCATAGTTAGTATTTTCACCAAGGAGAACATTCTCAATACAGCAGCATCCACCCCTTGTGGGAGTAGAACCCACAGCCTTCTGCATCAAAGGTAAGTACACAACTTGTTGTGCTATTAACAAGGTAAACCGACTTCACTTAAGCAGCACTAAACTTCTGTTCCCTGCAGCTCTCAGCTCCTTGTAAAATCTACTCAATACTCAACTTCGCAGCACAAGAAAACTGGAAAAAGCCAAAATGTATTGGGGGGGGGTCAAAAGCCCAAAACCAGGGACACAAACATTGCTTGTATAATCTTGGAAAGTTGCTAGAACCATACATTTTACTGCCAAGCTCCCTGTGCAAAACAGAGCAACATACCACTACGCCAAATCAGCTGCTTTGTAAAAGAGGAAGACTGAAACTTAAATGGCTATCATTTAGTGAATTCAGTTCTCACCATAGCTGTCAACCTCTTAGTACAAAACACCTGGACAAACCCAGTAATGAGGGAATACAGCCCTCAAACATTCAGTGAATTCAGTTCTTGCCATAGCTGTCAACCTTAGCACAAAAAACCTGGACGACGCCAATAATGAGGGAATACACATTTCAAATATTCATCTTATAAAACTTAGAACATTGCTAGAATAAAAGGTTGTGTTACGGTTGTGTTACTATGTATTTTTTGAAGAACATGAAGTCTGAAATTCAAATGCCTGTCAATTTTACTGCTGACAGAATACAAATTTTCAGCAGAGACCCAGGGAGAAATACTGCAGATACGTCTTTGTAAAATGACAGGGCACCAGAGCAAATCCACACAAACACAGGGAGGAGATGCAGACTCCACAGAGAAGGCACCCCCGCCAAGAATCAAACCAGAAAACCTATAGCTGTGAGGCAACAATACTACCACTGCACCATCAAATATGCAAGGACTTAAACATTCAGATTCCTGAAGTCTGAAATTCAAATCAAATGCCTGCCAATTTTATTTAACATTTGTTAATCAGGACAGTCTGACTTGGAACAAAAAAAAAAAAAAAAGAGAAAATCAGCAGAGGCCCAGGAAGAAATGATGCAGACATGTCTTTGTAACATGGGAGGACACAAAAGCAAACCCACACAAACACAGGGAGAAGATAAAGACCCCACAAAGAAGGCACCCCAGCCAAGAAGCAAACCTGAGAACCTGCAGCTGTGAGGCAACAATGCGACAACTGCCCCATCAAATATCAAGCATTGCAACATTTACAAACCACAGATATTATGAGGAACAAATCAAATCAAACATGAGGCAAAAATCTTCAGTTTTTTTTCACAAGTGGTGGTGGGTAGGGAATTAAGGTCTTTAACACCTGCATACAAGGTACAGGGTTCAAGCCTGAGGTATTCCCTCACACACACACAAACACCTGTAGTAGCAAACCTCAAAAACTAAATATACTGCACTGGGTGCCAAACAGTTGTCATGAGAGTCCAATCAAGACAAAATGAAGTATAGAAGAATAAAAATATTTCAATGCATTGGCTGCATGACAGCTTAATATCTAGATGGAAACAAAAAAGGTTGTGAGGCATGAAAAAATAAATTACTTTTTTTTTTAAATACACTAATGGAATGCCAGTCAAAATCAAGTATAAGAAAAACAAGCAGCACTCAACTCAAACCACTTCTTGCACTGCAGTTCTAATAAATTTATATTCAGCTTTATTAAAGTAACAAGTAACATGCTGAAAGTAGAAATCTCTGATGCCCCCACTTGTAAAAATGTTTCTTATCCAAAAAAAGACGTGCTGCCTGACATCTAATTGTTTCATGGGGAAAACATGATCAAAGTAAAAAATGAAAAGCAAACAAGAAATAAGCTCAAGATACATTGCTTAAAAGGATTACTGTACAGGTTATAGACCATGCGATTGGCATTCGGTTTATGGTTAAAGCCTGCAGAGATGACTGTCTGTAAGTCTCCAAGTGTAATGAGACTCTTAAAATAATGTAATTCTGTCCTTTATTACAAATACTGGCATATGCATTTCAATACCCAAGGCTTATACATCATCTAGTTAAGTATTCTCTACATGGCAACAGAAAGGCTTTCAATGTTGGCAATTCTTTAACAGTATGCTTATTAAAGCTTACTTGCATCTTGCAATCTCAGCCAAGCTTACCTGATGGTCATTAAAGTATTGTTACTTAAACACAGAACACTAGTGACACAACTTAAATGCCTCCGCCATTTAACTGAAAGATCCCTCAATGCCACGCAGTTTTCCCCTTAACACTGCCCCCAAATTGTAAAGTTACTGCAGTTCTGTTATGTAAACGCTCAACAGCAGTAAGTAAATCTACTAGGCAGCAACAACTCATTAAGCAAGGACACGCATAACATCTGGCATTACTACACTATGTAAACCAGGCTACTCAATTCACAACATCAAACACAATACTAAACATGCAGCAAAGGATACTGAAATGCAGTTCTCTCCTTGCTCCGTCTCTTGGATGGCAACCGACTGGCCTATGTTTCCAAAAAAAGGGGGAGAAACAGTACAACGTAAACTGCACTACGGATGAATTTTAGAAAATGCTACATTTTCGGCTGGGGAAGTTGCAACTTCTGAGCTGTTGCACAAGGGCATATTATTTAAACTTCAACTAAAATCATATAAACAGAGGGATTAGCTTGTACTGCCTGCCTGCCAAACCAGAGAAAGTGAAACACTATGGCAACAACATTGACAACCACAGCACAAAGTTCACACAGCTGATTAAAATATCCCTGATTGAGTCAAAGACAATAAAAATGCTTCCGGAAAACTTTCATGATGAACTTATTAGACAACCTTAGCTGTGAATAAATAACTAACTCACCTGTTGTTGATTCCAATCCACCGATTCAAGCAGCAATATAAATCCACCAGAGTCGACCACCACAGACTGACACTAGTCTAAAAGTTTGCTGTAACTGTTGTTGAGCCAAAAAAAAGTTTTTAAGTTTTATAAAACTAAACAAAACACAACACACGGAAAAAAAAAGATTACTGGTCCATCCAATGCCGAAAACCGACTGACTGATTCTCGCTCTTTTCCCAGCACATAAAGCCCGGGAAGAGAGCGACAACCAATCAGTAGCATTTGCCCAGCAAGCACGCCATGGCGTGCCTGACGCCGCAGTCGAGCCTTCCATATCTATGCGGTTTGTGAGTCAACCGCAGATTTCTGAAGTTCTGGGCATCAGAATGATGCCTCCTTTCTCCGGGCTGCAATGAAAACATTGCAGCAACAGCAAGAATTTAGGAAAAAAAACGCTATTGCGAATGAAGCGCATGCGCATCTTGCGTAATTTCGAGTCGCGGACTCGAAATTTACTGTTTAAACTGTACAAAAACAGATTTATTTTTTTTTTTTACATAAAAAAACTAAATAAACTACTCAGCTGTCTAGCTGAGGGGGCTGCAGTCCGGCAGCCTGATGCCACGAGCCGCCCCTGGGCAGAAGTGTAAACCTTCTTCCCTAACCTTTCCAAGGTCCTACTTTCTTTATCAGAAGGGAGAAGCATAGTAGATGGCAGCAATCTGGAAGGTTTTTCTGAAGCCACAGACACCACAGCAGGATCAGCTGATGGACATCTAAAAAGATACTAGCTGTCCTTTGGCATTTTGTAAAAGTGGTCTGGCTTCTTAGGGGCTAGGGGCTGTGAATCTGGGTATTGGGATACTGAATGAAAAGCATCCAGTAATGCAGGCAAAACTGGAGGATCAGCAGGAGAAGGAAACTCCATTTGCAGTAGGTCATAGTAACTCTTCTGCACATCACTAATTTGGCAACTATCCCATTTGAAAAATTCCCTCATTTTGGAAATAGTTTCCCCAAAGGTAATCTCTTCTATAGGGGAGTCACTGCCATTAGATTCCTGTTCTGGAGAAGCGTACTCCATAGGAGAAGGAATCTGGGTGAAATAGGCTAAGGATTCATTGTCTGAAGAAAAATCTTCGTCAGAAGAATCCTGTTCCCTAATTCTCTCTTGTGGTGAAAATGTCCAAGGTGGAGTAGGGACATAGACACCAGAAGGGGGCTTAAGGGCCATAAGGGCATTAAATAAGCCCTGGGTAAAACTCTGCCATTCACTTTGTGGATCTTTGGCTGAAGTAGAAGGCTTTGTCTTTTGTTTCTTTTTAAGATGCACATCCAGCTTATGGAAAGTGGAAGGGCCTGACATTGGCCAACACTCCACAATAGTAGTCAGGACTTCCTCCCTAACTAATATTTGAGGGATCCCTCTGAGACAGTCTGAAATAATGAGCTTCAGTTCCCCCTATGCATCCAAAGTGGATGCACGCAGAGCCTCTGTGGACATGCCTGGCATCCGATCCATAGTGACCTCTGAACCAGTTCCAGCCAAGGAATCTGAAGCATGGACTGGATGGATCTCTAAGCTTTCATCAGCCTTAAGAGAGACATTTGATGTAGGAGGTGCAGCCAAAGAGACAGGCTTAGGCTATTTGGCCTTTTTCCTCACAGGTAACTTGACAGAAGACCCAGAAGCACCCTCCACAGTGTCTTTCACTAAGTGTTTAAGATGCTAGTTTTCAAGATAAATTGCAAAAGAGGAAAGTTGACTTCTTAAAGTTGTAGGCATGAAGGCCTGGCAAATGGAACAAATTTTATGGTCGTGAATAGGTCCTAAACAGAACAAGCACTACTATCCTTATGTGGAATTTGTCTCCCACAATGGTTATTTCTTGGATGACATGAAAAAAACTCACAAATACAGTAGCAAATAAGAAGATAAAGGAAAACCCCCAATGTGGCACTTATCTTTAAAGGCTTGACACAGCAGCAAATGACTCGGGTGAGCAGACTGATGAGTGAATATTGCATTCAGACTGGAAGCAGAGAGGTTCTGAGGATAGTACATGTGGACGTCACTTTTATGGTTGACATACACTGAGCGCATATGTGCAACGTCTCACGTACTCCTAGGTAGTAAAAGGCTTTGGTACACTGGCCGGATGTCGGGTTGCCTTGGCAGGGAATCCCTCATGTTATGAATACTGCTAACAGTAGAATAGAAGGACATCTCATGTTACTGTGACAATTCAGCACATATTCCTGGATCTAAATCCTTTCTTATGGCTCTTCCTGTAATACAGGAGTTGTACAGGCAGGGCATATGGCCCATCACAGTTTGCAGGTCAGTCTAAGAAATGAATTTCAAATGTAGAAAAATCTTTAGATTGTTTACCCAGTTAAATGCACTTTAAGAAGTATATGCCTATTTGCAGCTGTTACACATTATAAAAAGTTCAAAATAATGGTGTATACATAGCACTTATTAATAAAGAAATACATTTTGATACTACTGAGGCATGTATGCTGAAGAGGAACAAATGAGTGAATGGGAGGTTTGATTATATCCAAAAGAATGGAGAAGCTGTGCAGTACAGCATGCTGGTTTTGGGAAAAGGAAATAACTGATGATGGCCCAAACACTGAACAGTAGCAGGAGAAATAAACTGCTTAGCTACAGTATTGTAACCAGAGCCAAAACCTGGAGCAGATTACTGGCAAAGAAAAAACAGAATTATAGGAAGCCTTAGTATATATTTATTTATTTATATTGTGTTCACCTGGTAAGATTTATCTATTGACCCTTTTCAGCCAAGACCCAAGCTCAAAAAGCTTAAAATACACCACTGTCTTTCAATCAATAATATTATATACAAAATGAATTCACAGCAAAATTCATTATCTAGTAAGGTTGAATGCAGACAGAAGATCCAATATATTCTAGTAGACTGGGAAGTAAAGATTTCAAGGGGAAAAGAAGACTGATGTGTAATAGACATATGTAGGCTGGATTTCAGCAGAAGATGACAGCCCTGGCTGGTGGGGCTATTCAACATGGGAAATTGCTGAAATTGCGCCTTACCAGTGAAGAAGTAAAGGGCAGGAAGGCAGTGGGGAAAACAGATTTCACCATGCTACAAAGCAGTTTGTGGAAGCAGGACAAGAGGTAAAATAAACACAGATGTGTGGAATTTTAGTGGGTAGACATAAGTTGGGCAGGAAAGTAGCAACATGGAGGGGTAGAGGGAGATTATTAATACTGAAACACTGCACAGGTTGTATGAAAAGAACCACATGACTTGGATGGATACAGTGAAGGAAGCTTTTCAAGAGAATGGGCAGTTTATAAGTGGGTGAAGGATAGGGAATGATATCGGACTGACTTTAATGAAGTGGCAAGGTAAAACTACACAAAGGGTTAAGTAATAAGGCTGAAACAAGTAGTGACAAATAGTACATGATGTTATAAGACATGGGCAGTTGAGAGTGACTTTACCAGAGGTTAATGTCCTGGAAGTATGTGTTAAGAGGCACTAAATCTTCTATTCTGTTCTCATAAAAGGGCACAAATATCATCATACAGGCTTGAGTAACAACTATCCACTTTGCCCACATTTTTTCAGATAACATGAATTTACCTTCATATGCTTACTGAATATGACTTTGAAGTTACTTTTTTTTCATTTATAATGAATTCAGTCAGGTATTAAATTCCCAGCTTTTTGCCAGCCTTTCTAACAACCTCAACTCTCTCAACATTCTCTGGCATAACAATATTCTTAATCTACTATGTCCACCCAGATGTCATGTATTATTACCAGTTTCAATAATCCAGAATGCTCCAGGATTTCTAAGATGGCTGTACACTCATCAAAAGCTTAATTTCATCTCTCCCAGTGTGAAAAAATAAACTGATAGATAAGAGCCAGTAATTCTGCCTGCTTTAGTAAAATTCAGTTACTGGATAGCAAGTACATTGCCTGGATGCCAGTAAAGAAGAAACTTAAACAGTCTGAAAGAAAATCAACTTGAAAAGGTGAAGAGAAACCACTGACATTGAAGAATCCCACAGCTGAGCAGCAAAAAGCAGTTCAAGCTCTTTATCAGAAATGCAAAGGAAGAAAAAAGTGAAATGCACTTAGAGCTGAATAAAATAAATGAAACATTGAAGGAGTATATCAACTCAAATAACTAAATGTTAAGAAAATGGAATGATATGAAAAAAGGTTGTCTGACTATGAGACTATTGAAGAAGAGCTGTTTCAAAAAATGATAGCGTTAGAGGAAAACGCATGCAGAAAAACTAAGATACAGTCAGGCACACTGACGACCCACTCACTAGGCTGGACAAGCAGAAGGTTACTGGTAGCTGTCTGTCAGGAGCCAGAATCCGCCACACAACACAAGCACTCAGGTCACTCCAGAACAAGTACAGATATGACTCTGTCATTGTTCATGTTGGTGTGAATGACCTGAGGCGTACCTCCCTGGACTACATGAAAAGAGACATGGAAGAGCTCTCTGATCATGTATCCCAGGCTGGTATGACCCTGACCCTGAGTAGCATCCTGCCCTCACCAAGAATGATACCTCAGTATAAAGAAAAAATTATCAATTTCAACAATTGGCTAAGCTTCTGGTGTCATTCAAAGGGGATCAAGTGTCTGTCAGCCTGGAACGACATGCTCGACAAGCCGCGTTGCTTCGCAAGAGACGGCTTGCACCTGTCACCTCTAGGCTTTTGAATATTGGCCAAGGCTCTTGCTGCCCCCATAGTGCCTTTTTTAGGTAAGGCTCAAAAGTCAAACCCACCTCCATAAACAGCACAATTAACAAAAAACTGAGGGTTATGCTACTCAACGCCAGGAGTTTAAATCTCAAAATGCACGCGCTCAAAGCACTCCTCAGTATGGAGAACGTTGACATCTATGCAGTAACTGAAACCTGGTTCAAGGCTCCAAAGAGCACCCCAGTACTACTGGGCTACAACTCATACCACACATTTCGGCCACAGAACATGGACCGAAACACAAAAGGAGGGGGAGTATCCATATTCATCAAGGATACCCACACCTCCAGGTTAGTGGTGCAGCATGATACCTCTGAGATCATCCATGTGCAACTAACATTGGGCAAATCTGCAATGCAAATTGTGGCCTGCTACAGATCACCCTCCATGACCCAGGACCACCACTCCACCTTTCTGGAGACACTGGAAAACATGACGGTCCCACCGAACACCCTGATATTGGGCGATTTCAATTACCAAACCATTCACTGGGAAAACTACTCGAGTATAAATTCCCAGGCCCAGCGCTTCCTGAACTTCATCAACTCAAATGCCCTGGATCAGCTGGTAAACTCCCCTACCAGAGGTGAAGACATATTGGTCCTGGTCATCACCGACATGGGCGACAGGTGTTCCACACCGGAGGTCAACCTATCACTGGTTAGATCAAACCATAAACTAATCACTCTGAGTGTCCACACACCCCCACCACCCCCAACTAAGGAAACCACAGTAAAAAAACTTTTCTAAAGCAAACTTCACCTTACTTAAGACAGAGGTGGTAAGTTTCACAGCCCCCATGCTAAAGGATAATGCTGCCTAAAATGCAGAAACCTTTACAAATGCACTCTATGAGCACCTACAAGGATGCATGGATCATGCGATCCCTAGCAAAACCATGACTCACTCCTCTAAGAGAAGGAAACCAATTTGGTGGACCCCTGAAATAAACATGCTATACAATAGAAGGAGGAAACTAGTTCAGAAAAAAAGCAAATCCCAAGAAGGAAAAACATCCCTGATCAGTATCAGTAAGAAACTAAGGTACCTCATGAAATCATCCAAGGCTAACTTCGAAAGAAAAATAGCCAAGGATTCAAAAGATAACCACAAAGCCTTCTTTAGCTATGTTAAGAATCTAAGTGGCAACTCACAGATATGCACTGAACTAGTGCAAAATAGCACAGAATATACTGAACCTACTGATACTGCCAACATCCTGGCAGATAGATTCAGTGCAAACTTCACCCCCTTCACCTCCAAAAGGGTCCATAATAATAGCGGAAAAGTGTAGTGTCCCAAAAATCACAGATGCACAGGTGAAAACAGCCCTTTCAAAAGCCAAAAACATAGCGTCAATGGGACCAGATGGTGTTCCAGGCTGTGTCTTGCACGAACTACAGAACTAACTAACCCCCCACCTAAGCACGCTGTTCAACCTCAGCCTCTCCACAGGCTACATGCTGATAGAATGGTGCACAGCAACAGTTATTCCTCTCCACAAAGGAAGGGCCACAACTGACCCTGGTAACTATCGCCCCATAAGCCTGACCAGCCTGGTCTGCAAGGCTATGGAGCGCATCATCATGGAACTCATTAACAAAGACATTGGGAACCTCCAAACACTTGACCTGACCCAGTTTGGCTTTGTTAAGGGCAGATCATGCCTACTAAACCTGGTTGACTTCTTCGAGACAGTCACCAAGGTCATAGACAAGGGCAAGGTTGTTCACACAGCCTACTTTGACCTCGCCAAGGCTTTCAACACCAATCCCCACTCGGGTATTACAGAAAAACTCACCAGCCTGAACATAAACCCCTATGTCAATAGATGGGTTGCCAACTGGCTTACATATAAAACTCACATGGTAAGAATAGCGGGCTCCAGGTCCGACTCAAAACCAGTCACAAGTGGTGTCCCACAAGGCTCAGTCCTGGGAACCCTCCTGTTCGGCATATACTTCTCAGAAGTACAGGCAAACACAGGAGGACTATGGCTAACCAAGTTCGCCGATGAATGCAAATGGGGAGCCATAACTGACTCTCCGGCTGACACGGACATCCTCCAAAAGGGCCTTACTGAGATAGACACCTGGTGTCAAAGTCATGGCCTCAAGCTAAATGCCAAAAAATGCATAGTCATCCCATTTGGGAAAAACAAAACACCCACAAATTACCACATAGGTGGCAGCCCCCTAAATACAGAAGGGGTAATAAGAGATCTGGGGACCCAGGTAGAAAGTAATCTCTCCTTTGACAATCATATTGCCAAAGTAGTTAGGAGATCCTTCTACGTGGCCCATCTAATTACTAAAGGGTTTGCATCTAGAAATAAAGAGGTTATAGAGCCCCTCTACTCATCACTAATTAGACCCATCATAGAGTACAATGCCCCATTTGGGATGTACGTCACAAGACACTTCCAACAGCTGGAAAGACCACAAAAGTACCTCACCAAGAGGATTACTGGCCTCAAACATATGTCCTATGCAGCCCAACTGAAAAAACTCTGGCTGCACTTAGTGACATATCGCTTACTCAGAGGTGATCTCTGCCTGACTTACAAAGCCATGTCCAACTCAGAATTGATGGACATGCTCCACCTAAAGAAAGTTACTGCGAGCCGCATGCTCTAGTGAGCTAAACCTCACCACAACAATAAATAGAACATGCGGGAGGGATAGATTCCTGTCACAGAAACTCCCCATGCTTTGGAACAAAATTCCAAATTACATCAGGCAGAGCCCCTCACTAACACTTTTCAAGAGAAACCTTGATGAGTGGATGGGTAACAGAAAATACACCCCTGGGATCACTTCATTGGCTCTGCTTGACAGAGGATCAGTTAATCAATGGGGCGGCGAAAGCCAACACACTCTGGGCAGGCTTATAAATGCCCTCAGGCAGATAGCCTAGTACCTACCTTTGAACCTATTTTCTGCTTTACCAGAGAAACTGGAAGGATCAGACTGTATTAATTTTATGAAAGCACAAACAAGTAACTGGACTGGTATTCCACAGTAGAATTTATTAATTGAAAGAGCACATTGTGTGCATGCTCCAAACCTGGCCATGTGAAAGCAGCCAAAACCTGTATTAGTAAAGATACAATCATACCAGGAGAAATAATTGATCCTGAAAAAACTGTATCAGAATGGAAAAGTATTAAAAATTGAAGACAGTAGAGTGTTTGTGGAAAATGATTATTCACTGTGCATCAGGCAAAAGAGAAGGAAATGTATCCCAGCAATCAGTGAATGTTAACAGGCAGATGTGAGATTCAAGCTGTTGTATCCAGCTGTCTTTAGAATGCTTTTCCTGGAGGATAAAAATCATTTTTAAAACAAGAAATATCTTTATTAAATTATCATGTATGACATAGGCAATATACATTTATATAAAAGAAAACAAACCATGTTGACATAATTGTAATTGCAAACATTATACATCACATACAATCTATCTGGTCATTGTCAGTCAAACATTACATAGCGCATTCAAATCCTGCCTTCTTTTAAATCTTGTTCCTCCTCTGGATGTATTCTTCACACAATTCCTATTTTTGCCTATGCAATCTGCTATTACCCTTTTCTAAATATCCCAATTCCAGTTGTTTTATCTCTGATACTATATTTAATACTTCCAGCAAAGTTGGTTTAGTCTTTGATTTCCATTCTCTAGTAACTGTTTTTTTGGCAGCCACCATAATTAGACCCAGCAAGGCCTTACTATGCTAGGCAATTCCGATTCTGTATCATAGCTCAAAAAATCATTTCCTCAGTTACACCAATTTGCTCTCCCAGTATCTCTGACAGAGCAGTCTGCAGGGAATCTTTAAAGTCTGCCAACTCATTACACTCCAAAAATATGTTCCCAGTTACATCTTTCTTCCTAATCACACCTCCAAAATTTGCTGTCTACCTGAGGAATAACTGTTTGGAGTCTGCTTGGGGTATAAAAATACCTATGTTAACACTTCCAAACAAATACTCTAAATCTTCTAGACTTTGTTGCATATTTGGGAGACATACATATATCCCCCACTGTTTCTTTGTGAATTGCTTATCTAATCTCTTTTTCCAATACTTTAGAACCTTCTCTGACTGATTCTTATAGTTATCATGCAATATTTTGTATGCTCCACTAATTATTCCTTTTAAACAGCATCTTCTGTTCTAGATTCTACTAAAACTCTACCAGTGCTGGTCTTTCACATAGAATCACCCTATTTCTTTCTCTTTGTCTATATTCTGATGTCAGTCCTTGATATGGAAGGCATTCTCTATCTTACAGTCCAAATAAATTCTTGCCCTCTTCCCATTTTATTACCTTTCCGATCAAAGTCATTTTTTGATGCAGAACAGGCCAAGAGGAAATACAAAAGTTTGTGCAACAGGGGGTGAGCCATCAAACAGAATGGGTCTCTGCTTCTCATTCTGCTTTTGGTAAAGCTTACTGAGAGACTTTGCCTTCTCCAATGCTCTAAAGGAAAATGCTTGAGAGACAGAAAAAAAGCACAGGAGTTGACTAGAAGAACAATGGACATGAAGAAGAATCTGGGGCTGGGAGATGGAGATGAAGGGGAAGAATACCAGAAACACTACAATTAGTGAATAAATGTGAGACTCTAAAGCATCAACCACATTTGTGAAATAGGGTTTTACAAGAAAAACTAGCTGAAAAAGACTGTTGAGGGAATTCCAGGTATATGCCCCACTTCATGTTATTAATGTTTGAAGTACACTAAAAGGGAAAAAAATAAATGTAAGTAAAACAAATTTTTGTTATTATCAGCACTTGTATAAAACATTTCATGATATAAATTGCTTACCATATAATAAACCATTTCCAGTGACTGTTGTATGTGACAAAGATACTAAAGTAAACAAGTAGTCTTTTTCTTTTTTAGTTTTATGAAATGTAGCCATTACAATGTAAAAAGAGAAGAAAGGCAGGACAAAAGCATGTTTAAGTTAATAGGTTGTAATCTTGTGCTGTTGGGTGGAGGATGGGGTTTAAAAGTGCACTGATTATAATATATGTAGAGTTGAAATGTTTTCTTATACTTTTGCATAGGTGAATGTCTGGATTTATGTCATTGGCTTAATCTAATGACAATTCTTTTGTGCAGGACAAGAGTTTTTTTTAATGAGAGACCATAATGTAATAAATTGGGTCTACGTTTAGCTACTGAAAATAAATAGCATTGAACAGCTAAATATCGAATGAAAAACATCTAAAATATAAGTTATTGAGCACAGCTTTTTCTGAAAGAAAAATTGAATGGCCCCATACTCCCCTCACTATATATACCAACTCTGTGATCTCACTACAGTGGGAAAATGGGCAGATTTAAAGATTTAAAATAGGCTTCATTTGCTTACCTTATGCACCGTGGCACTTCCTGGTTGTTGGCTAACTATGGCCATTTGATGTGGGTTTTTTTTTTTTGGAAAAACTGTGTTTGGTAACTTAAATTTTAGATGTTTTTCATTTGATATTTAGCTGTCTGATGCTATTTCTTTTTGGTACCCAAACATAGACCCCATAATGAACAGCTTTTTTTAAGTAAATAAATGTTCAGTACCAGTTGAGAAGTTTGCAGCAGAGGGCAGCTGTACATTTTGTTCTTGTTCCCATGGAAACAAGCTAACTAAAGGTAAAGCAATACATTAAGAAGTCTAGACACTGTTTACTGAGATAAACATAAAATTAAATGATACAAGAACAAGTAGCTCAGTAGAAAATAAAGTTCGAAATTATTGCAAGTGAATAAGAATAACATCTTTTCTGATAACTAAATACTTTAAGGCATTTACTAGAACAATTTATATTTTAGTATTATTATAATACAGCTTGTGCACTTAAGGCTAGAAGTTAATGTTTTCTGAAAGCATATAAATTGTTTTTCATATCTGGGAGGGGGATAAAGATAAGACAAGAACACACATTAATTAGTGTAAGTAGAAGCACAGGCTGTGACATGCAGATTAGGATGGACTTCAGTTTTAGGTTAATTAATGCCTGTGGTAGAGCTCTTGATCTTTCAGTTTTGGACAGCTGTTGCGATAAGGATGGTTAAATTTCATTATTTGATGATCCTAGATCTTGTACTCACATATATGAGAGAGTGCTGCACCCCCCCCCCTGTGATGTCCTCACTAGTTAGGTCATATCACAAAGTGATCTCCCTAGAAATAAAGGTAAAACTGGTCCCCCTACCTAACCCCAAAAATTTAAGAACTTCTCTAAGGTAAATTAGACACTATTAATGGATGGCAGAGCTAATTTCCAAGCCCAGACAAATCCAGAAAACACAATAACCTATGCAGAGGTGTACAGAAAAGCCCTTTATGACCATATAAATGACTGCATAGAAAAGGCAGTACCAGAAAGAAATAAACGCAGGTCAAACCACAAAAAAGAAGCCACACTGGTGAACCCCTGGTATTAACAGGTTGTACAACAAAAGAAAAAAAAATACTGTTGAGACGTTAACAGGGGATGTGCACAACAGAGCAAAAAGTCCCTCAATAGTCTAAACAAATGAATCAGGAACTAGTCAAGTCTTTTAAAGTAGACTTTGAGGTAAAATAGACTCCAAAGCTAAGAATAACTTAAGGGCAACATCCAACAATGTGCAGAATTAGTTGTAGGTGGCATCACCTATACTCAGCCAGAAGATATAGCAAATCTTGTGGCTGACAAATTCTCCCCCAAGAAACACCCTGCTCCACTCCACTGTCAATTATCACCAAGGAGCAGGTTGCCACTGTGCTCTCTAAAGCTTAAAACATGGTGGCAATGGGGCCTGACAATATACCAGGTTGCCTCTTAAACAGTTTAATTCAAGACTTATCAGGCCCATTAGGATCTCCATTTAACTACAGCCCCTGGGCTGCCTTTGTCTTGTTAGAGTGGAGAACAGCAACAATCATCCCTTTGCATAAAGGGAGACCATTTACTGAACTAGGAAATTACAGACCCATAGGTTTGACTAGTCTTGTATGTAAGGCCATTTTAACCTCCAAACACTGGCCCTGACTCAACTTGAATTTGTCAAGAGCAGGTCATGTCTACTGAACTTGGTGGATTTCTTTGAGAAAGTCGCTAAGGCCATGGATGAGGGTTAAATAGTACATACTGCCTACCTCGACCTGGCCAAGGGATTTGGCACAATTCCTCACTCAGGTAGTATAAGTAAAGTCACAAAACTGGGCATAAATCCCTACATCACCAGATGGATAGCAAATTGGCTCATGGACAGGACATATGTGGTTAAAGTGGGTGAATCCAGATCCATCAAGAGGCCAGTTACTAGTGGTGTCCACAAGGCTCAGTGCTGGGACCATTTCTGCTCAGAATATACTTTTCTGAAGTCAAGGCTAAAATGGAAGGCCTCTGGATGACAATGTTTGCAGACACCTGCAAGCTGGGGGCAATCATTTATTTCCCCAGTGATGTTTATATCCTTCAGGAGGGTCTACATCTGACAAATGATTGGTGCCAGAACCATGGCCCAAAGCTAAAAGTGAAAAAATGCATCATCATACCCTTTGGGAAATTAAATACCCTTGCAAATTACATAATCAATAACACACCCCTAAGAGAAGACTCTGATGTAAGAGACAATAGCCTGAGCTTTGACTGCCATGTGTCCACAGTAGTGAGGAAGTCCTTCTATGTGGCACAACTTATAAGTAAAGGTATGGCATCCAGATCCAAGGAAATTATAGTTCCTCTGTACTCAGCCCTCATTAGACTTATAATAGAGTACAATACTGCATTTGACATGTACTTGAGTAGGCACTTGCAGCAGCTGGAGTGAACTCTAAGTTTCCTCACAAAGAAAATACAGGATGTAAACAACTTGTCTTAAGCAGATAGACTAAAATCCCTATTCCTTTATTTTGTCTCCTACTGACTATTGAGGGGTGACCTATGCCTGACGTACATAGCACTCACAAATCCAGCCCTGATGGAGCTGCTACACATCCACAAGTCAAAAAGCATGAGGGTCATCTTATCCAGGGATTTAAACTTAGTTAGCAACTCAAACAAAACATGACGGAGAAACAGATATGTGTCTTAGAGGTTGCCCCTTCTTTGGAACAGGCTTCCTATTTACATTAATCAATGCCCTTCTCTGGCCCTTTTCAAATGCAGCTTGGATCAATGGAATGGGAATCATAAATTCACACCTGGTGTAGTGCATGTGTCCCATATGAACAGCAGCATCTGTAAGATTCTCATGACAGAGGTACAAACCCATGTCATCCTCTTGCCTCTAAGGGGCATATATTGGTTAAATTTGGGTTGTATTGGCTAGGCTTGAAAGGGCTTTTAAGACATTAGCTTAGTAATCTCCTAAGAACCTATGAAAATAGCAGTATCCATACTATTATAATCATAAAGCAGCAGAAAGTATTCTAAGAACTAAGTCAACATGAGAATGCAGAAAGGAGTTTCTGCAGATTGGAATGAGTGCAATTAGGTGTACACAGAATAGGCAACAGGGGCTGAAATTTACTGAAGAAAACTGGCAAAGGAACCAAGATATTGGGAGGAAATAGCTAGAGAGGGAAAGGTAAAAGAATGGGCAGAAGACAAGAATATATTTGGACTGCAGGCTAATTAATATCAAATTATAGGCAAAGAGAACGGGATCAGGGAATACTAGTGAAAGACCTACTTTGGCAGAGTTTTCAGTTGAATCTAAGAAGCTGCTGTTAAAAAGGGATAATTATTAGGGCATACAAATTATTGCATGGTAACTATAGGAATCAATCAGAGGAAGTTGGAAAAGATTGGGAAGAGAGATTGTATAAGCAGTTCACAGAGAAACAATGAGAGGACATATGTACAGATACTAAATATGCCACAAAGTCTTGAAGATTTAGGATTTTTACTTGGAAGTGTTTGCATAGGTAGTTTTATACCCCAAGCAGAATCCAAAGAATTTTTCCTCAGTTAGATGACAAATGTTGGAGGTGTGATGCAGAAGAATGGGGTAACTGGGAACATATGTTTTGGGAGTGTAATAAGTTGGCAGAGTTTAAATATTCCCTACAGAGTACTCTGTCAGGAATACTGGGTGAGCAAATTTCTGTAACAAAGGAAATTATTTTTTTCAGCTGGGATACAGGATCTGAATTGCATAGTCATAGCAAGACCTTGTTACATTTAATTCTCGTGGCTGCCAAGAAAGCATTTACTGCAAAATGGAAATCCAAGTTTAAACCAACTTTATTTGAAGTAATGAATATTGAAACAGAGATAAAAGAACTGAAAGTGGGAACTTTAGAAAAGGGTAGGAACAAATAAGATAGAAAAAATGGAAACTATGGTAACAATACATGCAGAATAATGTTTTGGCGGAGGAGTAAGATTTAAGGGAAGGTGAGCACCGAGCAAATTATGTAATGCTGGATTGATAATAATTGTACAAAATAATGTATGTGATATATAATTTTTGTAAATGTGAACATTAACATGGTTTGCTTTCCTTTATATAAATATTTATTTGCCTATGTCTTATGTGATAATTCAATAACCCTGTTAAAGAATAATCCAGAATGCTCAGAAAATACTAAAAACTGAAAGTCCTCTGTATTCCTGTCAAGGCACCATAATTCATTTGTACTATAGTCTATATAAAATGAGTAAAGGCAGGGTGCAACTTAAGTGGGAGATGAGACAGGAAATGGGATTGATGAACATACAAAAGTGACCAAGTAGAAAATTAGTTAATAGCCGGGGTGGGGGTGGGGGGTGCTAAGAAGTAACTAAATATAGGTACCAGATGATTTGCCACCCTGTGCACAAACTGTATTGCCTGAAGTAACTGAAATGTCTTTAGATGAACAAGCAGGACAAGGAATGACTATGGTGGTGCTTTTGTATGGAACAAGAGGGAGGAGATGAGAAAGTATAGTCTGGTTAGTCTCAAAATAATTCTCAAGAAAATAAAAAGGATTCAGAAGGGCAATCTAGTAGAATTTCTGTGTTCATGACTTCATAAATAGGACAACAGGATGTGAAACGGCTTTAACACTGCAACAAAGAAGAGTCTAGTGTGGGAGGTGAAATGTGGAATTCAAGTTGACAAGGTTTTTAGGGAACTGGTTGATTGATAGAATATAGGGGAATGATCTGTTAAGTAATGTCAAGGGAGAAGCCAGCAGCTAGTGAAGTAGCAACCTTGGTTAGCATGTAGGTAGAATCCAGACCAGTGCAAATTTATTTGAAGGAAAAAAATAATGGTGTTGTAGTCAAGAATGGTGAATGCTAAATCATCTGTAATACCTTTCAAACTCACCTTGTAAAAATAGCATGGCTGCTAGTGGCATACAAATTTTAGAAAGTTAGACTACTAAGTCTTGTAACCATTATGTCTTGTAAGATCCTGCCCTAGAATGTACCTCTCCCCTCACCTCTCAGTCAGGGAGTGGGGGTGCTAGGCCATTCAAGTCTGGATACATTTATGAATACCTATCCAATTTCCCAGGTTTCATTTATCTGCAGTGGGAGACGATTCCAGAGGTAAAAAAGACACTAAATAACTTTCTCTCCACATTGTTTTATTGATATGCTGAAGCAAATTTAAATTCCGTATTTTGGCAAATATGAGACTAGTTGATTTGTGAAGGTAAAAGAGATCCTGGACTACTGGATCCATGATTGCTTGGAAAGCAAGGCCCAGATCTCCTTTAAGTAACCTACAACATACATGAAAGAGGGACAATGCTTCGAGTCTTTTCTGGTGGCTTAGGGATTTTAAGCCTGTGATTATCTTTGTTAAAAATCTCTGGGTTCTTTCCAATGTTTGATATGTCTGGTGGTGTACATCCCAAAGGGAAGGAGTTTATTTATGTGGAGTTCATCCATGATGTTTAGGAATCTGATATGAACTTCTGGGGATATGGAAAAGGCAATACATTGATAGTGTGATTTGGAGTTCAGTAAGTTCCATTAGAGGGTCTCTTGAAATCTGTGCAGAAGTGATATAGACTGACTATTAAGAAAATCAGACACTGTCATTTTTGCTAGCATGCTTGGCTGAGAATTTGTACATAATTTCATATTAACCTCTGTATTATTATGTCAGCATGCCTAGCTACAATATTATAAATAAGTTCTTACATGTTGATTTATAATCTGTTTGCACAGAAAGTTTTAAAGACTTAGTGTCATTTTACATTTCTAACTGTGCATGATTGTGAAGAAAGATTCTAAAGGCAAACTGCCTCAGATTCAGCTGATCTGCAGATGATGTCATCGGAATGTTAACGGTTGCTATGTGTTATTGTCAGAAGGTGAGAGACAGGAAGTAACTTTAGTAAACAGCTGTTGGTTGATTTTCAAAAAATGAAATGAAAATTAGAACTGGAACAGTTATAGCAGTTATGCCAGTCTATAAAAGAGCATGCTGAAGACAGTTGAAGTCAGAAGTTGTCAGTTACAGAAGGCAGTTGTCAGTTAACAGCCTGTTGTAAGTTGTTTACAGATGTATTGTGCAGTGGATACCCCAAAGGGCTCACCAAGAACTGTAAGCCTGCATTTCCTCTTTTGTAATAATTTAGTTTAGATCAGGGACAGTGTTTTTTAGTCAGATAGGAAATTATAATTAATCAGTTAGAGCAGTTAAGAGTTTTTCTGAATGCTGGACTTCTAATCCTACAGTACTGATTTTATTTTTTCTGGTGACTGATTTCTGTTTGTTTATTGGAAATTACTGTTTTACATTTGTAATCATTTTTCTCACTATCAAATATTTTTATTAACTTACATTGTGGCTGGTCAATCAGTGTTTTTCTTTATTGATTTGAAAGTGCTTATACTCACCTTAATAACTTCCTAGTCCACTCTGAAACCTGGCTGCTTAGGTCATTTGCTACTATTTGTGTTAATATTAAATTTTCATAATTGAACACCCCTTTAAAATGGCATGATGACACTCTGGTTGGTGGTAGCATGTCATAGTATTTTGGGGATGGGACACAGTTGGAAATCTGTGTCAGGCCTTCCCAGAAGTGTTTGAATGTGTGTAAGTGTGAGTGTATCAGAGGTCTGTGTTTTAGAGGTCTTAAACTTGGACACATTGCTCTGAAGTGTGTAATAAGGATTTACATTAGAGGTGGACAGAAGAATACAGTCCAGTCCCAGACGAGAGAGCATGTTCCTGTTGTGCTCTTAGGGGTGGGGATTTGTGGAATATTACTCCTGTTTAAGTGACAGTCTCACATTGGAGTCAGTAGTGAGGATTGAAGCTCCTTAGTTACTGACCCAGGATAGTGGGAGACGTCACATTATTGTTGACAGTATGGTATGGTATTGTTCGGACGTTACATTATTTGGTGGCAGTTCAGTGGGATATTAACTGCACTTCACACTGACAAATATGGGCATGCTACCACAGTTACCATTAGTTCTGAAAGCATGGAAGCCACTAAACACAGGTACAGATGGAGTGTTTTCTGGGCATTTAAACCATGCTTCATTAATTACACATATATGGATGCCTTGCAAATACAGGAGTGCCTCAGAGTTGAACAGTTTGTTGTTTAGATTTATGGCATTGAGCACAACCACTTTAATTCTGTTTTGATACTGATTTGTTTGCTACACTGGAATGTTCATTAACTGAAGTATGTCTAAAAAACACACTACTGAAGCAGCAAAGGCTGTGCCCAGTATACCTATACCTTTAAAAGAGAGGAGCAGACCATCCCTTGTGCAGCATGCAGGGCTATCAAGCACCTTGTCTCATGCTGACACATACTGGATACTAATAGAATGACAAGATGTCAGCCAACTGTTGATGCCAATCAATTTTCTTTGTACCTCAATGTCATTCATGGAGATGAGAAGATTCCACACATTATCAGCATTTGTGACATAAAGACAGAGCTCAGACATGTCTCTCTGCATCTCCCTCAGGGTTTTTTTGTCCCAAGTCATTCACCCCCACATACACAACTACCGCGTCATAGTTATATTCTTCAAGTACAAGGGTCTTATGGGCCCTTGAGATTTCTTACATCCTGACAACCAAAAGACATCTCCCTGTCACCATGCCTTTGTCTAGCCTAGTGAATGGGGAATCTGTGTCTCTCTATGGAGTCACCAATCACTAAAATGTTTTTGTTTTGTGAAGTGGTCTGGTTTAATGGAATTGAGGCTATTTGTCTCATGGTGATTCTTTGCTAAAGGAGAAATTCTGAGTTTTGATGACACTTAATCCTTAAGGATCTGTTTTATATTTGCTTGTGTCAACAGGGTATAGCTGTGCATAAACACAGGCATCATGGATAACAATGTGATACCAAGTTGCAGCATAGTAGTTGCCATTGTAAAAATAAACTTCAATAAATATTTATAAAGCAAGACTCCAGATAAACTTATAAAGACTTTGTGACTCTCTGTAAAGGGGAATAAAGATATACATTTGGAATGATCAAACACTGAAAATGTCAATCAAAAAATAGCAAAAGTAAAAAACTGACAATACAACAGTCAAAAGTGTTTACTGAGCGATCCATCCAAATACAATAATGCAAACTGCATGTCCATTTTAAAAGAAAAATTAACATTGCTGAAAACACTCCCCTAGAAGACAAAACCTGTTAGTAAAACACAAAAAATATGCCAAAGCCTATTTATAAAACAAACAGATGCCTGAATGTAGGGAGAATTCCCACATTCACCAATCTGCAGACTCAGCCCCTATAACCCTTAACTTAAAAATATAAAATCCATAGTTACAATATGTCCATTAAAGTGAAATTATATATGATACACACGCACACGTATGTGTGTTTACATGATTCATATACCCCACACATACATACATATATATATATATATATATATATATATATATATATATATATATATATATATATATATATATATATATATATATATATATCCTGTGTGTGTGTGTGTGTGTGTGTGTGTGTGTATATATATATATATATATATATATATATATATATGACACACACACATATATATATATATATATATATATATATATTTATGTATATACACACACACATGGTTTCACTTCATAAACACGAATTGCTGAAATATTGAATTCCAGCAATTCATGTCCATGAAGCCGAAACCTCTAAATATCGAAAGTGCATAATTGCAAATTGGACTATGTCGAATTTGCGCTTATGCATTTTCGTTATCGTACGGAAGTGTTCGGCTGGGATGGTGTCTGCAGTTTAAGGTGAATGAGTGTGCGTGAGTGTTTTTGTAACTTGTATGAGTGGGTCAGGGTAGGGAGGTGGGGGTATGAGTGTGTGTGTTGGCTGTGTGTAATTTTTTTTTTTGTTTTACTGTTTGTGCGATCTCTGAGTTAGTGTATATATATATATATATATATATATATATATATATATATATATATATATATATATCAGTAGGAGGAGTGGGGGGTGCAGGGGGGCCTGCCCCCCCTGCATATGTTTAGTGTAGATGTGTGTCTGTGTGGTGTTGTGTTGTTTTTCAGTGGTTTGTGTATTGTGTGCTATATGCTGTGTGTTCGATGTTGTGATTTCGTGGTTGTGAGGTGTCAGTATTTTAATGGTTTCGACTTTATACTTTCAAAATGCTGAAATTCGATATTTCAGCATTTCGGCAATATGAAGTGAAACCATATACATACATACATTATATATGGCCCATTACAAGGCAAAGTTAATGCAATGGCAAATTCAACTTAAAGGTTTTTGGAATCCATGACTTAACTGGATGTGCTGCATTAAAGAAACTGGACTGTAGTAACTTTTACTAAAATAATATATATTTTTTTGTAGTTGTTAAATATAGCTATATTATTTCATGTCTATATCTAAATTTAAGTTTAATTTTTTTAACTTTAGTATTAGATGTTTAATTATATATTTTGTTATTGATATGTACTTTAGATTAGACACGTGATTTTTACTTTTACTGCCATTGCAACTGTTTTACTTATATTTAGTATCTGTGGATGAATTTAATGTCGATTTGAACTGTTCATATTTTGATGTGTCTGATCAGTAGTATAAACTACCATGTTAGTACATGCCAGCATAGTGATGTCTGAGGAAGCCCTTAACTAACAGAAATGGTTGAAAACACTTCAAAAATAATGATTTTTTGTGAGCACAAGTTGAGGCACATGAATTTACATTGTGTGTGTGTGTGTGTGTATGTATGTATGTGTATATATATATATATATATATATATATATATATATATATATATATATATATATATATATATATATATATATATATATATATATATATATATATATATATATATATATATATATATATATATATATATATATATATATATATATATATATATATATATATATATATATATATATATATATATATATATATATATATATATATATATATATATATACACATATACATATTGGTGAGGATTTTTTGTGGATCTGTGCAGTATACTGAATTTTTGATGTGTTTTTTTTTTTTAAATACAGTTTTATATGAAGATCAAATTTCCATTTTTCATAAATTGTGATGACTAGTAACTTGCTATGATATACGATTTCTATATCTGTGTGTCTGAGAAAAGTTATTCTAAAGCTGTTTTTGCGAGGTGTTAGAGATTTGGGGAGGAATAGTAAAAGCTTGGTTTTGTTGGAACTTAGGAAGACCTGGTTTTTACAAAGTCAGTGCTCAGTATGAGAAGTCATTTTGAGTAAGTAAATGGGGAGAAGTGATGAGCAGGCAAGGGTGGAGTCATCGATGCATTGGATGAGGTATCAAGAGTATGAATGTATGTATGTATGTATGAATGATTTACACCCTGGAAAGGAGGGATTTCCTCCCACTGAAGTCTGGAACCTTGACAAATTTGTCAGAAAATGTTGCCAAACATAAAAGTGGAAATTTAGACTTTCTGGAAGGGGAAAATGGACAACCAAGCTGGGAGAGGGGGCAAGGTCCCTTAAATAGTCATTCTGACTTGTTGGACTGTCCTTGGTTTTGTGTGTGTGGAGGTCCAGAATTCTTTTTGAAACCACCCCTTCCATTTCTTATTAAACATCTGTTTATTCATATTTTGTTCAGAATTGTAAAATAGAAGAAACTATATTATTTAAAACAGCATTTTCCTCAAATGAAGAAACTGCAGACAAAACATTCCTCATTCTTTTACAGTTAGTCAGAATAAATTTTAACATATGAGCCTGATAATTCAAAATTCTGAAAATAAAGTTGCAGAAGCATACACCTTTCCCTATAGTTATTAATAATATTCCCATCCTTGTCAGAAAGAGCAGGATCAGAATTAATAAAAGGTTTAGCAGCAGTAGGATTAACCAAAATTATAGCTGCTGGGTCAGGTTTGGGAAAACTGTATAAAAAAAAAAAGATTAAGAAACTTTATATACTCTATCTGCCATTTTATGGACAGCAGGATGACTATCAGGAAATTTTCAGACAGTGGCACACACATCCTCCAGATGTGAAAGAACTGGAGGAATGGGTGAAGGGTCTGGAAATTTCTTCTGTAACAGCTAATAGTATTTTTAGGAACTGAGAAACCTCAGTGTTCTCCCACTAAAAACACTATCACATTCTGGAAATAGTCTCAGAGAAAGATAAATCCCCACAGGCAGCATTAGAAACTGACGTCTCCTCTGAGTCAAACAGAAAACTGAAATCTGTCCCTTCATCTTCTTATTCAGATTAACTTCTGGAAAAGAGGGTTCCCTCTTTCTTTTACCAGAAACCACCTTCTAAGAATGATCAATGGCACAAAGTAAACCCTGAGCCTGAACAGGTAAACTACTCCTATCTACAGAAATCTGAGGAGGAGTACATAAATGTTTAATTTTCTATTTCTTTTTGAAAGGAAAATGTAGCCAACAAAGTTATTAATAGTGACAGCAGCTGCCCCAGGGATGGGCACAACATTTTTACCAAACAGGGAAGATTTCCCTGTTCCTAATCACATGAGTGAAAAGAATGTCTCTCCCTTGCCCACTGAGAGGAACTTAACAGACACAGAAGACATAACTAACTCCTGGTCCATAGTAGTTATAGGTGTTACACCAGAGGGATACAGGATAAAAGATGAGTGATCTGAAGAATAAACTATGGCAACAGCAGAGTCACCCATCTGCTCCACTGCTGTGTTTGCAAACATTTTCTTAACTTTTTATTTTTGTCGTGTGTGGAAGCAGTAGTTTGTTTCACGGTCAAGCTGACAATGGTGCCTCTTTCCTGTGGAAAACAAGCAGCAAAAGCTGGTAAAAATGTTAGTCTTTAAAAGTACCTTTTTCACAAGAAAACACAGTAAAAAGAATTGTGAAATACTTTATCAGCCCTTAAAAGTAAAAATAAACACACTTTCTCCACAGAAAATATGTTTTTCAATTATTTAAACAACTTTTAATCTGAAAGAAAAAATGTGTATGCTCATTTAAAAATACAGTTAAATCTTTTGACAGTCCATTAAAACACAAACTCCTAGCTTAAAAATAACTTTCCTAAACAGGAAAGTACAATAAAACAAACAATTTTTAATGTGGAAGTTTTTTCCCCAAACAGAACTTATCAGCCCAGCAAAGGAACAGCACAAGGCGACCATCAATCCTCAAAGGTCCGCAGAAGTGCATTTTCTTCAATAGCAGGAAAGCGCTGAAGGGCTTGGTACTCAAAAAACGAAGTTATGTCTTAGCATAACGTTCCATCTGTTTTGTCAGTCTTCACTAATCCTTGACTGTGAGCTCAGTTCCGAGCCTCAGAACTGACTCAGCTGTTATTCCAGCTTGCACCTTCCAAAAACTCTCAAGCTAAGCTCTACCCATAATGCTCCTCAGAAAATCATCTCACATCAAGTTTGCAAACAATAGTGACAGACAAGAAAGAACAGACCAGAGGCCATATCTGTGCCTCTATCAAGAAGCCAATCTTTGGGGAGATCTGATCCACAAACAGATCTATGGCAGGGGGAAGGAGGGGGGATGTCAAGGATTAGTGAAGATTATGGTAAGGCATAACTTCTTTTTCTGATGTTGTCAATCTTCACATAATCCTTGACTGTGGGACAGAGTCCCTAGCTACCTGAATCTTGGGAGGTCTCACAGAAGACTATTCCTGAGTACCATCAAGCCGAATGATGTACATCCCCTAGAGACCTGGTCCTGCTTGTAATGCATAATAAATGTATGAGGAGATGCCCATGTCGCTGCTGCACAAATATCATCTAAAGATGCTCTGGCATGAAAACCTGCAGAAGCTGTTATTGCTCTAGTTGAATAGGCTTTTACAGTTCCTGATAGGTATACTCCCTTTCTGTTACAGACAAAAGAAATACAATCTCTAAGCCATTTAGCTAGAATAACTTTAGAGACTGGGCTTCCCAAATTGACTGAAGAAAAGGAAATAAATAGCTGATCAGATTGTCTGATTTCCCTTGTTCTGTGAAGATAGAAATGTAATTGTTTGTGCACATCTAGTAAGTGCAGGCAATACTTCCCTTGATTGGAGTAGTTAGGAAAAAAGACTGGGAGTTGAATAGTCTGACTGATATTTGACTAGGAGACAACCTTTGGTAGGAAGGAGAGATTTGTTAGTAGAGAGACCCTGTCCTTATGAAATATTAGATAGGGAGGTTTGCAGGATAAGGCCTGAATTTAGGATATTCTTCTATCAGAGGTGATAGCTATCAAGCGTAAAGTTTTCCTTAAAACTTCAAATCACAAGTGGCAGCAGGTTCAAAAGGATCAGAAATAAGAGACTGAAGTACCAGATTCAAGTCCCATGGTATGGAGGGCTCTTTATAAGGGGGTCTGAGCATCAAAGTTCCTTTTAAAAAGGCTTTGCAAAGTTTATGGGACATAAGGGATGAACTATTTAAACCAATATGAAAATTAGACATCACAGCAAGATGTACTCTAATAGTAGAAGCTGATGCTCCTGTTTCATAGAGTATAGTCAAAAACTCCAGAACTGTGTCAATACGCGCAGAACTTGGGTCATGATTACAGTCTGACTACCATTTAGTAAACTTTATCCAGTTGTTGAGGTACAATTTTCTTGTTGAAGGTTTGTGGTGGGCTAGAATGATCTGTTAGATCGGGGGGGGGGTGCCTGGCAATTATAGGAAGTGGAGAAAGCATGCAGTAAGCTTGAAATGCTGGAGATTTGGATGAACCAGCCCCTGAGGGTGGGACAATAGGTCTGGAGCTGGGTCCAGTATCCATGGTTTCCAAAGAAGATGAGGCCACAGGAAGGGAGACCAGACCTGTCGAGGCCAGAATGGGGCAATGAGAATTATTCTGTTCTCCGACCTGTTGGTTTTCCTCAGAAAGTGGCATATTAGGGAGTTCAGAGGAAAGGTGTACAATAGACTGGGGGGGCCAATCGTGCAGAAGAGGGTCTCTGGGTGACTTCCCCGGGGGGAATTAGGACAAAGTAACTACTGCACTTGTTCAGAGGGGACGCAAACAGGTCACAGCAAGGTTGACCCCTGCCACTGTTGGATTGAGAGACCACTTGTGATGGATAAGGATAGTTCTGCTGAATTTGTCCACAATCACATTGGAGCTCCCAGGAATGTGCATTGTTACTAGATGATATTGCCCATTGCTATACTCTGAGTGCTTCTTGACAAACAGGGTAAGTTCTGGTTACCCCTTGCTTGCTGACATACCAGACTACTGACATACTGTCTGTCTGAATTGCAGTCATTACCAAGGGGTGGGTTTATTGAAATGCCTGCAACACTAGGAGCACTGCCCTCATAATTAGAATGTGGATATGCAAATTGTCCTCCAGCTGAGACCAAGTGCTTTGGACGGTCTTTTCCAGATAATGCCCCCCACCCTATCAGGGACGCATCCATGGTCACTATGGCTTGGGGTTGAGGAAGTACAAAGGGGTGGCCCAACAAGATTTCATTGGAGTGAAGCCACTAAACTCAGGTCTTCTTTGCATTGATTGGTGATCATAACCAGATGGGACATTGGCTTATTCAGAAAGGACCACTAATACGCTAGGGGCCATTGAAGAATTCTCATGTGGTACCTCACCAGGGGGACTAGGGTGATAGAGGCTGTCATTGACCCTAGACTTTGTAAAAGGAGCTTTGCTGATACTTCCTTGCTGTGAATGATCTGGTTGACTTGTGATCTTATCCCTTGTAGTCTTTCGAACGGAACAGATGCAATTCCATTGATTGTATCAAGCATAGCTCCAATGAATTCCAACTGTTGAGATGGTTCTAAACGGGACTTTTCATAGTTTATAGTGATTCTTAAGTCCGAACAAAGGAGAAGAGTATAATCTCGTGCTTTTATGAGTTGACACCTGGGGGGAGCAGTAAGAAGGCAGTTGGTTATATATGGAAACACTTGGAATCCTAGCAGTCTAAGGTGAGCTGCTACAAATGCCATGCATTTGGTGAACAGCCCGGGGCTATGGTGAGGCCAAAGGGCAGTGACCTGAACTGATAATGACTGGCTCCCAGCCGGAAGTGCAGAAATCTTCTGGGCCACATGTCCGGTTTTATATGGTAATATGCATCCTGAAGATGCATTCTAAAGACATGCTTCTGGAGCATTTCTCCCCTGGCCTCCGCTGAAAACAGTTCTGTGGAACCTAGTTGGACTTTCCCGGTCAACAAATGTTTAAAAAAAAAGATCTATTGAGCACATCCATTTGTCTTGTTCCAGGAACAGAAGTATAGACTGAGCTGAGACCATTTGGAATTTGGTTTGTTGAACTGATTTATTCAACTGACTGAGATCCAAAACTGGTCTCCAGTCCCCTGCTTTCTTTGGCACTAAAAAGAATCTTGAGTAAATCCTGGATCCTCTCCAGTCTGGTGGGACTGTTTGGATGACTTTTGTCGAGTAGTTTCAGAATTTCTAAAACTGCTGCATCCCTATGACTGTGTAGAAAGTCCAGAATCTTTCTTGGTCATTCTGGGTCTCTTAAGAAGGGGATGTTGTAACCTCTGGTTATAATTCTCTGCACCCAACTGTCCATTGTTACCCTTAACCAGGCAGATTGGTGCCCAGATAATTGCTCCTCAACTGCCTCCAGAGGAAGGCAATCATGCCTCTTTTCAGGATCACTGATAGGAATTGCCAAGGAAGGAATCCCTGGAACCCTGATTCTGCAGGCCACTTCTGCCTCTTGCGCGGAATCTTCTATTGTTACTCCTCTCACTGCCCTGGGAAAAGTCATTGTCATGTGAGTCCTGGAAAGGCCCTTGGGATTTCTTGAACCATAGCCTACTGGTAGGTTCCTGGAATAGGGCAGTTGAGGTGTGGAAAAGTGTACGCCAATGGCAAAAAGGATCTGCCCATCTTTCTCACATCTGTCCAGTGTGTCTTTAACTTTGGTTCCGAACAGGGATGTTCTGTCAAATGGAGCTTTGATGAAAGAAGACTTGAATGGCTTTGCAAAATCACATAAGCGCATCCAGGTGCGTCTCCTAATGGCTATGCTTGAACCTGCTGCCCTTGTCATCCCTTCTGCAGCATGTGCAATTAGCCTCAAGGACAAGTTAGAAATAGATTCTAGGGTGGCGAGCTGAGAAGCCAGTTTGTCTCAAACTCCTTCAGCTACTGCTCCTGCAAGAGTGTCTGACAGTTCTTTAATCAGACCACTTTGAAGTCTGGTAAAATGTACCATGTAATTCAATGACCTTTGAACAAAGGTCGATGAGGCATATATGCACTTTCCAAACCTATTCAAAGTCCTAGACTCTATGTTAGGAGGATTGATAGTGGGACTTTTGTCAGTAAGTTCCTTCTTAGTGGCTGCTGCTATCACAATGGTGCCCACAGGAATTCCCTTGGCCCAGTGTTCTGATCTTGACGGGCTGAAAGGATATGGTCTTGTCTCTTTGGAATTGGCTTGATAGAGTCAGGTAACTTCCAGGCCTGCTAAGCAATCAACTTAATGAGATCATCAGCAGGGGAGAGATCCAAGAGGTAGAGGGCTGGGCACTAAAAGCCTCTAGGTATATTGACTCCTCCAAGGAAGGCTGAAGGGAAGTTCAGCCACCCTTCTGTTTAAGGATCTCCAGGATGATCTGAAGGAAACATCTTCAGGGGGTGATTTAGGGGAACCTTCCCCTTCATAGAAATCGGTATCTTCCATGTAGACTTCTCTCAGGGAGTCCAAGTGCTTTCTCTTGCACTTTCTCTTTGAAGTCACCTCTTCTGTGGGGTACTCTGGAGAGGTATCCAAAAAAAGTCTTTAACACTGTGGTTTGATCCCAAGTCTTTTGTGCCCTCCGTTCAAGGGAAGAAGCTGGTGGAAGCTCCAGTCAGGGGGAAGGGCAAGACATTTGGTCTGATGGGGGGGGGGGGACAGACTGTTTGTCCACAATAGACAAGGCCCTCTCCATAGCCTGGAAGGCAGATCCCCTCGTAAAGGGGCAGGAGCCCAGAACTGAAATACATTCCTTCGGAACCATGGTCCCACCCTGCAATGAGGAGGTTGCCTCCAAAGCAGAAGCCAGAGTCGAGCTAACATATGTCAAAGTGCCAAGGGGTATGGAGGGCTAAGAAAGGATCGAAGTCGAAGCCTGCCCCTTAGACCCAGCAATGAAGCCCTGACTCCAGGAGGTCTCCAGATCTGGCAAACGTGAAGAGATTAGGGTAGCTATCAGTGTTGGAGAAGGACCTCTGACTGGCAGCAAAACAGTCGAAGCCGGGAAGGTTAGTATCAGGGGATCTGAAAGCTCCACTGGAGTCAAAGGAGGAATAAAGGTTGTAGTGGAAGAAGGCAGGGTTCCAGAGCTGACAGTGCTAGGAACCATGGAAGGAGGCAATTCCCTCGCCACAAGGAGCTGGTCCACCAGTCGCATGATATTGGATTCGGCTAGACTCTTGGTGGATCGGACCTAAGAGACTGAAAGAGATCTGGGTGGAAGTTTCTCCCAAAAAAGTCTGGGAGGACAGTCTACAAAAGGATCCACTGAAGGTGAATATCTGGTGCATGGCAAAGTTTTAAATGAAAACTCCTTTTGTTCCGAAAAAGGAGAAGGTTATATCATAACTGACATCTGTGTTGAAGTAGTTGGTGCAGAAACAGGCACCGATGGTATTGGTGCCAATGAAGTTGTTTCAGGAACAGGTACCGAGGATTGAGTCACTTAACCCACCCATTCTGAAGAAGCTGTAGGAACCGTAGGAGCCTTGGCCATTTTACATGGAGGTTCCGAAGAATGTGATGGAACCAAATTTCTTATTTTCTTTGTTTTACTTGAGAAAGAAGAGGAAAAAGGTGAATTTGCTTCTGTTTTCGGACCAGATAAGGCCTCTTCAAAGTCTGATTTAAGAAGACCCTTCAGAATAAGTTTGTTTCTATGGTCAATTAAAACCCTATGGCTAAAACTATGGTAAATTGTGCAGTCCTCTTGCAAGTGGACCACTCCTAAACAGACACAATGAGTGTGGCTGTCTGAATTAGGAAGCTTCCTGTCAAATGTTTGGCACCTTTTAAAGCCAGAAGTGCCTTTACCATGTGTGTCCGCCATGACTAAAGAAAGACCACACACACGCACACACACACACACACACACACACACACACACACACACACACACACACACACACACACACACACACACAAACACACACACACACACACACACACACATGGGAATAAAAATGATAGAGTTTTTTTTTTTTGGATAAATAAAATAAGTAAAGGTAGGAAGGTATTACCAACAATGGTACTTTCAGAAATACCATTAGGGTAAGAGGGAAAATGTATCAACAATTGTACAAGATAGATTACCTAAATGGTAAACAGAAGAGAAAGATCACACTCACATGATAAACTATACATATAGGAGCGGGTAGAAGAAATATAAGAGAAGGGTAAATTCAGAAAAGGAAAAGTTCAAACTTACAGTTTAATGAGGTCATTGCTGTCGCTCAAGAGCTCAGAGGAGAGAACGCATCTGGAACAATGAAGCAGCAAATGAGATCTTTGCTCATTTTGTGAAGAGCATTATGGGTAGAGTTTAGCTCAAGAGGGTTTAGAAGGTGTGAGCTGAAATAACGGCCAAGTCAGTTCCGCGGCTCGGAACAGAGCCCACAGTCAAGGATTACATGAAGACTAACAACATCAGATCTGTCTTTGTATTGAATTCAGCTCAAGCTGACTGACAGTTTGTGTATGTGGAAGGTACTGGCCAGCTGTTCTATCCTTTGCAGGGTATTAACCATATAGCTAAGGCTACTGCAGAGATAATTAATATGATACACATCTAGGGATGTATGTTTTGTAGGTAGCTGATTTCTGAGCTAACCGTTGTATTAAACTTCAGATGTAGGAAAAAGGGGCACAAGGGGAACCTCTTCTATATCACTCCTTTTATCTACAACACCCACACAATGCCCACAACTCAAACTCTGCCTTTACTTATTTCATCTTAGATATGCAGATGACACTACAGCAGTATTATAGTAACACTCCTAACTCTGTGTAGGTTTTCTTCCCCGAGTCACCTCCATATTCAGTGCATTCTGTGTTAGGATGGAGCACTGTGCCACAGCATCAGAATCATGGCAAAGTATTTTCTGTGAGATTGTGGCACTTACGAGTAAATGCGCTGTTGCATTACTTGTGTGTTTTAATTTACTCTATTTGATGACCGAGCTAGAACACTGATCGCTGTGGAACACTTTCAGGCACATCCCAGGAAGTTCTAGACTGGTGCAGCTCTGTCCTTGTAAATATAGTGTCATAACTGGGGAACAGTGAAGGCTTGGTTCTTAATTACCCTTCCTGAAAAGTAGTTTCCTCAAAGCTGCCTTGAGCTACGCCCTTCCAGCTGCCAATAATGCCTCCCTTCTCAAAGTGTACCATTGATTCAGGTAGTATATTTTATTTGTTCCAACCTATAGATAAAGATGAGTTAATTTTAAAAACTAATTATTACTTAAAATATTGATTTGTGTACATACATTCCTTTATTTTCCAGGTAATTAAGAGGACTGATAATTGGTTTCAGATGTGCCCTCTAACAAACAGCAGCAAGGTCAGTCACTTTTATCCTGGGGAAATAGGAGAAGTCAGAGGCTAACCAAGTGTCAGGTGAGAGATTGTGAAGTTGGAGAGAAAATTTTGTCAACTTATGAAAGGTTCAATGCAAACACAAACTGAAAACATCATCCTTGATGAAATAATATGAAACAGTGACTATAGAAAACAAATGATGGTAGTATCTTTGTTTTTCATCAGAATAATCTAATTAAAATCACACTCATTAATGTTTGTGTGTGGGTGAAAGTAAGTAACCCTACCTGTTGTGATGAGATAAACAGTCACTAATCTGTGTATGCAGAACTAAAGTGCATTTACGTGAAGCAAGTTGGAAAACAGGATAAAGGCTACGAGCTGTGAATGAGCTCCTTCCTGTGACACAGGCTTTGTTTCCCTCAGCCTTCATTTACCTGCTGACATTAAGCAAGTCACTTAACCTAGCAGTGCTTTGTGGTAATTGGGAATTTAGGGAAGGCTCATTAATGGTCTTATATACTGCATGTCTAGTAACTACCTGTGAAATTACACTTTACTGTGACCATTTTTTTTAATTACAGTTTAGGCATCTGACATGGAGGCAATCTGTGGATAAAAGTGACTTACCCCTGCTGTGGTCTGATGACAGCTAAATAGTCAATGATCCACCTTAGTGGGAGCAATGTCACGCACTGTATCACATTTGCTAAAACCAATGTCAAATTATCATTACTATGCTTATGAATTTGTGTGTGTGTGTGTGTGTGTGTGTGTGTGTGCAATATATCTAAGAGTAATGAGCCTGTCATAATTTCTTCTACTTTCCATCACAGACAAACATCAGTACAGCACACAATAACTGGCTATCTTTGGTGGTCTGGGCAGGATATTTGTGAAAGCGACTGACCACTGGCACAGTGGTGCAGCAAGTAGCATTACCATCTCAAAGATCTTGTTTCTGTTATTGGGTTTTTGGCTGTAGTTCCTTCTGTCTAGAATCTGCATGTCCTCTCAGTCTCTGTATTGGCTTCATCCAGGTGTTCTCCTCTCCTCTAATATCACAAACACATCCCATAGGCTGAAATGTCATTTCTCCAATTTGCCTGTAGGTAAGCATGTGTGTGTGATTAAATATATATATATATATATATATATATATATATATATATATATATACACATATATATATATATATATATATATATACATATAAAATTGAATACATAATATTGGGGGCACAGATGTAACTTTTCTAACTAGCAATTACAAAAGAACAGTTAACAAGTATGTTCCCCTTCTAAAATAAGACATAAAATGTATCACAGGCCATTTAGACCCTCAGAGTTTCCAAAGATCACCAGACTTCAATACTCCAGTCTGTATAAGGGATTTTGATACAGGTTTAGTATGGTGCTCATCACTGTCATCCTCTGCTTTGGATTTCACATACTTTTAACTTAACTTTGCTCTGAGCTGACTGCAGAACATCATTATAGCTTCTGTGAGGACATGCTGTGTATATGTTTGAAAGCATCAACTTGAAATACATGACTGTGGCCAATTGTTGTTTCACTTTTATCTTGTGTAACACCAGAGAGGTACATATAAGGTGGCTATCTCCTGCTGGAGGAGTAGGAAGGCAGAAACTATTCCCAGATAGGATTTAAATATCCTTCCAAGAATATGTCTCTCCAGTTTATTAGTAGCTACTTTTTTCAGCTTTGGAAACAACTTATTTCTGACTTGAAAAGGAAACATAAGATTTAATTTATTTCCTTTGTCATGATGTTGTTCAGGCCATCATTCGATCAAAAAGTATGGAAAAAAGCTGCAAGGCATCTAGAACTCCATGGTTCACATACTCACATCTTAATATGATTATTTCCTCCAGAGTTGTTAATCAGTAATGATATGTTTAAAGGATAGAGGAAAAAGCTGATAGTAAGACAGTGTAAGAACCCAAATAAGTCATCTGGATAGTGAGTGGAGATCAGAATGGCGGCACTGGGAATGCAGATGGAGAAGCAGGGGGCAGCTGAAGAGGTCCCATCAAGACCTTTGTGGAGGGCTTCATTTCACTTAAGGTTGACACTGTTCATCAGAATCGGATATGTGAGGAGTATATAGTCAATAAAGCAGCCAGAATGAGTGGGTACTGAGGTAGTCTGTGAATAAATAAATGTTACTGACCACAGCTGTTTTTTGTCCACAGATACATGGTCATTGGCCTTCTATGATATAAACATATCCCCTTCCAGTTAGCCACACTCATTCAACTGTATCTTGTAGCCTCTTGTTTTGAAGTCTCCATCCATAAATAGTTCTTAAATACATCATTAAGAAATTATTCGATTTCTTACTCAACATCCTTACAATTCTCCACAGTGTTCTTACAAAGCCCTGCTTTGTTTATGATTCTAAACTTTGGAACTTCTTATCATGCAATACTGGAAATGCTTCTACTACTGACGTGTTCAGCAGAAAGGTCGAATCAACCAGGGATCCTACTTCACTGCCACTGCTTCCACTACCCACGCTCCTATTTTCTCCCTGTTCTGGCCTCCCGTCATCATCCAAACACGAGTTGCTACTTGGTTTATCACAGTTTATCTTACCCTTCAGCTTTTTCTTCCATTCTTTCAAAACACCCTTACTGACAAAGACTTAATAACTGTGGAGGAAATAGCTAAATTAAGCTGAGTGTCTGAGAACCACAGAATTCTAGACGCATTGTAGTCCATCTAAGACTTGAGCTTTTTTTTCCAAACCTTTTGATCCTGTGATAATCTGAATTGCATCATTACACATGTAATTCAGTGATCATGTAGATGAATATCAAGCTATGCTACCATCACTCAGTAAATGTTCATACAAATTACAGTACTGCCCTTCACAGCATGATAAATTAATCTAAATGTTGCTTTAGTTACTTGGTGTTCATACTCTATCACTACTAAGGGTTCTACTATTTTCATGTATTCTGCTGGGTTTCAAACACTTAGCTGAAAAATTGCTAAGTTTAAACTTTCAGATTTCTGCTTTGCGATGCTTATCTTAACAATCACTTTTCTGATAGGAAATCTTCCTTTTTACAAGTCTTTTGGGTTTCTAATACTATAACGGACCCCATTACTAAATCAAAGTATGATTAAAGTTCATGAAATTAGTATTGCTTCAGTCTTTGATGTCAGCCAGAAGTGCTCTTTGCAGCACCTGCAATATGCACAGTAATGACTGTCTCTACAAATCATGCAAAGTTACATGCATTGGCAACATATCAAAGTATGATTGTAAATTCTTTTTATAAGACCTGTTGATATTACTAATATTGGAACTGTCTGGTATCCTTCTTGCACACTGCTTTTGTTTCTGCCTGCAAATCCTGGTATTTTATGACTTTGTGTCTCTCTGTACATAAGACACTGTAGTCACTAGGTGTAGCAATTTTGATGATCAATGTTACTTTTGAATTCTTCTGTCAGTAATGGGTGATCCCACGTTATATAAACTTCATCATTTTCTATATTGTTTTATGGCTCATGTCTCCAGTGATTTTCAGCTACTTCATTATTATAATGTTTGCACAATCTCCAGTGCAACAGTCTTGCCACATTATTATGCCTTGCAGTATATAGTCCTGCCATTAGTATATCTCAACCTACATTTGTCTGCTTCTTCCACATGTTCAATGGACTTTGTAAGTCAACATATACGTAGTCCACTATCGTATGGCACCAATATTAACTTTTTGTCTTTTGGTTTAAATTCACCTCTCCTTAACCATTCCTGTGTTCGATCCTAATCAACATGAGGTTGTCCCAGGAGTCTTTCATACTTGCAACTGTATTTATGCATTTTCCACATTTCTTGCCTTCTCATCTGAGTCTTCACCTTGTAATCTTTTTCCTTTTTTTTTTTGGCACATTCAGTTGCTGCCTGATTTTTAGCTACTTTTGGTTTGAGTTCCATTCTCACTTGCCTCTGAAATGCTTCTGCTAAACTAAACAGGGAAGTCATCTTAGACTTATTCTCCTCATGTTTTAAAACGTTCACTATGTTTGGGTCTTGTGAGGTCAGAAGATATGTATGTAGTCCAACGACTGCAGCTCTATACATGTAATCAATTTTGAGGAGGCCCATAACTCATTCAGAACGGGGAATATATAGTCTTGGTATACAATGATATGTATAAATCATCCGATGAACCTGAAGCATCCTTCTGATTTTCTTATCCAACCAATCCAACATCTTTTGGGGCCAGTCAATCACTCCAAAACTGTAAGTTAAGACAGGAAGAGCAAATTGGTTTATAGCCTGGACTTTGTTCCTAGATGTCAACACTGTTTTCAGTATTAATTTTAGTCTTCTAAAAGGCTCCTTACTACATTTTGTTCTCATTTGTTCATGTTTTATTTCTGACCCTTCATCAGTTCCCAAACATTTACACACTCCCTCTTGCTCAATTTCTTTTGTCACATTCTTGTCCCAAACTGATGTTTTCTCTGTGCTGCAGCTTTCCTGCAAGAAAGGTTGCTTTTGAACATTTCTCAAGACCAAATGACATTCTTATATCATCTGAAAAAGTTTTGACCACTTGAAGTTGTGTTTTCAGTTCCCCATCTGTTGAACTATACAATTTTAAATCATCATCTACAAAAAGAAGATAAGTGTTTACAATTTGCTGTTTTCTGGGAGTCAAATTGTAGCAAATCTGTTAAGTAGACAGATTAATAGGTTAAGGGCAAGAAAAAAAGAACAGCAGTGACAGTCACTTTAGAAAATCCCCTTTTGAATTTTTATCCCTGGAATAATAATTTGTCCTTTATTGTGGCTTAACTGCAAAGTAGTTTGCCACTGTTTCATGGTCACTGTAATGTAACTGATCAGTGTAGGGTTTATGTTATACATTTTCGGGCACTCTTTTATCCATGAATGTGGGATACTGTCAAATGCTTTTTGTACTCTACCCATGCCATACTTAGATCTCCACTTTAACAATAAATGATCCTTTGTTCCATATAGCTTTATTTTGTTACCCTTTTGTTTTATTGCCATGATTGAGTTTTCTTCAAAATGACTATAAACTCTGTTGGCATCAATTCCAGTGTAGACTATATACATTGTCAGAAGGCAGCCCTTGGCCTATAGTTTTAAGGACAGCTTGTGGCTCGCTCTTAAGTAGAAGCATTGTTTTTCCTGTTGTTAACCAGGCTGGTGCCTGTTTTGGGTGCGCATATAAATACTTCTTCCTTATGGCTAAATCTTCATATAAAGATGTCAATACTTTTAGCCAGAAGTTAAGTACTGTTGGGATTTTCTATTTAGGAGCTTTTCTTAACTTTTTTCAGTCTCTCTGTTCGTTACTTCATACCATTTCATATCCTGTACATTTGAACTTCTTATTCTTTTATTTCTTCTATCCATTTAGCATCTTTCTTATGTTCCACAGGATCTTCATAGATATTTCTGCAAAATCCATCTATTTCTTCTTTTTTCTGTGGTGTTTCAATTCCTTTTGTTTTGTTTCCCAATAAAACTTTTTTGGGTCATCAATAAATTGCTTATTTTGTACTTGTCCTTTATATATTTATCTGCATATCTTCTAAATTTTTCTGCCTGTGCTGATATTTTATTTTATTATTTGGGACAGTGCATGATAGATCCTGATCTGTTGTTATATTGTGCATCTTTTATCATGTCTACCTTTCTGAGTATTTTTGTTGATCTGTTCCCTCTTCTATACTCTTCTAACAGTGGTACTTCTTGTCTTAAATGCTTCATGATTTTCTCTATTCAATACTTCCATGATGGTATTAGCATTCTCCCCTTCCTTTCCCTTAGTACCCTGTGTTTGTGCTAAGACTATCTGTTATCAATTTAGCTGCACAGTAATATATCTTATTTACTTCTGTAATAGCGCATTAATCTCTATAAACAGTCCTAATTACTGTGTTCGTTTGTTTTATCAAACTTCTAACTTTTTGGGTTGTATTGACTTGCTGTAGTGTATTTCTTTCATTGATGTTAATATTGTTTGTCACTCTCTATTAAATCAAGCAACTCTTCTCTTAGCTCATTTTCCTCTAAACTGAGGGCACATTTGTTATTTTCCATTTCCTGCAGGCAATCTATCGAACTTTCTGAACATCTTCCTGTGCCACATTCTCTTCAGTTTCATCCTGTGTCATCCATTGCTCTTTCTTATGGGAACTCACTGAACTATCACTCCACAACATTGATTGTGTCAGAGTTGTCACATTTTCCTGGTCCTGGTGTTGCTGTGCAACTCCAACTGAATGTTTGTACTGGTTTCCTGTGGAAGGCTCTAAATTATCTTCACATGGCAACTGATCAGCTGTTTTCCTCTCCACTGGTTTCTCCTTAATTGGGGATCCCTTACTTATCCTGCTATGAAGTTATCAGAGTTAGATTTTCTACACTAAATCATTCACTTGCAGGTAATCCATAACCTCAATTTCTACTTCTTTAACTTCTCCATTACTAATCTTCTTTTCCTCTTTTTTTTTGTATTGTGCCTTTGCCTGTATTTCTCTTCGCATAACTTTGGTGATTCTGTTTTTGTATTGATTAGTTTTGCTTTCTCCTTTGCATAAGTATTGCAATATATTATCTCTCTTTCTTTCTCATGTCCATATTTCTTTTTCAGATGTCTTCTGCTCCTCCTGTTTCTCCTTAATTGGTGGACTCGTTCCATCAAGCAGTAATATAACCTGCGTTAGACTTTCTATATTAAATCCTTTACTTTGCAGGTATTCCATATCTTCAACTTCTATTTTTTGAACTTGTACTTTACTAATCTTCTGTTATACATTCTCTCTTTGTGATATTATTTTTTGTATTGTGAAAATTTTCATATCCGGATGCCTTTGTCTATACTTCTCTTCAAATATCTTTGTGACTACCTTTTTTATATTGATTAATTTGGCTTTCACCTTTGCATAAATATTGCATTTGTCATATCTCTCTTTCTTTCTTTCGCATGTCCATATTTCTTTTTTATACCTTTCCAAAATCTGTAGATTTTGTTCTTTATATTTCTTCACTTCCTCTTTTTGCAAATGGCCCAAGATTTCATGCTCTACATAATGTTTTTCATAAATCTGTTGTATTAATGAACACACATTTTTATTTAAAGCTTCTGACAGTCAGTTTTTCTTGTGGAAGGATTTTTCTTTCCTCTAATGTCTCTCTTAATCTTTTTAGTATATCTTCTGTATGGAAATTCTGGACTTTTTGCATAATAGTAACAATACATAATTTCTTTCTTATCCTCAATAGTCCAATCTATGAATCTTTTTTGGCCTATCAGTTTTTGCAATTTTTGTGGACTACTATTTCCTTCTATAATTGGGGGGGGGGGCATCTTACCCCTGGGCCTGGCCTAACCCCATGTAGGAATATTTCCATGTCTTGAGGATTCTACACTGCCATTTAATTCCAGTCCTGGAACCGGTGCACCTACCAGGATTGGGCACTTTTTTAACCTGGTTCTTGTGCACCCCGCTTTTTTTTTTTTAACTTACTTCTATCCATGATATATGCTATATAAAATACAGTCTATATATCAGTCTCATCTTGGTGAGGGTTTGTGAAAAACAGGGTCTACCTCATGAAGGTACTCACCACGACTTCAGGATGAATTTGATTCCAGCAATACTATTCTTCTTTGCTTGCTGACTTATCTCTCCATTGAGACCCCTATCATCCCTACATTCGGACCTCCAATATGGTTTCTACTTATGCACCAGCAATCTTCACACTATTTTAACTTTGCATATTTCTCCATGGATGTGTGACAATAGAGTTAGTATATATAAATAAGGAGGAGTGTGGATGGACTGAACACTGTAAAAAGAAGGCAGTGGTGGTGGTGGGGTTATTCCTGCGAAACACACTACTGTTTCTTTTTTTTTCATCTAGATGAACCTTTGGTCATTCTTTTTCACCCTGTTGAAGTTGAATGAGTTTCTTCTCAATAAAACATAGGCAAAAGCATTCTACATACATATTCTACTAAGCCTTCTCTGAAAATGGGTATGTGTGGCTCTCTGGTCCACTTAACTGCTAAATGAATGAATGAAAGTACAAAAATGTACAGCTAAGTTATTAAAAAGTGGCAACTTCTCTGGTGTGTTTACTTTAAGTGAGGGTTCAGACTTGTGCATATTGTCTGAAACTATGCACATATTGGGTCTAGTGGAATTAACTGTAAATGTGCTACAATAATGTTAAGTAGAGTACCTGTGAAAGATGCACAACTACAACTGCTTCATATTATTCTTCCAAGGACTATTATTCTTGTAAAAATATAATTTGGTGCATCCACCATGGAAGTTAAATTGTCTAACCTTCAAAAGGCATACATTTATCACTGAGAAACCTGACTGCTTCACAACAACCAGCCCTTCACATTTCATGAGACACAGCTATTTTTTTAATCTGTTAATATTTCTGAAAATCCTGCAGAATTTTAACTTAGATATGCTGACAAAATCAGCCTGTTGCATAGGAATTAAGGTGATGCAACTATGAGCTTTTTATGAGGTTCTCAACATTAGAGAGCACTTCTATACTACCCAAAAGGAGGCTGATTTCAAAATGTATCCCTAACTTCCTTATGCCTGTACACTTTTTCTGGAGTCAGAAAAATGACTGCAGGATATGCAATAATTAAAAACATGGTATGCAACATAATCTTATAATAATGATGATGGCATATTTAAAAAAGCTACTTTTGTTCTATTGCAAGAGGGACATGCAGACACATCCAAAGATAAATTATAGTTCAGCTACAGCAGTGTGTGTGTGTGTGTGTGTGTGTGTGTGTTTATATATATATATATATATATATACACACACACACACACATACAAAAAAAAAACTGACATCCCCGATGGAATGTAATGCCTGATGAGAATGGCAAGAATTATTTTTACGTTTTCTTTTTTTTGCCTGGTGACCTAAGGCTACTTTCACCCCACCCCATTCCCAAGCAAACTGCCTTCTTAATTAGCTTACTTGATGACATGATCTCCCCATGAAAGCTTACAGTACACCTCCAAGACACTTAATGAATGCTATTGGAGCTAACCCCTGACCTCAGCAGAAGGTTATTCCTATGATAAATACACATATCCTCCCCTACAGAAAAAAAAGTTGGTATTCAATCTCCCTTTCCTGGCCAGTCCTCTTGCTACTGGGTCTCTAGTCAAATGTGGTTAATAAGAGTCAAAGATGGCAACTCTCACTGTACTATCAGGCAATATAATGAGCACAAATTTGACTGCTTTCTGAACAGTATCTTGTTGCACCAGACATTTACTCAGATCTGGTACTTTTCACAGGCTTATTTACCTGTTTGCTTTTTGATGAATAGATTGATCCCACTAGACCCATAGCCTGTTGTCAGTGGAGATCAAAATGATATTCACTCAGAAATCAGGAATGTTAGCCAGATCATTGGAAAAAAACCCCAATTTGTTGTTGAAAGCTAGCAGTGATTTCCTTGATGGATGGGAGAGGAAGGTGGAATGGTTGTAGAGGAAGACGTGAAGTCAAAAGTTTGGAAATTAGTGTATTACTGTCAAAGAACTTCAGTTTTCAGTACTTAACAATATGCACAATTAATGTCTTTGCAGAGGTTGGGAGTAGAAATACTGTTTAAACATCTGTATTAAAGCATCACAATTTAATTTGCAGCATGAGTTCACATACATTAATAGAAAATAACTCAATGTTTTCCATTATTACTGTTGTGCAGCATGGTTTCTTTTTAACAATTTTAATTTATTAATATTTATATTTCATTTATCATAAATTGCTATATTCCTTTAAGCCTTGTTCTTCCTCCTGAATATTGTTCTGCATGTATTTTTCCCATAAATTCCATTAATTTTCATAAATTTTGCCCTGTCTCTTTCCTGAAGATCCTGTATCCAGTTCTTTGTCTCCTTCACAACATTCAGTTTTGAATTCTAGCATTAAACTTAGTAAACCCTTACTATTACTAAGCCATTTAGATCCCATATGTCAGGTCAAAATAATAATTCCCTTGGCTACCACAATTTGGTGCTACACAATATCTGTCAAAGTACTGTGAAGGTAAGTTTTAAAATCTGCCAACTCATCACCCCCCCCCCCAAAAAAAAAATGTTCTTTATTTGAGTGGAAAGTGCCCTGAAGTCTGCTTGGCACATACCATCATCTATGCAAACAATTCCTTGTAGAAATAAAAAAATGTTACACAAATGGAAGCCCTACAGTTTCTACTTATTCTTTTTTTTGTAATTTGGCTTTCTGTTTTCTTTTCCCAACCTTTTCTAATCTACTCTGATTTTCTCTGTTATCATGTAATACTTTAAAAGCCCTACTTAATATCATTGTAACATTTTTACTGCTAAACTCATCTAATAACATTATAAAAGCTAGTATTTTATTTAGTACTCCCTTATCCTTTTCTGTTTGGCAATACACTATTACCTGTCCTTGATAAGGAAGACAAGCCTCAATTTGTAGCCCAAACTCCTGCTTAGCCTCTTCCTACTCTATTACCTTTTCATCTCTAATTACTTGAACCCAATACCTTGGTTCCTTTGCTAACTTCGTGCAACAAAATCCAGTCCCTTCTTGCCTGTTTTCTGTATCTCTGCTTGCATAAAAATCCCTTTTGGTAAAATCTCCCTTCTCCAATGTTATGTTGGCATAATTCCTAGACTGCCTTCTGCTGCTTTATGAAAATAACATTTGATATTGTTGTGACTAGTCTACTTCAGGACTTGTACCAAAAATCATAGTCCCTCTCACTGTCTTCTCTCAGCACTCCTCCCATTTCATCATCATCCTTGTCTATTTTTGACCTTTAACTTTCTGCTTATGTATACCAGCTTTAACTGCATAAAGTACCTTTTCAAATCAGATAACCATAAACTACCCTCTTCTACAGGAAAATCAAAATTTCCCACCGAACGTATGCTCTCTTCCCATCCTAAATAATTTCTTAACCTATTAACTTTTATCCACAACATCTCATCCTGTTGATAAACAATATGTCTGACAGTTATACAAGACTAAAGGAACTAAAATAATCTTCACTGCTTGCATTTTACTATCCATATCAATAATTAAGAGCTTCCAGTTTCTTAATTTGTGTACTACATTTTGTTTAAACTCTTCCCTGATGACCTTAGCTGGCTTAATAGAATCCTTTTTAATCTATTTATCTCAGCACGTCATCTTATTGTGTCCCCATTACGTATGGTCATTGCTAACCAATTCATGAGCGAGTGCTTACTTTACTGCTATAGTTTTTCTCCTATCTTCATTTTATATCATAAACAGACTTGAAGCTGACTCATAATGTTTCACAGCAACGAAATGGCCTGTTCTGGATTTATCAAGTGTAAAATAATATCATCTGCAAATAAGGTTAACCTTTTTGATTACCACACCACATATATTCTTCAGTTTAAGAAACCCTTATTTTCTTTGAGAATGGGTCTAAATAGAAAGCAAACAAAAGGAAAACAAGACATCCCAGTGTGGTTCCTTGGTTCAAGCACACTTTGTAAGACAAATGCCTGCCTTCCCTCCACAAAAAAATAAATAAATAAATAAATAAAAAATTACTATCGACTTTAGTAGCATCTTTACCATTCCCTTACCTAATACATATGTAGATACATAGGCAAGTACTAGGCAATCAGTCTGCACATTATTACAAACCTAGCCAAAAACCCCCATTCAAAATTTCCCCCTTTTCTTGAAGAAGGCAAGACAAGAAAGACTATGGGGAGAATTTTAGATTGCCAATCCAGTTATCTAGGTTTATCTTGAAGGTGACAAGGGTGCTACATTGCTTGACATGTAGTAGAAGTTTGTTTCATTACTGAGGATATGTTGGGATATGAATCGATCATACTGTGTATTAGTGAAGGAATAGGAGGTCAAACAGCGTTGGATTTTCATGACTTGACAGGCTAAACAGAGCTCTCTTTGGAGGAACCAGCAAGAGACTGAGATGAGGCTGCCAGTCTCTATTGATGACTAAGATTTTTTGAGGCCACTGATCTTTTTAATTATGAATCTATGAGGTCTCTTAAGTTGGGTGATATGTTTAGACAAATACATGCTGAAAGTTGTATTACATTCAATAATGGGTCTAAGGTATAAGTAAAGGGGAATTTTGACTTATTTGGATCTAGTGGAGATGCCTTTTTCAAATGAGTTAAACCAGATAAAATAATTTCCCAACTACTGTGGAGAGAAAATAGTTGAATAATAATGAATCAACATAAACATTTTATAAACATGGCTTAAAACTGAAAAAGGGTCTATACGAATCTGAATGACAGATTCATAAATATTCAAAGGCCATTGCCTTGCTAGTACCCTTCTGCAGGCTTGCAAATTGTTTCACCAGGATGGCCATTACAGTCAATTCTGGAGTAAATTTGCAGATACCTATCGAGTCATATAGGTTATGTTTAGAAGGAGATAGTGAGTCACACTGCGTAATATGCATAGGAAGTTTATTTCAGAGATTTGACAGGCATTAGGTTATAAAACCATCCATTCAGTGTTTCATTTATCTTTTGCTAAAGGCCCTTGGTTCTAGTACTGGTTATGATATCAGACTTGTGGACATACAGGAGGTACAGGACAATTGGGTCTCTAATGGGGGGGGGGGGGAGTATGCAAGACAGAGTCCTCCAAACAAAAGTCTGTAAAACACTGAATAAAGGAATAGAGCTTCCAGCCTCTCTCTCTTGGTAGCTCAGGGTTTTTAGATCTGTGATATTTTTGGTTAGAAACATTTTGAATATTTCTAATTATTTGATATGGTTAGTGAGACACAGCCTATTGGGGGCATTGTACTTGATAATTTGGCCTGATCAATGTGGAGTATAAGGGACTGATTGCCTCTTTAAACCTTAAGTGATATTCCTTTGGCAATTAGCTGAGCTAAATAAAAGGATTGGCCTGACAACAACTGGTCACTGCTGATGTGAATGTGAAACTGTGACCCCAATTACAAATGGGAAAATGATGCTGATGCCAGTGTAGTTGTCCCATGATGGTCAAAAGAGAGGGAGCTGTCAACTCAAGTCCTTATGTCCCAGACTACATTTTGGTGTTGTAATGATGTGTTGTCTATACACTTTGATGAGGGAAGGGATGAAGGAGATTATACTATTTCTTTAAGCATAAAGCTTGAGCTTGAGAGTTTACAAGGAAGAGTTTATTCTGGAAAGTTTGGGTGCTATGGGATGACTTTACAATAACCAGTTGCCTTCAAACTTTGTTAGCTAGAGGTCCTGGCTCTCTGCTTGGAGATTTGAGAAGTACATACCAAAAAGGGGAGGTCTAACACTAAGCCCTGAGAGACACTTACATACTTTCTGAAGAGGATCTTGCAACTCGTACTTCATAGATTATGTCTTTCAGTTTGCTATCCATCCTGCAACATACGGGTTGATTTTTAAAGCATTCAGCTTTGGTATGTTGCCAGCATGGTGAATGGTGTTGAAGGCCTTGGCCCGGTCAAGAGTCACTGCAAGGCCACCCACTACAGCCTCTGGTAAGCCTTCTGAAGAAGTTTACCAGGTTAAACAAACTAGATTTACCTTCTGTAATCTGTTGTGGATCAAGTCAAATAAAATTTTTGATTTTGCAGTTTATGAAGTCAATTATAATGCATTCCATGGTTTTGCAGAAGAGGCTTGTAAGGCTGTCTAATTACTCAAGTCAGTTTTAGGGCTACCCTTAATGAGGGGCACCACCACTGTGGTGCATCACTCATCAGGAAAAAAAACAGTGGCTAAACTGTTAAACAGGATTGCGTCTGCAAGGGCATTTTTAATACTAGCAATTAAGCAACCCAGTACAGTATATTCTTAGGTCTCATGGAGGAAGTACTTTTGGTCTTGGTTAGCACTTTCAATAAATTATGTTGTTGTTGTTTGTCTTTCGGCTTTTCCCGGTTAAGGGTCGCCACAGCGGACCTCTGGTCTGCTAATGATTGGCAGTAGATTTTCACAAATGCCGAGGGGCCAGCTCGACATCCAACCTTCAGTGAAGGCACACCCATTTACGCATGTCTTTCGAATGCCACCCAACCGCAGGGAGGACATGCAGACTCCACACAGAAGGCACTCCCCGCACTCCAGCAGAGAATCGAACAGAAGAACCTCTTGCTGTGAGGTAACAATGCTACCGCTGCACCACTTTCATTAAATGATCTTTAGAATAATTGGGGAAGTAAGGTATTTAGATATTTTGGAGCTTTGAATAGAAGTTTTGCGATGAAGTTGGTACAATGTGTTTGCAAGGATATTGCCATTATCTAATGGGTCATAACAAGTGGGGTCATTATGAATAAGCTCAGAGCAATTTACGGTACAGTTTTTTTTTAGTTTTTGAACACAGCTAAAGAAGGATTTATAATTACCTTTGGCTTTAGATGTCAGCCTAAAGTTCAAGGACTCCTCTAGTGGACCTAATAGTAATTTCCATTTTTTTTGTAATGCTTTTGATATTATCCTTAAGAACAGGGGTTTTGGATATACAAAATATTTTGAGGAGTTTCTTTGTTTTGTTGTATAGTTTATGGTAGTGGGCACAAGGGTAGTTAAGTTTTGTCATTTCCCATGATGCTTGGTTTTGGTAAGGACTGCTAGTTCTATGGATTTTTCTAATTAGGTACATAATGTGTTAGTGAAGCTTGCTGCTGTATTAAGGTCAGAGGAGGAGCAGTCATACATGAATTTCAACATTTTATGTACTGTAGAAAGCTATGACTTTCAATTTGAAGGTACTGATTTTCATCAGAACTACTTCACACTCATCAGCAAATCACTCCACTGCATGTAAAAGATCGCGGTTACTTAAAGATGCAGCCCTCATTTTCCTGAAACAAATGCTCTCCATACTTCAGCTGTGCAATTACCTGCCCAAGAGTTTCATGAACATGATGGGAAGGAAGAGATGCACATGTATGCCAAACTTCAATGTACATAACTTAATGGAAAGAATGAGGAAAGTGAATGGTGCACAGAAGTACCTCCCATGCAACATTCTAGGTATACAGTCATGTACCTATTTCCAGGGCCACAAATCACATGCAGACTATAGTGATAAATTCCCTTAACCTTTATATCATCCCTTGAAGACCAGAGAGGTGATCCACTGTTCCGATGCCAAAACAAAATACACACAGCTCTTTCTGAACTGGAGGTTCAACTACTAGGTGGGATTTCCTTTTCAGCACCCTGACATGGAAGGCTGAGGAGTTTAATGCTTAAAAAAGTAGTATCATTGTCCCCCTTTAAACAAATAAGAATTACTACACTTGTTTGTCAGTCCAGATGTACTCCCCCCATTTTCCATGCAAACACTAAAAGGTGCATTAACCACAACCTACCAACACCACCCATCAACTTTAATATTTCCAATCAGATCTCATCTACTGCCATGGCTTTGCCACTATGGAACTAATAAACCTGCTGGTAACCTCAGTTAAAAAATAGACCTATCTCACTATTTACTGCTGGCACTTTCTCTTTGAAAGTGAGTATGTTTGTGGAGTTTGGGAATTCCTCAAATAGGTCTTCGTGCCTCATAAGAGGATCTTCAGTTAAGGTCCACATTGTTTTATCTTTTTTGAGAAGTCTATGTCTGGTTGTTTTACCCAAACCTCCCTGGGGTAATTCTACATGGCTTTGAACAATTCCCACAACTGTATCTTCACTAAGTAAATCCATCTACTGCTTTCCACGTCTGTTTCTGCCTATCAGTTTAATCTGGCGATCCCCTCCCCATTACCTCTCAGTTTAATTTGGAGATCCCCTCCCCACTAGCAAAACATGGGAGGCCTATTTCTTTAACCTATCAGCTTCGCTCACTGCTGTACCCCACCACCAAGTTCTTAAGTTATTACTACAAGCACTAATCACTTTATGGCCACAGCTCCTTGTCCCTGTCTCAACTACAAGTCTTGAACAGGTTCATTTACACTCCATATCTCCAACCTACCCCAGTAATTAGGAACAAACTCTTCTCGAGGAGGAAGCTAAACTCATCCCACACAGGGTCATTTGCTAAACATTCAATTCTACTATATCCCCACCAAATATTTGGACTTGCTTTGTCTGTTTTAGTGCTGCTGTAGCTGTCTGATACAACACATCACCAAGTAGTGATCAGCTGACAGATCATAACCTCTCCTGACTCAGACATCTGGAATTGGCTGGAACAGATGGCCTCAGGTCTGATATCATGACTGTAAAGTCAATCATCAGTTTTGACAGGCAGAAGTCCAACAACAATTCAGCATTCAGGTTCAGATCAAGCAGGTGAATCCCTCATTTAACATGCTATAGATCAATGAATGCTGGAGTCTTTCCATAAAAGCAGCAGTAATTTAACGTTACTCTATCAAGCACTGCTCTCATAACCTCCAAGAAATCTGAATTTTCTAACTAGCTGTTAGGTGCCTCAGCACAAAAATGGATTTCCTTTCTGTAAGTTATACAAAAGCTGATGTGGTCCCCTTTGTCTAGTGACACAAGCGACTAAAGTGCTTACTTTTGGCAGTTGTGGAATTAAACTGAACTTTTATTTCTCCTTGCTGACATCGTGTTTTTGTTTTGTACAAACTCCAATTGCACAATGACAGGCTGAGTGATTGGCCAGTATCTGTTGGGGGCCTCCCCTGACAAGCAACTCTAGAAGAGGGAGACCACCATCCTAGTCAAGGATTCTGGTTCTACAACCAATGCTGTTGAGTAAAGTTCAAACCATCTACTGGTGACTTAACTCTCATGCAAGTTCTTTTTACCCTGCAACAGTGAGATAACATTTCATATCCCACAAACCAGTCTCCGGTGCAAAGGTCTACTCTGTCATAATCTCTTCCATGCCTGCCTGCCTGCCACTTGAGTAGTAAAACACTTGCACCCCACCCTTCAGTTTGGTGTTGAGCTGAAAATGTCTCCACGTAGTGTTTTTATGTAGAGCCAGACCAAACTATATGGATCACTCCACGTCTACCAGGCATGTACCACTGGACAAACCACCCAGTACTAGGGCTGTGGTATCCCTGGTCCTGGTCAAGGTTTTCTTATTCTTTGAGACAACTGCTGATGGTCATTTGGTGCACTACTGTCTGACTCTTCTTAATTTGCCACGTCTGACCTGACTGCAATCCTATAGCTCTAGGAAACACAGTGTTGAGGATCATAGGGGCAACACAACTCCCCACCACCACGATAAGGTCACAATCCTAGGAGGAGAGTGTTTTCATTTAAAAATTAAGTGACTTTTACAGATTAAACAGCTTTTAGTTATTTAAGGTATTAACATTTTTTCTGGTATAATTGAAATAGCCCATAAACTTGTGCGGTAACTGAGAAGCTGTGTTATTTACATAAGGTAGCATTACTACTTGTCCTTAAATCATCTTGAAATATTTTGATAGCCAAAAAGGATTTGTTTATATTCCTGCTCTCTGTTCTGCAGTCTTCAAAATTTTTCTGTAATAAACTTCAACGTTCACTCTACTTAACGCTGTGATATGTCAATATAAGAAAAATATTTATCAGGATAGGCCTTAGTTGAAACCGTATGCTTTACTCAATGGATAAATAAAGCAGTTGTATATAACTGCATGTCTTCAATATAAAGTGCAGACTGATGTAACAGAGCTCTGTAGCACTTTCAGAACTAAACTACATGTGAAAAAGCAAATGCAGAAAGTTAAAAACAATAATAAAATTATGTTAAATACTGGTTAATACTTTTTAGCAGATAAACTGCAATTGATAAATAAAGCATTGAGCAGGCAGCTTGAATGTGTAAGAGCATCAAATGCAAGAAGAAACCTTAAATAAAGTGGGATCTCCACTATACAGAGCTAATTACACAGCAGTACTGTAAGTGGTGAACATTAGTGTTGCATGTTATACTGTGAGGTCACAGTGGAAATGTAAGTAGTGGAGTAGAAGACACTACAAATGAGATAAGCAAGTTGATTCCATAACAAGTTTATCATCGCCCAGCCACTGGAACTGGACAGCTCAAGCCCAATGAGGCAAAGCACTCTGGAAGAATAATGTTTCTCCCCTCCTCAGCAAACAGGCTTTAGAGGGCAACAAAAGGCATATTCTAAATACGTCACTTACTTGCTTTATGACTTGTCTCACTGCTTCTTCAGTTTATCCCATACTCTTACTGATGCATAATGAGAGTCTTTGCACTGTGTTGCTGAAAGTGTAGTCTACAGCAGACAGTGAGATCAGAAGGATGAGGACAGGTCTACAGCTCCCTTTTATAATATACACTGCAAGAACGGAATAGTGAACATTGAGCAAATCTGAGCCTACAGCCCAGTATTGCCCCAAGCACAGGACTTCAAGATAGATAAAGGCTCAAGAGTTAGTATAAAAATGGGATATAACATTGCATACTTAATAATTGTTCTAAGAGTTCTACAGCAGGGACCAGGCTGCTATGGTACACCTAACTGTTTTGTAGTGATGTCAAATACCCATGTGCAAGTTCTCCTACTTATCCAGCATTGCGTAGAAACATCAGTTCCAAAGCAATCATGTACTTCCAGTCACAATCTAGAATCAAAATAAAGCTAAGAAAATTTAGCAAATATGCTCATTACATTTTCCTTTGTACTCAACTGCCACTTGCTCACAGATTAAATAACTATCACAGATTAGATTAACTATTACAAATTAGATAATTAAGACATATTAAAGAACAAAAATCAAAAAGTGTAAGAAACTTCTCTGTGTGGAAGAGTTTCAGTCCATATATTTCTAAGTTAATCACTGTATATTAATCAGATCAGACAATAGTAATAGAAGTAGCAAACACACTTGTCTCAAGTCAAAACAAAACAAAAAATAATAATGCAAAATATATAACTGTACAGCATTACTAAGTATTCGAAAGTAACCCAAGTAAGGCAGGCAAGTCTGTTTCCAGTCAAAAATCCTTTATTAAGTACACAGACAAGCGAGCCAAGTAAAACAAAAATAGAGTAATAATTTCCTCACAAGCTTTCTAAATATATATATATATATATATATATATATATATATATATAAAACTTATCAGGCATGGGAGTGGTTTATTGTGCTGTAAAACAAAGTGTTATTGGTACACATGTTAAATTCACATCCCTTCCCCCATCAGTGTAACATTCGAGCTGGTCCTACCCTACTTAGTAGCTGTCATAATAATATAACCCTTATGTACTTTAAATAAAAATTTATAATGATGTAGTACCTCTTATTTCACCAGATTATTAAGTAGATTATTACGTCTGTGATTTTATCCAAGACAATACACTACATGGCTGGAAATATATCAACCTTAGTTCATCTGGCAATCAACTATATATAAATATATATATATAAATTTTGCATGTAAAAATCAATTTCTATTTTCATAACCTACTGTTAACTAAGATCGCTTTCGTTCTTCTACACTTCTTCAGGTATGTGTACAAGAACCCTAAAAACAATCTATAAAAATATATATAACTGTATAATTAGTATTGTTATTACACATCATTTTGAATAAAGTGGAAAAAAGAACAACACAAAAAATAAATAAAAATATGAAAAAATTTATGTATGATGATGGAAACAAAACATACACTTAAATTACAACTGATTTAAAATGGTATTTAAAACCAATTGGTAGAATAAAATAAAATACAATTAGTAAGTTCCAGTGCACTTTTAATTGAACAGTAGTAGTTTAGTCCAGGCTTCCTAAAAGAGTTCAGCTTTAATTGCCACGAGTTCATGTTTCTCCAGAATATTCGGGTTGTCTCCTTCAAGATCATCCATGTCTATGTGATCCAGGATCTGGAACTTAAAACCTGTGTGTCTTTTATGAAGAGAAAGGTGTTTGGCTAGTGCATTATTTTTACATCCAGAGCGGATTTCTGACAGATGACTTGAAATCCTATGCTTGAGTTTATTTACAGTCTTGCCCACACAGAATGCATCACATTCATTGCACTGTGCCCTGTAAATTACTTTTGTAGTGTTACAGTCACCCCCTGCACTGGTTTTAATGATTGTCTTTAAATAAGGGCAATAAAAACTATCACCTTGCTGTATAAATATACAAAATGTACAATTAGTTTCACATCTTTTAGTGCTTTTCTCATATGGTCCAGGTTTAAATTCAATAAAATTTCTAATGTTCCTGGCCTTCCTATAAACAAATGATGGGGCTTCACCGAAGATGTTAATCAGAAAAGGGTTTCCTGTGACAATGTCCAAGTTTTCTTCAATAATATTTTTGATACTGTGATAATCCAAAGTGTATGTCAAGATGCAGCTATTTTTGCAATTGATATTCTCTGTAGAATTATTTAACATATTTCTACTGGGGAGGTTGAGTGAAGGTGCTTCAGTGCTTTTCAGTTCTATAATGGGTCCCAGGATGTTTTTTAACATCTGACTTTCATAGCCTCTCACTAGAAAATCATTCTCTAAGTTGTTCAGGCTTCTCAAAAATGGTTCAATCTCTGTGGTAATTCTAGCTAATCTATAGCCTTGAGACTTCACTACATTATACTTGATTTTTGCAGGATGTAGACTTTTATTGTGGAGTAATACGTTAACCCTCGTTGGTTTTCTGAACAGATCAGTGGTGATTCTTATTGTTGGTGTCCTTCAAAATCTGCATATCTAAGAAAGTGGTTGAAGTACAGCTATGGGAAGAGGTAAACTTCAGTAAGGGGGGTTGTTTGATTGAGGTAAGTGATTAAATATCCAAGCTGCAAGGTGTCACCTTCCCACACATTAAAGATGTCATTGATAAAACGTAAATAGCATGTGATATGCTGCATGTAGTCTGTGTTGTTTAACACAAAGTCCTCCTCCCATTCTTCCCAAAGAACAAAAATCCAGACATGGTTCTTAATCATATCAATAATAATGTGGTGACAGAATACAATGCTAGTACTACATGTAATTAATATGCAACAACTTGAGTAAATCCTTATACATAACAGAACTTTATACCCTTGCAAAGATTAATATAGCCTCAGAACTATTGAACAAGACATATACTATAGTAGGCCTGTCATTTATACAGTGCCAACAATAACTGCAAATAATACATCTCAAATAATTGTAAAATTACCAAAATGAAAATTAATTGCATGAATTGGGTAAAATGCATTCAGCTAGTAGTCTCATGGAAACAGAATGAAACCAAATGATTTAACTCACTCTTACTCCAAAGGAATGCCAATAGTCTGCTAAAAACAGCCAATGTTCAAGAAATCCCTCTACACACACTTTTCCTAACAAACATCCAGACATGTAATGAATAGCAGCACACAGGTATTTAACTTCAAAAGACAGCGCCCATAGATGTTATTTACAATATTGACAAGCCCCACATTTCGTCATGCCACCATTACTTCATTCATCCTGTATTGATCTCTTTTGGCACAGCCCACTTCCAAAACTTCCTTAATGTTTGGATGACATTTATAGACAAACTGCGGTCATGCTCCGAGTACTGTGCTTGTATTATTGTCATTTATAATAACCTTCCAATTGCTCATAGTAATACATTTTTCTGGCATTACTTTTGCTCCCAACCTTAATCACCATGGTTTGCTCCTGTCATTGGACTCAGTAGCTTGTGTATTTGCCCATATCATGAGTACCTTTCCCCTAACAAGGGTGGGAATCTCATACCTCTTACTCATCACTTCCTTCTTAATTTCAATCAGCATATGTTCAGGATAATCCCGCATATGTTCAGGATAATCCCTAGCTTTAAACATATCAGTCAATTTGTCCATTTCAACTAAACTATTTTCTTCTTCAGACTCAATTCTAGATATCCACGATAACCATTAGTCTGGCAGCAGGTATAAGTTCAGGGCTGCAATACAGATTATCTTGGGTTCTAATACAGCAAATTCTAAATATTTTTGAGTGGGAGGTTGACATAATGGTTAAGGTGTTTACCTTATAGATGCAAGGTGCAGGGTTTGATTCTCAAAAGGGGTAATTCCAGTGGCAGCTCGTGCCATCAGACTGCAGCCCTCCCGGCAAAAAGAGTCAAGTTTGGACATGTTACATACAATAAAAAATAAAATGTATTTAAATATTTTGTTTGTTGTGCTCTAGCGAGTCCGACCGAATCGCAGTCCCGGAACTCAAACTACACATGCTCGTCGAGTTCCGTTTTTTTTTTTTGTTAGCATTTCTGTAAATATACCAGACTGCTGTAAAAGCAGTCTAGATTAATGAGAAGGCATCAGTGTGATGCCCAGAAGTCTAGGCGGTTTAAATGCACAGTAAAGTAGAAGGGGGTTTGGACTGCCATGTCCACAGTCACGTACGTGACGTGGACGCCTGGATGTTTACTGATTGGTTCTCGCTCTCTTCCCGCACTTTGCATGCTGTGAAAAAGAAAGCGAGAAAAAGTCAGCAGCCAGCACTACTTTGGCTTGAAGGGAGACTCGGAGTTTGTTCATTCAGAGAGTTAGTGACAGAGGAGGAGGAGGAGACTGAGACACTCATTGCTATATACTGGTAACTTTACCACTATTTACTGCTATTTTAACTGCTTCACTTAAGCAATAGTATCCAAAATAACATATCTGCTGTTCTCCGTTAAAAGTCATGCCAACCTCAAAATACAGTAATATCAGGAAAGGTGATTTTTGTGCACCTACTACTGTATGTAAAACATCTTCTGGGGTAGAATGACATATTCATGAGGTTTGTGGCTTGTTCTATGATGGTCATGATTACATTTTTGCCAAAGCCAGTTAATATTGTCACTTTTATAATCAGTGTTTACAGCCATGAAAGATTACTTATATGTTTGCAAGTTGTTTTAGTATTTCACCCGAAACTTCCAGGATGCCATCTGTACAGGGGCTGTTTCAAGAACAATTGTGTTGTAATTGTGAACTTCTTCTGTAAAAAAATCATTGCCTTTGAACACTGACCATGAAAACACTTTTTAATTTTTATGCTGAAGTATTGTTAATTTTACTGAATCACTTTTTGTCAAAGTCCATTCATTCAAGACAAAAAACAAATCACTTGTGGTGGCAAAGCCCCTACCTTGCCCAAACTAAACTGAATCCCTTAACTATTATAATAGTTCTGATGTTGCAAAAGTGAGTTGTTGGAATAAGTGACTACCATTTTCACACTGATAGCGGTGTACCTTGTGAACTATGTCCCTGGCATGCCTTTGTTGAGATGTTACCAAAGTTACAAGTCTACATTCACTGTAAAATGGAATTTGTTTATTATTGTCTTTCATTTTCTGACTGGTAAATTTTGAGGAATCTTTTACTAAGTGTATCTGATATGTAAACAAATCAACAAAAATGATATAAGGTAGACTGTAAGTACAAAGCAGAAATAATATATAAAGCTTATAACCAAAAAAAAGAAAATGTTATAAAGTTGGAAAAGTATAAAAGTAGAGTGCACAAATTGTGGAGTGAAGCTTACAGTATAAAAATCTACATATGAGACTGAAATTAATACAGTAGGGACAACAATCAATTATGCTATTAAATTCCAGATGTATTACAATCAAGAATGCAATATTATTTATCAAGTTCACCATAGATATGGGAAGGCAAGATGCACACATTTATTACACCTAGATACACTGACCCTGCAAATCTTTGTTCAAAGATTCGTTAGTATTTTGAATTCTATCATTGTGAATTTGTAGCTGAATTCAAAATGCAGTGCTTAGCGAATATGAAACTTAGTAAAGTTAATGGCTGGTCTATATTAGACAAACAAGCACCTGATTGAGAAATCGACAAGTGTTTCTAAACTGTATGTGTGAGGTCAGGAGGAGAATCTAGAAAGCAAATAACTGAATCATGCAGAGGAAAGATACACTGTAAACTATTTAATCCAACAGCCCTCAGAGTGCTGACAATACAAGGAAAATAGTTTAATACAATCAGGAAGGTGTATCAAAGAACACATATGTTTCATGTGCAAGGGGCTTATGATTTGAAAGCAGCCTAAAGTTAATCTTTATCTGCCACTGGCCAGATGTATTTTCTTTGAATGTGGGTTTCAATGCTGTTTCAATGAATGTGAGTTTCAAGGGCAGAGAAGTTTTAATGCTAAATCTATTTTCATTGTGAGACTGCATTGCTTTGTTTAGCAGATGTCTTGTTAGTGTTTTTTTTGCTATAAAAGGTAAAATAAAACTTTTAAATGACATCCAAATCATCGAAGTAAAGCAGAGTGCACATTACAGTGTTTATGGTAAATGGGGCAAAATAGCCAAGTAATTGGACATTCGTATGGCTGCAGGGGGGGGGGAGCCCCCATTCAACCATGATTTTGCGAGGGGGGGGGAAGGGCGGTAAACTCAGACAGCCTTGGCTGAACTACACCTCGCAACTGTCCAGATTTTCACAGAATTAATACATTTTTGCTTCTTATCTTTTTTGTTCCTCATAAAATTTGTGGGTTTTTGGCAAATCATTTAGAAATGAAGTCACTAAATAATGACAGTCACTGAGTTTCAGACTTCACACCCTTCAGAAAAATGCATGCTAAAGCAAGACCTGTTATTCAATCAACTACGTTTATACAAGAGCAATTTTAGTACTGTTTGTTTGTTCCCCCAATATATCTGGCCTTGTCCATATTTCCTGTGTTAAGAGGTTGAGAGGCACATGCAAAGAAATCGCTTTAGAGAATAAGGTATATATCCAAACCTCTCAACTGTCCCGATTTTGGCTGAAAATGTTGCTGTCCTCCTAATAATTCCTTCATAATATGGCAATTTTGGAAGAAAACATGGAGGATTTACAATTACTAAATAACTGTAATGATCATTGTTACAGATTACTTTTATTTCAGAAATGCATGTAGATTCCCTTTTTTATCAGCTGCTCAACTTAACAGTACTAATATTTGATAGATTTCCAGCTGTATTGTGTGGCTATTGTATATTTCTGCATCATGCTTTTGGTCTGTTTTTCATAAAATTGTGTTTTTCTGACAAATGTGTGGCAAATCATTAAAGATTGAAGCTAGAAAATAATGACAGACATTTGAATTTCAGATTTCATACCCTTCAGAAAATTCATACTAATGCAAGACCTACTATTCTATTATCTTTTCTAAGTTTAGAAGAGCAATATTTAAAAATTGTCCTTATTTTTGGGCCTCTGCCCGACTTTTATTTATGGCTTTGTCCAGATTTCTTGCTCTGAGGTCGAGAGGTATGACAAATGTGTCAGGGTCATCACCGTCAGCCAGAGACATTTCAAATTGTGACATACTTGTTGTACCCCACTCCCCCATGTAGTGACTCTGGATGTGTCTAAGCAAGGCAAGGAGCAGTTATACAATGTAAGTATGCAGATTATCTCCCCATCAGAGGTAGACACAAGTACTACAGTGGCTTTTCACCTGTCCTTGATTTTGCAGAATGTTCTGGTTTTCTATCATATTTTTATACTGTTGATTTATGCTTCTTATTACTCAGAAAATGCATGTTGTTGCAGTGCCTGTTGCTCTGTGTTTATGTAGCAGTGCTTTAATGACCATCAGGTAATCTTCTCTGAGATTGTAAGATGCAAGTAAGCTTTAATGGGCATACTGTTAAAGAATTTATCAACACTGAAAGCCTTTTTGTTGTTGCCATGCAGAGAATATTTACATAACTTGATAACGTATAAGCCTTAGGTATTGAAATGCACATGACATTATTGTAATAAAGGACAGGATTACAGTATTTTCAGAAGCTGATTACATTTGTTGGAGACTTGCAGTCATCATTGCAGGCTTTACCCATAAACTAAACAGAATGTCAATCTATCATGTGTGGTCCATAACCTGCGCAGTAATCCTTTAAGCAACTTATCTTGAGCTTGTTTCTTGTTTGCTGTTCATTTTTTACTTTGATCATGTTTTCCCCATGAAACAAGTAGATAGCTGTTGTCAAGGTGCAGGTCTTTTTTGGATAAGAAACATTTTTACAAGTGGGGGTATCACAGAGATTGCTACTTTTAGCATGTTACTTGGTACTTTTATAAAGCTGAATATAAATTATAATTAGAACTGCAAGGAGAAGTATTTTGAGTTGAGTGCTGCTTGTTTTTTTATACTTGATTTTGACTGGCATTCCAGTAATATATTTAAAAAGTAATTCATTTTTTCATGCCTCACAACCTTTGTTTCCATCTAGATATTAAGTAAGCTGCCATGTAGCCAATGCATTGAAATATTTTTTTTTTCTTCTCCACTTCATTTTGTCTTGATTAGACTCTCATAATGACTGTTTAAATACACTGTCCTGTGTGCTAAAGTCCCAGTTTTTGTGGTTTTGTTATGGCTCTGTCCCTTTCTAGTTGACCACACCCCTTCCCACTGGCCCCACCCATTCAGCTGTCTCTTGCAGCCCCCCTTTGATTTGAAGTCACCAGCTGCCACTGGGTAATTCACTAGGTTTAAAAAGGCCCACAAGGGCAGTTAACCTAGTACTAATCTATGAACCTATCTGAACCTTTTGCCCTTTAACCAGCCCCTTTTTCTGACAATAAGGGTGGTTAGTCAAGAAATATAGAAAGTTGTTTGAAAATGTAGGTTTTCTGTATATCCTAGAAATAAACTTCCAGAGTAAGTAATCTTTAACAATTAAAACATTTAGATACACTATATCAGAACAGCTAAAAGTAAATCTTAAAAAGTTAGTGGTGATACTTGAAAATGTTATGAAATTATTCAACTATGATAAATCACCCCTCCAAACAACAAAGAAGTCATCCAGGGTATGTAAAAAAAAATGGTCACATATTTCATGAAATTTGAGTTAAAAACAAAGTTCTGCTCCAAGTACCACAGCACCATATTGACATACAGTGGAGTACAAGCCACTCCCATCAGTTGCTTTAAATATTCTCCTTCAAAAAAAATTTAGTTGTTATGGAGAACTATTTCCATAAAATCTCCGAAAATATTGATTTCTCCATTATGCAGGAAATCACATAAAAAGAGGGTATTCCATATACCACACCTATCTTATGGAGGATGCAGGAAAATAAATCCTCCACATCAACAGTGACAAGTAAACATTCATCACTAAATAACTCCTGTTGGATATTACCTAAAAAATCCCAAAATATATCTTAAAACATAGAGGTACCTCTTAAGAAACTTTTTCAAATTACCATCCACAAATAAGGCCCAGCGGATGAGTCTTGGAACCTTCTGCAGCAACAATGGGATGGAGTGGTGGATAACTGACACACTTATGAACCTTGGGGATACCAAATATGCTGGGTATCACTGGGTGCTCAACTTTCAAGAAATCAAACAATTTTGGTTCCAGGTCACCCTTATCAAACAAATCTTGCAGAACATCATCGACCTTATAATTGGTTGTATTAATTTTGCTGCTGGATAACCTTTCATATTGAGAAACGTACTTTAATAAATCATACCTTTTTGCTGAATAATCCATTGCATTCATCAAAACAATATTATCCCACATTGGGTTTCATAACCCTTTCCTTTATTTTCATTTAATTCATCCATCAACCGCTTGTCATCAGCAGTCATATTATGAAAAAATATAATTCTTACACTGCTAAAACATATTCCTAATGTCTATCTCATATCTCCTAGAACTTTTCAAGCTGTATGATGGGATGAAATGAGGATTAAAAGTACTAGGATGAACAAATTTGTTTTGAAACCTATCCAAATTGGAGGTTCCATTGAATAACATAACCTCCAATTTAACTTTCTAGTACAAATTCTTTTAAAGAAATATCTTTATGAAATTATCAATTATGACATAGGCAATCATACATTTATATACATGAAAACACATTGCATTAACACAATTCCAGCTGCAAGCATTTTACATCACAAGTCCTAGTATCACAGCTCTAATTGCAAACATTACACATCACTCATAATCTACATCATTGCCAGTCACACATTAAATAGCTCATTCAAGTCTTGCCTTCTTTTAAACCTCATTCCTCTCCTGTATGTATTGTTCCAATTCCCTTTTTTCCTATATAATTTGCTCCTACTATTTCTAAAAATGCCAGTTGCAGTTGTTTTATCTCTGTTACTATATTTGCTACTTCTAGTGCAGTTGGTTTAAATTTTGATTTCCATTTTCTAGTAACTGCTTTTTTTTTGGAAGCCACCATAGTTAGACTCAGCAAGGCCTTACTATGTCTAGGCAATTTCTATTCTATATCATAGGTCAAAAAAATAATTTCCCTAGTTACATTAATCTGCTGACCCAGCATCTCTGACACAGTAGTCTGCACAGAATATTTAAAGTCAAAAGTCAATCAACTCATTATACTCAAGAAATATGTTCTCAATTACCTCTTTCTTCTCCATCACACCTCCAGCACTGGCTATCTACCCGAGGAAAAATTCTCTGAAGTCTACTTGGGTATAAAAATATCTATATACACATTTCCAAGCAAAAATCGTAAATCATCTAGATTCTGTTGCATATCTGGGAGACGTACATATATCCCCCATTGTTTCTTTGTGAATTGCTTATCCAATCTCTCTTCTCAATCCTTTCAAACCTCCTCTGATTGATTCTTATAATTATTGTGCAATATTTTATATGCTCTACCAATTATTCCTTTAATGGCAGTTTCTGTTTCTAGTACATTTCTTTAAGTCCAAAAGTGTTTTAGCTATATCCAACCTATGTTTCGGTACAAAGGTGAAACCCCTACTAAAAACATCAAAAAACCTAGTATCAAGGTCAATGTTAGTGTAATTAAGTATGTTAAAACCATAGTATTCGTGAACAATACCACTGCCATTAGCTTGACAAGAAAAGGGGTTAAAAATGTTGAAAAAGTGGGGTTTTGCCCATTCCCTTAAATCTTGATGTTTCTGTAACTGCTTCCCATTTTTAATCATAATATTGATGTGTCCATGAATTTTATGTCTATGTTTGACAGTTTTTGAACCCCTTTTTCTGGTGGATTTGATACTAGTGATCCCTTATCTCAAACTGGTAGCAATGGTATTGTTCACGAACACCATGTTTTTCAAATATTTAATTACAGTTGACATCGATACTAGTTTTTGATGTTTTTGGCAGATGTTTCGCCTTTCTACCGAAACACAGGTTGGATATAGCTGACACACTTTTGGACTTGTATACTAGAAAGTTAAATTTGAAGGTGTTATTCAGTAGAGCCTCCAAATTCAGATAGGTTGTGAATGAATTTGTTTATCCTAGTACTTTTTACTCCCCACTGCATCCCATCATACATTTGTTTGAAAAGTTCTGTGAGAGGGACATTACAAAAATGCTGCAGCAGATTAAGAATTATATTGGTTATAATATGACTTCTGATGATATGCAGTTAATGGATGAAATAATTAAAAATATAGATGTAAGGGTTATGAAACCTGACAAGGTGTGGTATCATTTGATGAATGCAATGGAAGGATTCAGAAAAAAAAATTATGATTTATCAAACAATGTTTTTCAATATGAAAGGTTATCCAGGAACAAAATTAATATAGCCTATTATAAGGTCAATGTTTTTCTGCAAGATTTGTTTGACCACGGTGACCTGTAACCAAAATTGTACGACTTCTTGAAAGCTGAGCACTCAGTGATACCCAACATTTTGGTAACCCTAAGGTTCACAAGTGTGTTGATAATCTACCCTGCCCCATCCCATTGTTGCCACAGCAGGTTCCAAAATGCATCTTCTGGTCTTATTTGTGGATGGCAAGTTGAAAACGTTTTTTAAGAGGAACCCATATGTTTAAGAGATTCATGGGATATTTTAGGCAATAACCAGCACGAATTATTTAGTAATGAGCATTTATTTGTCACTATCAATGTGGTAGAATTGTTTTCCTGCATTCTGCACAAGATAGGTATTACATGGTTTAATGATAACCTCTTATTATGTGATTTCCTACTAAAAAGAGAAATCAATATGTGGGGATTTTATGGAAATAGTTCTCTGTAATTACCTTTTTTGAAGAAAAATATTTTAAGCAACTGACAGGAGTGGTGATGGGAACAGTTGTGCTCCACTGTAGGTTATTATGGTGGTTTGGTACTGGGAGCAGAACTTAAATCAAATTTCATGCAATATGTGGCCATTTTTTTTACATTTCATGGATGACATCTATATTACTTGCAGGGGCAATTTACCACAGTTGAATAATTTCATACAATGTTTTAACTAGCAGCACTGAATTTGTAAGATTTACTTTTAGCTGCTCTGATACTAGCACAAATTATCTAGACGTTTTAATTGTTAAAGATTAGTTACACCATAAGTTTATTTCTAGGCTATGTAGAAAACCTACATTTTCAAACAAGTAACCACCCTTATTTTTATAAAGCTGGACCGATTAAAAGGCAAATGGTCGGACATCTAGAATTGAGTCTGAAGAAGAAAATTGTTTAATTGAAATGAACAGATTGATATTTTTAAAGCTTGGGGTTATCCTGAACATATGCCGATTGAAATTAAGAAGGAAGTGATAAGTAAGAGGTATGACAGATTCCTGCCCTTATTATGGAAAGGTACTCATGATATGGTCAATGCACAAGATAGTAAGTCCAATGACAGTTACGGGCAAACCATGGTGATTAAAATTTGGGAGTGAAAGTAATGCCATTAAACTATTATCAGCATTTGGAAGGCGACTCAAAATGACAACAATGAAAGTACGGTTCTAGGATCAAGTCCGTAGTTCATCTATAAAAAGCATCCCGACATTAAGGAAGTTTTGGAAATGGGTTGTGCCAAAAGGGATCGACACATGAAGAACAAAGTAATTGGTGGCATGAAGAAATGCGGGACTTGGCAGTATTGCAAATATATCTCTGGGGGCTGCCTTTTGAAATAAAATACCTCCGATTTTGAGTTTGAGCTAGAATATCATTGTGACTGCAATACTATGGGAGTGGTGTATCTATCTTTTTGTGATTTTTGTCAAAGTTATTATGTGGGGAAGACAGAACTTGCTTTAAAGAAAAGAATATATGAACATCTTTATAATATTAGTAATTCCACTGTCAATAATGAGTTATATAAACACAAGATGATTTGTGTGAATAATAAAACTTTTATTTATTTTTATCCTTGAACAAGTTCCTCCAACCCAAGGGGCCTTGGGAAAATAGACTTGAGTACTGAGAATTGCTATGGCAAATTAGGCTTGATGCCTCTATATTTCCTGGCTTGAATGATGCCATCTCCTTACGAAGTTTGTTAAAACTTAGGGCAGCTAAGTTTTGAATTGCTGTGTTTACTTGCTTTAAGGATTTACAAATATTTACATTTTATATGTATATAGTATTTTAGTTCTTTGTAGAATTATAAACTTTGGGCTTGTTTTAATATTATTTTTAAATAATTAAATATATCTTAAAAGGTATTTATTGTTTTTTATGACTGATCATTAGTGGGAATGTAATTGCTTGATTTTATTTAATTTTTGAATGAGACTAGCTATGGAAGCTCTGAAGAAGTCTGTACATAATTTAGGATGAAAGCATTTACACTACACCTCAGATGTTTTGGTGCTCCTTTCCTGCACTGGGTGGCTGGCCCATGATTTTTATGTGGAAAGACGCGCATGATGCATTGCTAGGACCTGTGTTGCAAACTATCAGAAACACTAGTTGAAGGCAGAAACAATACAGGAAAAGTGTTTTAGTTAAACAGAGCTCTTGTACTTTGGACACCACATATGCACTAGTGAAATCAGACCAGATGCAAACAATGTAAGAACAATAGCTGACTGCCCTGAGACAAGCCATAGGTATGCATAATTATTTTGGCATGTTTATACTTGAGCCATCTGACAATACTTTATTCTTTAATTTACTTGTTTCTGACGGATTGCAGCACAGTTTTTGGCCTTGTACCATGCAATAACTTTGTCTTACCCAAAAAGAGGGCGTCATCTATAACCACCACAACCACTACCAGTCACACCCTTCAGTAAATCAATCATTTTATTTTGGAAAATTTTGGGCACTAATGTTATACCAAATAGCAATTTTTTAAAACAAATCCCTCCCACAGGAGTAATGAAGGCAGTCAGTTTTTTTTTTTTTGCTTTCTTTATCTAGAAGTATTTGCCAGAACCTGCTAGAAGCATCTAGTGTGGAAAACACATTAGCATTTCCCAGATTTGGTGTTAGGTCAAATAATGTAGGCAAGATGATCCTTTTTCTCACAACTGCTAAGCTTCTTTTGATCAACAAATAGTCCCACATGACCATTTCTTTAAAAGAAAAAAGATGGGACAACTAGTGAACACCACTCATTTGGCTCAGTAACACTTTCAATTATTTCAAGGCTTTCCATTCTGTTAGTTCTGCCTCTTCTTACGACAGCTAACGAAAATGGCATCACCTGAGAGTTGTTAAGGCATATAAAACAGCAGCTGATATTAACCCGATCTTGACTGGCTCACAACCAGAGACTTCACCAAACACATCTACATTGACTTAATTTATTCTAATTATTAAGCCCATCTTTCAAGCATCAATTCTGATGAGCAGATTATTTTTGTTTGGATCACAGAGCGCATAAAACAAAAACCTTATACTTCCTTTCATTCAGACATGGTCAGAAATCTTTCAATGCATCTGAGCTTGCCTACAGGCTATGAATTTCGTACTCTGATTCATGTGACTGCTTATGCCTTGAGAAAGTGCTATATGTAAAAGCATGTGATACTGCAGTTACACCAGCCCCTTTTATCAATACGGAGTTTCACAAACAGAAATTTTAACTTGCCAGTCTGATTTGACATCTGCTTCTCTAGCAAATTATATGACTTTCCTAAAGTTAGAGTAACTTCAAGCTGGAACTTTTGATACACTTCAAAATCAGTCAGCCCAAATCACAGTTCTGTCAGAAATTTGTTTATCTTTTCTGATATAAAACCCACAATTTTCAGCCAGTTTATACAGTCAGTTCACAATTGCCTCAAATTTCACCCTTACGTTATACACATCAACAGAATACCCTTTTGTGTATTACACACACCTTTCTGGAACAAAATGCTTTGCTAATTACAGTCTCATATGGCCCTCTCTGAATGAAAAGGAACTGCATACAGGAGAGTATTTACCTGGATTTAATCTAATTTTTTTGCTATATGAAATTGTGAAATTGTACAAACCTCAGTCTCCAGGTTGGTCATCCAAAGAGTTTTGAACTATCCAACAGCGCTGGTGGGTTACATTTTTTATGGCTTTAGAAACTCTGGTTACAGATGAATAGTTGAAATTCAGTAAGACACTGAGTTCATGAGGTTAAACAGATTATTACATGTAAAATTTTTGATTCTGATATTTTGTGGACTCAATCAACCTATTTTTGTGAAGACTGCCTTCCACTGCAAATGATGTTAACATGTCAGGCACCCTGCACCAACCGACTATAGCTAGAAGACAGCTGCATATTGCATTACCAGATAATGTTCAAAGCAGCAATGCCCTCTCACATACTTAAAATGGAAGTATTTTACATTTATGTTCGGTACACATATTACAGCATCATCATTTCACTTGTCACAGGTTTTCTTACAGGCACATTACACAGTTCTATTTCCTGTAAAGGACAAGGAGAGAGAAATAGACTAATAGTGACCACAGTCAAAGAGCTACAGTTCTAGTAAATTGCCTACACATCTGTACTATGTTCTTTGCCAGTTACTGTTGCAGTCATAACCCTATAGAAAATATATCCAAAGCTTGTCCAATCCATATGGGGCAGTTGGCTGACTGCTTAAAAGAAGACTAGAGGATGCCCTTTAGGATAGCACAGGCAAATCCATCCCTTGGCCTTTGATGTCACATCTAGTCTGTAGTGTTGTGAGAATGTGTGAATTGAGGTCCAGGTGGTTCTAAGAACTACACAATGTCCTGGGCATGAGCCCCTTAGAGGAGGCAGTAGTCACTTCAGTATGTCTAAGCTGACTTTTTCCTCTAGGGTCCTGCCGTAGGTCTTACAGCAAAAGTTAATGAAGTGTTAGTGACTTAGAAAGTGTTTTGTCACTGACAGCCCTCATTCATTTTCTGTAAGGGAGACAAGCAGCTGATATGAATTTCTGAAACATTTAGATCTACCCAAGTAGTATCTTAATGGACTCTGCACATCTCAGGAGTGCAGAAGCCTTTCCATCTTACTCTATGGATTAGAGAAGATGACTGGGAGTTGAATAGCTTGGTTCAGGGATACTTCTGTAATGCCTTTTGATGTAAAGGAAAGGTAAGTGGCCAGGGTGACCCTATCTTCATGGAACTTTAAGAAAGGATTTTTGTACATGAGGACCTGCAGCTCACAGACTCTTTTAGCCAAGGTGATTGCTACAGGAAAAAATGCTTTTTGAAAGAAACATTCAGAGGTACAGTATCAGCTGGTTCAAATAGTTATAAGTACAGTTTCTTTCCAACATGAAATTTAGGTCCCAAACTGGGATCACTTTCCTCCTTGGATGCCTCAGATGGAAGATATCCTTCAGGAGCTGCTTCACTGGGTGAAATACAGGCAAACATAAAAAAACTGAGAGATTTATCTTCACATAGGCAGAAGCTAAACCTGAAGAAAACAACTCTAACAGATACCAAAGAAACACTGGAAGACTAGTCTTTAGGTATTTCCATTTAGCAAGGTATGATTTCAATGTAGTTTGCTTTTCAACTTCCCTCGGAGAAAAGGTGGCCAAAGGGTAGCATGGCCATATCATCTAGATGCTAGTCTGAATGTGGATAAGGATGCTCTGCACTATGGCAGACTGTTCATACACTGCGGCAGCAGCACAAGTTTCTTTCTTACTATCTTGAAAGAAGGATGAGAACCAGTGTTGCCTATCCTCTCCAGCTATTAAATAACCCTAGGGATAGGGGTATAGGAAGGAAATCACAGAGAAACAGACCCCTCCAATCTAGGAAGAAAGCATCTATTACACTAGAATGTTTTTGGGAAGCTCTGGAGCAGATTTTTCTTAGTTTCTTATTGCTCAAAGAAAAAAAGTAATCTATCTCTAGTACATCCTTCACCTTTTTTTGTAAGGTCCAAGAATGTCTCTCTGTCTAGCATGCATTATTGTGTATTGGCTGAGGTCCTGCTGAGTTGATCTGCCATGGAATTCTCTTAAGTAGGCATATAAGCTGTATTCAGGTGTACTGCATTCCCGGGCTGCTTAGTCTGCATAGCTAACCTGTAAAGGTCATATGGTTTTGTTCATCCTTGTTTATTTACCAGATAACTATGGCATAGTCTTTGCTATGACATGCAGGGTCCCAGGTTTCAGACTGTCCTGAAGAGTTTTAGAGTCTGAATAATTGTCACAACATTTATGAGCAGTTTTGTTTCCCTGGGACTCCAATTAAGGTCCAGGGTGTGTGCACTCTATGCCATGTCTGCACCATCTGTGGTCAATGTCTAGTATGGGGGAGTGGCATGAAAGGATTGCCCTCATTCCTTCGGACATACTCTAGCCACTTTTTCAGCTCTCTTACTCTCTATGCAAGGTAGGACTGGGATAATGTATTTCCAGAAATGAGACTGTTGGTCCAGGTATTATTTAGGTTACACTGAAGTTTCCTTGAGTGCACGTGTAGTCTGGTTAGTGACACCATGAGAATGGTGGATGCTATATGACACAGAATGCTCAGAAGACTTTTACCACTTTTTTTTTAGTATGTCTTGAAACAAGGCAGAAAGGGACTCCACCTTCTCCTAAAGTAGCTGGCTGCCAGGGCCCTCTTGAACAGAAATATTACCATTCTGGCCGGGCATAAGTTGATCATCTGCTCATTCAGAGAAACCCATCCTATTGAGACAGTCTAGGGAAGACTCAAGTGACCTCTACATCATTTCCCAAGACTGTGCCGAATTCAGGCTTTCATATATGTAAACACAGCTCCATCCACTGATAGTCAAACTACTTTTACATCCCTGCACCAGTATAGATGGTCAGCTGGAAAGCAGCTTTTCCTCAAAAGAAATACACTTAATAATTAAAGAAAAAAAAACCACTATTTACATGGACAATTTGAAAACAGGAACTCTAGTGTTTGTAGTAGCCACAGGGCAGTACTAGTATACTGATGGGTTTACTTACGAAAGATACTATCTCATACAACTTTGCACTCTGTCAGATGCACAGTGTACTACATATAGCTATTAACAGTGAACTATTAACCACTGGGAAGGGTACCCTACATTGCGGCAGACACCCAGTCAGGAAATACACCTTACGTTATGTCACAGGATGGCATCTGACGTCTACAACAGCAGCACAGCACTTGTTAAACACCAGTGCCACTCAGTCAACCACATCATGATTCCCTTTCTAATCCATACATTACTATCAAAATGCTGTACTACTCACTCTCATTTCTCTTTCACCTTTTCATTTCTACCATCTTCATTCACTCCTTCACCCAACTACTTATATTACTCCTTTCTCCCATACAATTGCAATGTATTACAGCTGCAAACAGCAGCAGGGGCTTCTATTAACATTGCTTGCTTTTTAAGCTATTTTATACTACCATTGTTACACCCTATACAACTGTTTCCACGTTATGTATGCATTTCAATGCACTTGTGTCCTTCCCAACCAGATCAGTGTTCTGCCCTGGCTAACAAATGTAAAAGCAAATGAAATAGCAAGGATTACATAAAGTTGAAACAAGCATTTTCTCTTCAGAGAAAGAAATTAATTCAAAGAGAATGGTTCAGGGACTAAACCACTATTGTGAGACTGAAGAAATTAAATAAACACATGGCAAAGCACCCTCTACTATAGAATTATTTAGCTACATGACTAATGGGCATTTCCCAACCAATTACTGTCAGGGGAAAGATGAAAAGCAATCCAAACTCAAAATAATGTCAGAGAAAAGCCCCTGCCCATTAGAACAAAGGCCAGCCAGGAAGTTGTTTCCTGCCTGGAAGCAAACAGCATAAGATTCATGGACTACAGAACTGCTCTCTTTCTTTTGTGTGTGAGATATTACTTGACTGAAGATGATCAGAAGATTCAATCCGGCAAATGATGGTGCAGAGACTTCGGAGTACCACACTTTATGTTGCACGTGTTTATGTTTTCTCATGACAAGCATCCTGAAACTTATTCCCATGACTTAGAACACGAAGAACAAAAAAGGAGGAGGCTCCTTCTGTGCACAGCAGGGATATGTGGACATATTACACATAAATCTAGATTTCTAATGATCATCTCTAAGCCTCCAGATAGCTGTTTCACACGGGCACAGCACAGATGTTAGTGTGATAAAGATTAAGTAAATCTAAAGTACTAAAACCAACCAAAGTGGCATAGAAAAAATAAATAAACCCACAAAACAAACAATCCCACTAACACCAAAGAAACAGTCTTTCAACACTGGTCTCGATTAACTAAGTGCTTTCGTTCATTTAATATATCCTTGAACTTCTTCAGAGATAAAAAATACATAATCAGACGTAACATTTAAAAACGGGGTCATGACATCACATGACCTACATGAGACAAACAACTTTATGGACTGCTTGTAAATTTAAAGAAACACCATCTAAAAACAAACTTAATGAAACAAGTAATGTACTCATGCAGTGAAACTCTATGAAGCAATAAATGCATCAAAATTATACCACTCAATGTTCCATGCATTTAGTTAGAAAATTACTTTTGAACACCACAAAATCATTTTACAGTTTATATGCTAAGAGAAAGCATTTTATATTAATAGAATCATTAAGCCCAGGTGGTTTACCTGTCCTTAATCTTATTTGCCAACTGGACTCATAGCATTCTAGTAGAACACTACAGTTTCCAACAAATTTGTCCATGTTCATTGAATCCAGTACAAAGAACTGACATTTTCTGAAATTCAGACACGTGAGTGAATGCTTAGCCAGAGAATTGCCACAGTCCTTTGTCCTAATGGCGAAAATGTGTCCAAACACTCTCCCAACTTGCTTCCTCACAGTTTTCCCTACATAAAATCCAGAGCAGGAATCACAGGTTGACCACTCCCTGTGAATTGCAGTTGTACTTGTCTCTGGGCCACAAATGAAGATTCAGTGCCCTTAACAAATATATCTGACCTGTTTGATATGAAGTGGCACTGATTACAATTTCCACACTTGTAGGTGCCAAGAGTTCTGTATGCTCATGGTCTTCTTTGCTGACCATCTAACAAGGATTTTACATTCTGACTTCTTTTACAAGTGAAAGAGGGACCCACACCCAGAATCTTTAATAAATCCGCATTACCCAAAATGAACTTCCAGTTTTCTTTTAACACATTTCAGATGAGATGCATGTCACTGGTAATGCGTAGTGGAAAAGCTCTGAAGTATTGGTATTAGTATACACTGTTTCCTTATCAGAATCAATTTCAGACCAAAGTCTTCTCAATATTGGTCTAGCTTTGTTCAGCCTTAGTGAATACACTTCTGTAATGATGTTACTTGGCCAATCCAAATCATAACCTTTTTGGGTAAACAGTGTTTTTTAAAAAAAAAACCTCTTTGAAGATCATGTCCTCAGTGGTGACCCTGCTGAGTCTATAAATTATCCTTTTATAACCTCTTTCTTCAAGTGGTGGGGTGTAAACTTCTTTTGTGCAAACATTGGTGTACAAAAGTGTCTTTTCTAATGATTTTGCTCATGAACTCAGTGGTGCTCCTTCTAATGATAACATGATACCCATGTAGTTGATAGTCTTCCCATAGCTGCTCAATGCAAATTTCAAAAAAGAAGTGGTGGAATTCACAAGGTCATATAGCTGAGTCAGTTCTCTCTCTCTCTCAGTGCCTGCCCACACCAACACGATGTCATCAATGAATCTGTGTGTTGGCGTGGCCATCCTCTACTCAAACATTCTTAACCTCTCACCATACCCTTCCCCAATTCCTGACTTCCTCCCAGCTGAAATCATCATCTTTAACTGCCATCTGAATCCCCACAAAAAAACTTGCAATTGCCTCTATCTACGTTCCTCCTGGTAACAATCTGCCCATTCTTGAAAACATCCTATCCTGGTTCTCCCACAACATACCATATGAGACACTTATCCTTGGTGATGTCAACACTGATTGGTCCAAACTCACAACTGACTCCCCCCAACTCAGTATCCGCCTACACAGCTTCCACCAACTTATAACTCCCACTCGCTTCCATAAAAATTCCACTTCCAGCTTCATCATAGACTGGATCCTTACCGATTCCCCTCACCAATACCACAATCCCACCACCTTACCAGACTCCCTCAGTGATCATCTCCCTACCACCATCTTAAGACACTACTCCCATATTCCTAAACCCCACCTTATCAAAGACTGTCGAAAACTATTGACTTTCAATTCATCCCAATTTAACTCCATTCTCCACAGCATAGATTGGTCCATTCTAAAACACCTCCCCCTAAACGATGCTGTAAGCACTTTCAATAACATCTTCATGAATACTCTAAACTCACGAAAAAACGAATCATCAATACTCTAAACTCCTTAGCTCTCTCTAGGAAGATCAGAGTAAAATCAAACCATGCTCCCTGGCTCTCCAAAGAGACTAGGTCCCGTACGAAACAAAGAGATCATGCTTGGAAAACCTGGACAAAAACTAAACCACCACCTTTTCTTAAAAAATACAGGCAACTGAGGAACCTTGCAAAAAAACATACAACTAATGACAAAAAGTTATACTATAGCTCTGCTCAGCTTAACAACAAATCCAATCCTCAAAAATTTTGGTCAACTCTCAACAACATCCTCTATCCTGGAAAGACCTCTAATCCCTCCCCATACCCTAACTCTTCCTTCTCAGGAAACAGCTACCGCTCCTGAATAAACACTTTATCTCTTCCATCCAAAATCTGGTAACCTCTAAGCCAAACTCTACTTCGACACCCACCTCTCCAAGTCCCACTAACACAAACTTTGTTTTCTTTTGAGCCAGTTCCCATTACTTACATCAAATCTCTACTACTCAAGCTAAAACCTTGCTCTCCTTCCACTGACAATCTATCTCCTACATTCCTCAAACTTGCTGCTGACTCAATTGCCTATCCTGTATCTATACTAATTACTCAATCTATTCTGGAATCAACTGTCCCCACCTTTTGGAAATCTTTCTTCACTATCCCTCTTCATAAATGTGGAAACTCCACTGACCCCTCAAACTACTGACCCATTGCCATTCTGTCCCCCCCCCCCCTCCAAGATATTAGAAAAACGTATTCACTCACGGCTTCTCAATCACCTCCTCACACACCACTTACTTATCCCTACCCAACATGGATTTCGTCCTCACCACAGCACCACCACTGCCCTCCTCTCCTTCACCCATATCATTGCAGAGGCCCTAGACAACAATAAACTCATTTCCTGTATCTTCCTAGATCTCTCCAAAGCCTTTGATACAGTCTCTCATCCTCTACAACTATCCAAACTCGCAGATCTCCACCTATCCCCCTCCGCACTTGCCTGGTTTAATAGTTACCTATCTGGCAGGGAACAATCTGTCAAATGGCTCTCATCCTCCTCACCTTTCCTTCCCATCTCCACTGGTGTTCCCCAAGGCTTCATCTTGGGACCTCTTTTGTTTAACATCTTCATCAATGATCTTTACACCTCATGCAAAGAATCCTCCCTTATTCAGTATGCCGACGACTCCACACTTATATCCATCTCAAATAATATTCCTGAACTACACTCCCTGACCCAACGGGCCCTACTATCAACTGAACAATGGCTCTCTCACAACCTTTTGATCCTAAATCCCAAAAAGACTAAACTCCTACTTTTCCTTCCCCGTTCTCTTTCTCATCAAAAAACCTCCTTTTTTATTACATCTTCGAACAATACAAATATCCAACCTGACACCCACACAAAACTCCTAGGGGTCATTATCGATGAACTCAAGTTCAACCTACACATACTCCAATGTATAAAAAAAAAAACAAACCAGAAACTAGGTCTGCTATATCGGAACAAAAAATTCCTAACCCCTGAATCTAGACTTACCCTGGGTCAGACACTCCTCCTCCCCTCCCTCTTATACGCCGCCCCAGTTCTTACCAATATCCAGGCCTCCACTCTAAACAAACTGCAACAGACTTACCATAAAATAGCCAGATCCATTACTAACTCCCCATACAACTCACACCACTGCATTTCTTTAAACTCTCTTCAATGGCTTGAACTTCCCCAGTTTCTGCTATCTTATCAATTTCATATGCTACACTCTATTCTTTATAAACCGTTCTTCTGTTCATCTCTATCTTCCTTAGTCTCCATTTACATCCCATCCCGGACCCTCCGTACTTCTAACCAACAATTACTTGATATCTACCACCCAAAAAGGTCAGTAGGCAAACTACTCTACAAACACTCCCTTGCCCATGCTTGGAACAAACTTCCCATTGACTTACGTTCAATCTCCCACACCGCACACTTTAAAAATGAACTAAAAGCTTATTTTCTCAATTCAAGAACCTGCCCTTGCCATGACCCTACCTAGTCTTCCTTCCCTTTATGTACCCTAAAAAGGACCATACTTAGTACCTCATTACACCTCTCTCTCCAATGTGTCTACTATGCATTTGCACAATTTTATACAAACAAAAAATGTTCATTGTTGACCTATTGAACTATATCAATGTAAAATTGTTACTTAGCTTCTTTTTATTTAAAATGTATTACTGGAGCTTTTCTCCTCGGGTCTCCACTGAAAATGGGCCACAAGCCCAGTTGGGCAAACCCGGTTAACAAATGTCAATAAATAAATAAATTCTATAAAAGGCTACATTCCCAAACAAAATGCAGGATTTCAGGTAGACTTGCTCTCAATAAGCCATGGCCAGGTTCGCAAATACTAGGGCCACTCCTGAACCCAGATTTGTTTAAAGTATTTGCCCTGGAACACAGAGAAGTTGTTTTCAAGTACAACCTCTAATAATGTGCAAATGGTGTAGTTCATATTTCCAAAATATGAATATTTGGTGAGGTAACATCCCATAATTCAACACATGTCCTGCTGGATGCAAGCACACAAGAATACTATGCCAAAGAATACAAGGACATAGTCATCATTAATACCTTGAATTTCATGTAACAATTTAAGTGCCAAGAATCTTTTAAAGTAGAATTTTTACCATTGAACAACTGGATTAAGGAGATGGTCCAAAAACGGACATGGCTTCCATTTTGTACCTTATCTTTATGATGCTTCTTTGGGATTCTGAAAAATCTTGCCATCTTCGGCTGATCAGTCCTCAAAAACATATAACATCACTGTTTGGCACAACAAGGCAAAATCTTTAGAAAAGACACTTTTGTACACCAATATCTGCACAAAAGAAATTTCCACCCCAACATGTGAAGGAAGGGGTTGTAAAATAAGAAGTTATGTACTCACCATAACGTTCCATCTGAGTAGGTAGACTTCATTTGTCTGCAACCTTTGGGATTCGGATCCGAGCTGGCAATCTTTCACAGCTTAGATCCGAGCTCCTAGCTCCTCCTCTTCACCCATAATCCCCTGCCATCCCTGACTGACCTCAGATCAAGTTTGCCCATAACCAATAAGGTTAAAAAAGGAAACTAACTACCTTCCATAAAAGGGCAGAGTAAAAACTTCTGGCCAAAAAACATCCGAAGGTCAGGGGGAAGGAGGGTGGGATGGTTGCAGACAAATGAAGTCTACCTACTCAGATGGAACGTTATGGTGAGTACATAACTTCTTAATCTGAAGTAGTTGACTTCATTTGTCAGCAACCTTTGGGACAGAGTCCCCAGCTACCTGTACCTTGGGCGGCCTTCATGGAAGGATGTTCCGGAGCACTGCAGAGCCAAAGGATGCTCTCCCTCTAGAGATAATATCCAATTTATAATGGTTGATGAAGGTATGAGGTGAAGCCTAAGTGGCTGCTGAGCAAATATCATCCAGGGGTACTCTAGCCCGAAAAGCAGCAGAAGTAGACATGGACCGAGTAGAGTGGGCATGGACTCCCTGAGGTGCGGACCTGCCAGAACTTTCATAAGCCAAAAGAATGCATTGTGAAATCCACCTCGACAAGGTGATCTTCGACACAGATTTACCTAAATTAAATTTGGCAAAGGAGACGAACAACTGGTCGGATTGTCTATGACCAGCCGTTCTATGAATGTAAAAACGCAGCTGTCTATGGACGTCTAAAGAATGTAATTTGTATTCTCCTTTGTTCTGGTATTCAGGAAAGAAAACTGGCAGATTAATGGATTGGTTAATATTTGCCTCGGAAGCAATCTTAGAAAGGAATGAGGGATTGGTCCTGAGGTAAACCCTATCCTTGTGGAAGGTCAAATAAGGAGGTTTTACACATAGGGCTTGAAGTTCAGAAACCCTCCTAGCTGAAGTAATAGCGAAGAGAAAGGTTGTTTCCATGACAAATGTTTGAGATCAGCTGAAGCTGCAGGTTCAAAGGGGGTAGCTGTCAAGGCCTGAAGTACTAAAGTCAAATCCCAGGGAGGCACTACTTCCTTTATTGGAGGTCTGAGTAGGAAGGTGCCCTTCAGAAAGGTCTTACATAACTTCGAGGTGATCAATGGACCCAGTTCATGTCCCACGTGGTAATGAGAGATAGCTGCTAGTTGAACTTTGACTGTGGAACAACTAGCCTCCTGATGAAAAAGCCCTGAAAGGAAATCCAAGACGGCGGGCAACTGAGCTGTGAAAGGGTCTAGGTTCTGACGCTCCGTCCAAATAGCGAAACGTTTCCATTTACTCCTATAGACTTTCCTAGTAGAGGGCTTGTGTGCTGCTACTAGGATAGCTTTAAATGGGGAGGAGATACCGGGAGTCCTAGCTACGAGTGGAACTGGAGCAACCAAGCCATAAGCTTGAGATTGTCCAGGTTCGGGACTGGGAGGTCTAGAGGGTGGGAAATCAGATCCGGAAGGGGATCTAGAATCCAAGGTGGATTCACCAGATGAGACCAGAGGCAAGGGAACCAAGCTTGACGAGGCCAGAATGGGACAATGAGGATCATTTTGCTCCCCAACAGACTGGCTTTCTGTAGAAGCTTCAGCATCAGAGGTAGAGGAGGGAAAACATAGAGTAGACCAGGAGGCCAAGCATGCACCAGATCGTCTCTCGGGAATTCCCCGGCGGGGGGAATTAGAGCAAAGTAGCTGTTGCATTTTGTGTTTGAAGGAGAGGCGAAGAGATCGCAACAGGGTTGTCCCCATACGGTAAATATCCGCTTCGCTACCTGGGGATTGAGAGACCACTTGTAAGGAGACAGTATGGTGTGACTGAGTTTGTCCGCCAGGATGTTGGACCGTCCCAGAATGTGCGTTGCAATAAGAAAGTGGTTGGTGGAGATCGCCCATTCCCACACTCTCATACCTTCTCGACAGAGTGGGTAGGACCTGGTTCCCCCCTGTTTGTTGATGCACCAGACCACCGACATGTTGTCTGACTGAACTGCAACTGTTGCTGTAGGAAGAAGACTCTGAAGTGCTTGCAATGACAACAGCACTGCCCTCATCTCTAGAACATTTATATGCAATGAGGTCTCTGTATCGTTCAACGTGCCTTGGACCGTCCTGCCCGCATAATGCCCCCCCCCACCCGAGGCGGGAGGCATCCGTGGTCACCGTGGCTAGTGGAGGGGCCATGGAGAAAGGGCGTCCCACTTGGAGGTCCGGTGACTGCAACCACCATGCGAGAGCCATTTTGCAAGCCTTGCTGAGGGGAATGGGGTGACAGAGGTATCGACGGAAGGACCATTGGACTTGGAGAGTCCACTGCAAAACCCTCAAGTTCAGGCGAGCCATGTGGAGCAGGGTAATTGCGGCCGCCATGGAGCCCAGCGCCCTCGGAACCAATCCCGCCGGGGGAGCAGACGATAGTAAAATGGCCCGCACATGTAGCCTCAGGGTGTGAAGTCGTTCGGTGGTTAAGAAGGCTAGTAAGTTGTCGGTGTCTAATCTGGCCCCGATAAAGTCCATCACCTGAGTCGGGTTGAGAAAGGATTTGTCCGTGTTGATGGTGATCCCCAACCGGGGAGCAAGGTGGAGAAAGTAATTCCTGGCTGAGCAGAGTAGATGCCTTGTTGGGGTGGTCAGGAGCCAGTCGTCTAGGTATGGAAACACCTGCATTCCCTGAAGCCTCAGGTGGGCCGCTATCACTGCTAACACCTTGGTGAACACCCTGGGGGCAAAGGTGAGACCGAAGGGAAGGACCCTGAACTGATAATGACTGGCTCCTAGCCAGAAGCGGAGAAACCTCCTGGATCGCTTGTCCATCAAAATGTGGTAATACACATCCTTGAGGTCTATCGAGCACATCCAGTCGCTCTCCCGCAACAGGGGGAGAATGGATTGAAGGGTGACCATCCGGAACTTTTCTTTGGTTACTGACAGGTTCAGGAGGGAGAGATCGAGGATTGGTCTTGGGTCCCCCGTCTTTTTTGGCACCAAAAAGAACCTGGAGTAGTAACCTGATCCGAACTGGTCTGGGGGGACGTGTTGGATGGCTCTTTTTCCTAAGAGCTGCTGAATTTCCGCAGCTGCAGCCTCCCTCTGATCGGGTGGGACGTCGGGGAGGCGTTTGGGTTGGTGAGGGGTGTGAGAAAAGGGAATTTGGTATCCTCTGGATATGATGCGAAGCACCCAGCAGTCTGTCGTGATGGACTCCCAAGCTGCCAGGTGCCTCGAAAAACGTCCCCCGACTGCCTCCAGAGAGGAGCAGTCGGGCAACCCCTCAGGGTCGCTGGGTGGGCCGGTCAGAGAAAGCTTCTCTGGACCCACCATTCCTCGGGCCCCCTCTGCCTCTAGGGCGGCGTCCAGCCTGTCCTCCTCTGCCATGGAAGGACTGGGGGTCCGGATCGGACAGGGATTGTTGCGACTTCCGGAACCACATCTTCTTCTGTCCCTTTTGGTTCTTGGAGAAGGACCTCTGGGGAGCAGAGAAGCGGACTCTGATGGCAGACAATGTCTTCCCGTCCTTTTCACTCTGGACAAAAGTCTCACGAATGGTCTTGCCAAACACGGCAGAACCATCGGAAGGGGCATTCACAAATGACACCTTAAATGGTTCCATGAAATCGCAATGCCGGAGCCAGGCCTGACGCCGCATGATGAGGCCTGTTCCGCTGGCTCTAGCGGCTCCCTCTGTGGTGTGGGACAACAGCCGCATAGAGGTGTTAGATATGGTCCTGAGAGTGGCCATCCGAGTGGAGTACAACCGCTTGCCTCCACCAACATGGACTCCGGGGGCGACGCAACGTACTCTTTGATAAGGTCCCGCTGCAGTCGAATAACATGTGCCATGTAGTTCAGAGACCTCACCAAGAAGGTCGCTGAACTAAAAGCCCGCTTCCCTAAATGATCCATCAAACGGGACTCCATGCTCGGTGGATGGACCGAGGGACTCTCCTGAGCTAATTCCCTCTTGGTGGCCGCCGCCACCAACATGGCATCTATGGGGGGACCTTTGCTCCAATGGGACCTCTCGGAGGGCAGACTAAGGATTTTATCCAGGCGTTTGGGGACTGGCTCCACAGTGTCCAGCTCCTTCCACGCCCTAGTGGTAATAAGGTCCACTAAGGGGTCGGGTGGAGGGGATACCCAAGAGGTAGATGGGCCTGCTTCGAATGCCTCCAGGAACACGGATTCATCCGAGGAAGCCTTGGGGGCAGACCACCCCCCTCTTATCCTGAGCATTTCCATGATGTCTCCGAAGGAGACATCCTTGGGGGGGGTGACCTAGGGGAGCCTTCCCCTTCATCCAAATCCGTGTCATCAGTCAAGGACTCGGGGGAGACCACGTGCCTCCTCTTGCACTTTCGCTTGTGAGGGATGTCCTCGGGGGGGCTGTCCGAGGACGTCTCACCAGCCACGTCCTGTTCCAAGGGAACGACCTGGGACATAGAAGCAGGCTGTCCCTGGGGCCGGGTGATGGAAGCCGGATCCAACAGAGAGGGAGTGCAGGGCGTAGCCAAAGCAAGGACTGGGGGCCTGGAAGCAATCGACAGTGCCCTCTCCACAACATCGAAAGCCGAGGGAGAGCCGCTCTCTCTGGGATCAGAGAGCAAACCCTCACTCGGATCCGATGGGCGGATCGGGGTCAGCGCCGAAGCCATCGGATCCGACGGACCAGTGTGCTCCAACCTAGATGGAGCCGAAGACACACTGATTCCCTCGGATCCGACGCTCAGCCCACGGCTCCGAGAGCCCGGATTCATCAAAAACAGACCCGACAGGCTCGAGGGAAGAGTCGGCGCCGAAGTACCCAATACTGTCGGCGCCGACCCACCTCCGGCTCCAAGGCTCCGAACCCAGGAAGCGGGTCGGAGAAGGAGCTATGGGGGCAAAGAAAGGTGTCGAGCTCCTCCCCCAGAGGGGGGAGGAGGCAGGAGCACTCCCATCTGCAGTTGAGCCTGGAGAAACCTTCGCATCATCCGGTCCAAATCTGCGTCGGAAAGGCTACGAGTCAATCTCGATGAGGCCACCGAGGCTTGCCGGGAATGCCGCCTCGATGACCTCGACAGAGATCGGGTCTCCTCCTCCTCGGGGCCCGGTGAGAAGCACGGACACCGGATCCGAGAAGGAGGAGACCAGGAAGCCCTGGAGGGAGAAGACCACTTAGCCGGGGGGGGACCAAAGCGGAGGCCTCGGCCCGCCGCTTGTGGTGCTTCTCCCTCCTTTTTTCTTTCCTGGCCTCCCTCTCCTCCAGAGCTGCAGCGGGAGTTTGAGTCCCGACCGGAGGGAGAGAGGCAGGAGTGGCCGCCACCGGAGCCGGGGAGGAGGCCACAGAAGCACCGGAGGCCGAAGCCGAATCCGGGGGCAAAAGTCCCGCTAGGATCAGCTTAGACCTCCGGTTCTTCAGTGCCCGCGCAGATGGAACACTCAGAGGAAAGGTGTTCAACCCAAGGCACCGAACACACCGAGTGTGGCCATCCGCTGGGGAGAGCTTATGGCCACACTCGGTGCACTTAGAAAAGATGGGTTTTGGGGCCTCAGACATCTTAAAGAAAAAACACACTTGTTAGGCCCCAAACACACAACATACAGAAGCTAGGCACCAGTGAAGGGGAGGGAGTGTAAGATTAACTAAAAGGTATTAGTTAAAAAAGGGAAACCTGACCACAAAACATACTCGTACACTTAAGGATAATAAAAAAAAAGTTTTAAAAGTCTCACACAACACTCAGTAGACCCTATGAACCAGGAGCTCAAAAATCTAGCTGCTGACAGAAGTGCGGCAAACTAGATCTGGAGTCAGTCAGGGATGGCAGGGGATTATGGGTGAAGGGGAGGAGCTAGAAGCTTGGATCTAAGCTGTGAAAGATGGTCGGATCCGAATCCCAAAGGTTGCTGACAAATGAAGTCAACTACTTCAGATGTAGAATTTATACACTCAGCAGGTTCACCAGTGAGGACATGATCTTCAAAGAAGAGGTTGTTCTTTTAAAAACACTGTTTACCCAAAAAGGTTATGATTTGGATTGGCTAAATAACATTGCAGAAGTGTATTCACTAAGGCTGAACAAACCTAGACCAGTTTTGAAAAGACTTCTGCATGAAATTGATTCTGATAAGGAAATGACGTCTACTAACACCAATATTTCACGGACTATATACAGTAGAGCTTTCCCACTACCCATTACCAGTGGCAGGCATCTCATGGCAGATGTGTTAAAAGAAAACTGAAGTTAATTTTGGGTAATGCGGACTTATTAAAGATTCTGGGTGCAGGTCCGTCTTTCACTTGTAAAAGAAGTTAGAATGTAAAATCCTTATTAGAAGGTCAGCAAAGACCATCGAGCACACAGAACTCTTCTGGCACTTACAAGTGTGGAAAATGTAAGCAGTGCCGCTTCATATCAAACAGATCAGATATATACGTTAGGGCAGTGGCTCTTCATTTGTGGGCTAGAGACAGGTACAAGTGCAATTCACAGGGAGTGGGTCTACCTGGCCACCTGTGATTCCTGCTCTGGATTTTATGTAGGAAAAAGTAAGTAAGCTAGTTAGGAGAGTGTATAAACACAGTTTAGCCATTAAAGAAAAAGGACAATGGCAAAGCTCTGGCTAAGCATTCCCTCACTTGTCTGAATTTCAGAAAATTTCAGTTCTTTGTAATGGATTCAGTGAGCATGGGTGAATTTGTTGGGAACTATAATACCCTATTAGAATGCCATGAGTCCAGTTGGCAGATAAGATTATGGGCAGATAAAACTCCTGGACTTAATGATTCTATTACTATAAAATGCTTTTTGTTAATGCAAAAACTGTGAAATGATTTTGTGTTGTTCAAAAGTCTAACTAAATACATGGAGCATTGAGTGTTATAATTTTGATGCATTTACTGCTTCATAGAGTTTCACTGCATGAGTACATTACTTGTTTCATTACGTATATTTTTAGATACGTTTCATTAAATTCATAAGCTGTTCACAAAATTGTTTGATTGGCTCAAGTGGGTCATATGATATCATGACTATTTTTAAATATTAGGTCTGATTATGTATTTTTATCTCTGAAGAATTTCAAGGATATATTAAATGAATGAAAGAGCTTGGTTAATCTACAGTAGGGTTGGACAGTTTTTTTTACTGGCTTCAATGTAACTGTTGTTTTGTAAATCTAAAGTACTGTCATATCTTTTCTTCATATGCTCTTCTAATCCAAGTTTTTTTTCCCTTGTTTTTTAATAAACTGTATTTTCACTTTGTAACATAATTTGTGTAGGGTACTGTAGTCAGCTATTAACAGCTGACTATATAAACATTTATATAGACATATTAACATGTCTATATAAACTACTTGTGCATGCCCTGTATCGATTGTCTCCTGTGTTATATGTACTTTAGCTGCAGTCTCTGAATTGAAGTTTCATAGGTTCATAGATGAGTACTAGGATAACTGCCCTTATGGAGCATTTTAAGCCTAGCAAATTATCCCATGTGAGAAGCAAACCTTGTACCTTGTGTATGTATAATAAACACCTTAACCATTATGCCAACCTCCCACCCCTATCAAATCAGTGTCCTACCTTGGAAAACAAAAACAAATAACTAACTACAATAAAATAGAATAAAATATAGTAGTATCATCACAACCTTTGTCTAGAGAGGACAGGCTGTACCTATGTCTTTTTTTGGGTCCATATCACGTCATTGAACATTTACTACATTAAATACCTAATCGTTGAACCTTAAATGTCGAAGTCCCTATTCAGCGAATGATCTAATTGAAGGGGAATTCATCTAATTGTTTTAGTTGGCCATCCTGAAAAAACACTGTATGATTGACATGCCAACTGGCCGTGATTTACTGTAATGCGTGCAGCCCTCCATGGTGTGTGTGTGTGTGTGTGTGTGTGTGTGTGCGCGCGCGCAGGGTTGTGCATCCCCCTGCAAAAACAAAAAAAGTTTACCTTTCGCAGTGTTGGCCAACTAAAATAGTTTAATGAATTCCCCTTCGATGATTAGGTTGTTCGCCGAATAGGGACTTTGACAATTAGGATTCAACGATTAAGAATTAGATGTAATAAACGTTCGAAGATGTGATATACATCCCCTTATTTTAAGCACTTCTTTCTTGTCAACTCACTAAAAAGACAACATGCAAAACAAACAAACATATTAAAAGCCACGTTTTGTCTTAAACCAGAATTCTTATTTTTTTTTTGTCACGTTTAATTTTGAAAGAGCATAGTACCATTTTAATGCTGGTGTTATCCATAGCTTCATCCTGAAGTGATGGGGTCAATTCAACTGTTATCAAGTACTAACCAGTGCAGCGGACAGCCATACCACGGAGATCCATGGTGGCCTATGGAAGCTAGTTTAACAGTAAGACAAACTCACACATCTGCAGTACTTTCTCCCTCTGTAATTATAAAATTTCCATGTCCTAATCATTAGCACACCATCATGAGTTTTAACAAACTGCTGGCTTTTTCTACCAGCTCTTATGTAGTATTAATACTTACTGACATTTTTTTCACCACACAAGACTTAATGATTTTCTTGCATTCTGCCTGAACAAAGTGTGTCACACAAAGATTAATTAACAGGCAAAAATTAATGACTTGCACATTTTCTTAATTTCTATGCAGCAAATTAGGCAACCAGAAATGAGCTGTAATTTCAAGTCTCATGAATACATTGTACTGATTTTGTCCTGGCCTCTTTACAAGAAAAATGGTTACATTTGTTAACATTATGTTTTGCGTTTTTTTTTTCCATGTAAAGGTTCAAATATATACATTTTTTCTGTTGAATAATGTTCCCCTGAACAGAAAGAAAACGGGAGAACTTCTGTTAAATACATTTCTGGTAGCACATACGGGTGTAATTTTTCGCTCTAGTCACAAAAGACACAGCAAAAACATAAACCACAGTCTGACAGCGTGTACATTTACTACTTCAAATACTTTATCTTACTGAGAAACAAAAGTTCCTTTTTTTTACTACTTCTGTTTTGTCCAAAAGTGTGTAACCTACACCAAGGTTTTCACTAAAGACATTGTAATTTTAGGAAAAGAATGCAACCACTAATATTCATCTGTAACAGCAAATCTAAGCAATCATGCTTCAAAGCAAGAATGTTCTATACCTAATCTGTATTCCACCTGCCCAGAAACACCTATAATAAATACTTTTGTATTTCTTACAGTTACTGAAATAGTTCTTCACTTATTTTTGGCATTTATTGTGACTGGAGTCAGAAATTATTATATTCTAGTAAGAACACAGAAATACATTTCTTTGTACTTCTGTACTACTATAAATTGCTCCTGTTTGCAAGGCTCTGCTCCTGAAGTTGTTGCATCTAACTGTGCACTACATAGAGGCAGTTACTTAGACTCATAACTTTATATATAACCTGCACCAGAAACTCTAACTGTACTTCATCACTAGCTGTTCAAAAAGCACCAGATTTGCATGAGTTATCTCATTCCACACATACCGTATTCACTTAAATTGTTAGGATTTAGACTAATTGCACTCTAGTCAAACAAGTCAATTGCTTAGGCACTCTCTCCCTATCCCACCGTAGTAAGCAAATAGAGCAGTGGATCTGCACTTTACAAATGGTCTTTGTAGCCAGATTGGCTCAGAATACCTGTTTCAAACCAATGTAGCAATGGTCTCATGTTTTCTGACAACTGCGGGCTACTGAAATAATCTGCCACAGTGTGTGAGAGCTGTAGTTATATAATGCTACTGGAGGCAAAGCTCTCACAAGAAGCTACTACAAATTATAATGAGGTTATCAGCACCACAGCACACCACACTAAACCAACCTCAAAACACCTCAGACCAAACACAAACCTACACACACTGAGGACCTTAAAAATAACCTACCTAAACCACGGGGGCCTCCTAAATGTGCCTCTGACACACAAATACACCACTTTCCAAGCTGTTCCAAGAGAGGGTCAGAGTCAGTTGCCTATCAGGCATCTGGATTTGCCACATCACACAAGCACTGAAGTTCCTGCACCACAACCACACATATCGCACAGTCATTGTATGTACATTTGGGTGTAAATGACTTGAAATGTACCTTTGCGGTCTACATGAAGAGACAAGATGGAGCTATCAGAATACATGTCTGAGGCAGGTATGAACCTAGCCCTTGAGCAGAATTCTACAAACACCAAGAGTGATGCCACAATACAAATAATAGATAACTGATTTCAACAAATGACTTAGATTCTGGTGTTACTCTATAGCGGTATATATCATCATGGGAAGATATGTTAGACTATCCAAAATGCTTTGCCAGGGATGACCTACATCTCTCCCCCCAAAGGCTTCCATACATTGGCGTCTACTCCAATAGTACATTTTCTTGGCAAAGTCAGTCTAATAATAATTCCAACAAGTCTAAACATGCTCAATGCAAGAAAGCCTTAAACTCCACATCAATACAAACACTGCTTTCCCTGGAAAAGGTAGATATATGCATCATCATGGAGCAGGGCTTTGATGTCTGTCACTCATACAAACCCACCACACTAAAAGTAGGCACTAAAGGTGGAGTTTATTCTTAAAAAATACTCACCTCCAGACTCATTAGACAAGATAAAGACTTGGAACTCCTCCCTGTCCAACTTAATCAAACAAAACCCCTTATCACATAACAGCTAATTACAGGATCCCCTCTATGTCCCCCTTGGCCCATACCTCCTACCTAACCAGCATGGAGTCCCCAATGTATTAAACCAAACTCCATTCTCCATGAACACTTCAACTATCCCAATATCAACTGAGAGACTTGTACATCCTCAAACATGTATACAGACAGATTTCTGGACTTTAAACAAACTACATGGACCCGTTAATCCATATGAAATTCTGTACTTGGTCCTTACCAATATGGGATAGCTCTGCTCCTCATCTATTGTAACCACCTTTCTGGACAAGTCAGACCACAAATCAGTCACATTCACCTTGAAACTAAAGTCAGAAGAATCCTTCAATACCTAATGGTAAATAATACACATAATCACACCCAGAGGACATAGTCTACTAACAGACAATTTCAGCTGCAACATCACTCCTCTCTCCCCTCCAATATTCTCAGATCAAAAACCCACATCTAGCCTCCTCTAAACTCTCCCAAGAACAAATTCTCAAGGCACTATTCAAGGTTAAGATTACATCTATGGAGATGGATACCATACCAGGCTGCCTGAAACATGAAATATGAGATCCTCTACATATGCTATTCAGCATTAACCTCAAAACAGGCTTTGTGCCGGATGAATGGAGGACAACAGTCATTCCTTTGCACGAAGGTGAGGCTACCATGGGCCTGGTAGATTACAGACCAATAAAGGCTGACCAACCTCATCTTGAAGGCTATGGTAAGACCCATTAGGAAACTAGCAAACAGGGACATAGGTGACCTACAAACTTGACCCAATCCAGTTTGAATTCATCATGAGCAGGTCCTACCTATTTTACCTGGATGATATCGTTGAAAAGTCATGGAGGCAACAGATAAGAGCAAATCAGTGCACACTTCCTATATGGACCTTGCAAAGATGTTTGACACCATCCCACACTCCGGCATCGTAAACACACTGTCAGCAAAATGTCCCCCCAAATCCCCTAAACTGTACAGATTTTTGCAGAATGCCCAGATTTTTGCCTAATATCTTTGGCCTGATCCTTATAAAATTTGTGGTTTTCTGGAAAATCAGTGAGGATTAAAGTCAGTAAATAATGGCATACATTTAAGTTTCAGCCTTCATATCCTTCAGAAAATCTTGTTATTCTAGCAACTTTCTAAGTTTATAAGACTAATATTTAAAATCTGTTCCTGTTTTTGGGTCTTTGTCCCCCCACTGTTTTAGGCTCTGTCCAGATTTTCTGTTCTAAGAAGTTAAGAGCTATGCCCTCCCCCCCTTGTTAACTTACTGGTTAGCAAACTGTCTCAGAAATTGAACACAGACATAAGGGTGGATGACTAACTCCACCACAAGACCTGTCACTAACGGAGTATCCCAAGGTTCAGCCCATGGGCCACTGCTTTGGCATTTACTTCTCAGAGGCCAAAACTAATATAAAACAATTGTGGCTCACCATCATATAAACTCCCTTGAGGACACCAAGATCTACAAGAAGGCCTGTCCCAAACTAATACTTGGTACCAAAACCACAAACTAAAACTAAATGCCAAGAAAAGTATAATCATATCCTTTGACAAGCGTGACTACCTTTTTTCACTATCCCATTGACAACACACCCCTGAAAATAGAGCCTGTAGTTAGAGATCTGGGTACCTATGCTGACAATGAACTATCTTTTGATCACCATCTATCCACTGTTGTAAGAAAATCATTTTCATTGCAGTGCTTATATCTAGGGGCAGAGCATCCAGATCCAGGGACATAATAGTTACTCTGGTACTTGGCCCTCATTTCATCCAATAACAGACTTAACAGAACTAATTAAGTATTGATAGTTCTGTTGAAGTCCATTATTGGATGAAAATGCTCAACTGTATCATGTATGCGTATGAATAAATCATAGTGGAACAGTGCTGTAGTTGTTTTGGTTTGGAAACATGTAATTACCCCTAACATATATTCTTGTTCTGCCCATCTTTAAAGAGTCATATCTCAAATATAAGGGGTAACAATTACTGAGGGGAATGCATGTCTACTCTTGTAAATTCCTCATACAACAGCCTGATAAGTGCCTATGAACCTATAATGAAACAATACTAACAAGTACAGCATTTAGTTTTTGTACATAAAACAACTGTTCCTCTTGTACTTATACTCAAACAATAAGCTCAAAAAGAGACGTCATCTCCAGGAACAGATATAACCTACATTAAAGGCAATTCTACTGATAAAATACTATCAAAGTACATCTTTAAAGTACACCACCAGGAAATATGTATTCAAGGGTTTAGTTTATTATTAGGAAAATATCTACATTCATGTTAAGAAACGAGAGGTCAACAGTTCATATAGTGTAGTCATCTAGTGGAGACGGAAACAGAAAACAAAAATTAGTAGTAAGGAAGGAATACAGATACAACACTTCAAAGGATCTTCAGATGTCTTCTTTAGAACACATTATAGTAAAAATCATGTCATGTATATACATACATATTCTGAAAAACAATATCCTTACAGCTCCTTTCAGTTCATTACAAAATGTTCTGAATTGTAAGCGTTCACTCCTCAAAACGTTCCATGAGAGTTTGTGTGCAGCTGATAGGCTATGTATTGGTAGGTAGGTTCTGTTTTCTGTATTTGGAAGAAATACCAGTGCGTCTATATTCTTCCCGTTCCCTCAAATACTCCTCCTTGCACTCTTCAAAAAATGCTGGATCCTTGTAACTAGAGAAAGAAAAGTAATTATTCATTACTTTTAATTATTTATTTATTTTTTTATTTATTTTACATTTGCTGACCAGGCTAGTCTAACTGGATATATGTCCATTTTCAGTACAGGCCCGAGCAGAAAAGCTCAGAGAAAAAAATAATTTTACATAGAGTCCAAAAACAGTGAAAAAATACAATTACATAAGTATGTAGCTGATTAGCATATGTTTTAGCAGCAGTTATAAGGAAACAAATAGGAAGACATTTTGTTATTATACAGTTGTATAACAAAAAACATCTTATGTACATCAATTTACACAGCACAGTAAGGAGGTAAATAAAAAATGTGTTCCAACACAACGTAGAGGAGAGAAAAAGTATCAGAAAAAAAATTGTTTTTAGTTGAGAAGTATTAAGCCAAGGGGAGAATAGTATCAGTCAGGATTGGAGCAAGGGCAGAGCCATTGGTTTTTAATGAAGATTCTCAATTGTTTCTTGAAAAGGTTGGTGGATGTAAGGGATGTTATTTCACTTAGAAGTTTGTTCCAAGTATTGCCAACAGCATTAGAGAACAGGCAGACTAGCAACTGATATATGAAGTAAGTAAACTCAGATGTGCAAGTTATGCGTGAACAGCAGTATTCATTTTGGACTGTCAATATACTAATTTAAAAAATGCCCCTGTTCAACATAATTTCAATCCTCTACTGGTTGCACACAGCTGCAAATGGAAACAGATTAATTTTAATAGTAACTGAATAGCTACAGCAATCTGACACCAGCAGTTAGAACTCTTATTTGCTAATTCACTCATTTACCACAAAGCAGTTTATTACATTACAATACCTTGCTTGACCAGTTAATCACTTCATCTGCCTTCTGTTGAAATGTATAGAGGGGAGTGTAAAATAACAACTACCATAAATAACAGATTCAAGAGTACTCACCTGGAGTAGGAAGCTTTGGCTATGCCTTTACAAACTTGGTAAGATACAGTCTGATCAAGATAATTTAAAAATTGGTATGCAAGAGATTAAGATACAGCAGTTTAATCTTAACTACACAGTGCATGAATAAAAACTGACAGAAGCAGTCAGTCAAAGCCCAATACAGAACATGTTCAGTTTCACAGCATGAGATAAACAAAATGAAACCTTCTTGGCCAAGTTATTTTAAATTTCATAAACACCTATGAATCTATGCAATCTTATCTTGACAGTAAAAAGGGGGAAACTCTTGCCACATACACAATACCCCCTCCAGAGCTATATCTGGCTTCTGACTTGTGTAAGTTTATAAACTTAAAAATTCAAAACTTCTTTTCCAGTCATTCGGTCGCTGAATGACTGGTAACTGGCTACAAGACAATATTTTACATGGAATGGGTGTGAGGAGTTATAAATTATGTTTACTCCTCGGTCAAAGCCCTTGCTATCCTACTCCTGTAAAATATGTAAATAGAAAAATATGAATGTGCATGCCATTCCTAAAGCTTTAAACAAAAAGAAGCTAGAAGTTTATGATTGATTATGCAATGACCCCGCCCATTAATATTCTAAAACGTGCACGCTGACTGGCCAGCATGCCCGTTGCAAATCCCATAATATACAGATGGGAAAAAGGTCCGGTTGCCCGAACTTTTTTCAGTTGGTATAAGGTGTTCAAAGCTTTTTTTTTTAATTAAAAAAACACAATGGAGACTTTCTTTTCTCCATTGCACAGTTTCAAAGCATTGATGTACTGGGTATGCGTGGGAACGCAAGTCCCATACGCATGCGCAGTACATCAACACAAGGAAGCAGTATACCACCACCAGCGGAAGAACAATAATGCACCATTATACAAAGACATCATTTAAGAACTGTATTTTTTTCTTAAATAATGACATTGCATAATAGAAATAACAGACTCTGTGGTTGTGGTATATTGAAGATTTACCCACGGTTGGTTTTATTTAATCATTCGGGCTTCGCCCTCATGATTAAACCACACCAACCGTGGGTAAATCTTCAATATACCAACACACGTCATTGGTTATTGCATAAATATTCCTCTATCAATGCACATCATTTGATCCAAAAAAGACAAAGGGTTTACACAATGCTCCAGTAGCAACTCAAGGTTACAATAATCAGCAGTCTACTAGCCATGTCTGTCTGCTGCTCAGGTTTTATACTTGATTTTTTCTACAAAACTAAACTCTTAATGTACTTCACAAAGAAACCAGTGGCATAGATATAACTGCATGAACAGAAAAAACAGGAAAAAAGAGCATCTGTTAAAATAATGACCTATCTTGACCCAATGACACAAAATATTAATGGACGTTAGTTGATAAGGACTAGGGCCATTACTAATACAGAAACACGATAAGAACAAATACACTGGTGACATATGCAAACAGAATGCTCAGAAGTTGACAAAAAAGGAAGCTTTGGCAATCATGTGGTATTGTGAACAGTTTCACCTGTACATGCATGATCACAGCTTCAAACGTGCCATTAACTGTATACCTCTAAATAAAATCTATAAGCATCCAAGTTACAAGCCACCTCAAGCACTGAAGGATGGCATTGCAGATTAGTCATATTATTTAAACTCATTTATAAAAAAGGGAAGTAAAACATTCACTTTTATGTCCAGACATCCTACATGTAAAAACAGTCAAGAACACTACAAAGAGATGAAGACAGATGATGACTTTCTGAATTTTACAGCACAATATGCCATTCCTAAAGCTTTGATATTGAAAAAAAAAAATAGAAAGAGATTCCATCTTACAGAACATTAAAGAACTAAGCCAAAATAGCATGTCATACAAAAAATACCACTGGTGCACATTATGCATTAGTTTTAAGGAAGTATGGGTTTAAAAGTACATACTGATATGAATCAGGAACTGTTAAAGACAAATACATTAAATGCTAGCTCAGTGTGCCAAACAGAAATTCCAGTCAGTATATCAACTCTACCAGCACAAGTGTGATATAAGCCAAGTGCAGATTCTTATGGCCAATTTTAACAGGAGGATATCTACTGTAATAACAGATGACTACAACTGATAGAACCTTTTTAATATACCTAAAATTCAATGGTTAATACAATTACTGGCAATTATGTTTCACTGGTTATAATTCCAAATATTGTGAGAAAGTACAGTTGTGTAAAATCTTACCACTATGGTAGATATCCTTAACTGTTGCAGTATTCCTTACAATAGGGATCCCCTGCCAAGGGCAGCCCAATGCATGGCCTGTATACCAAAGCCTTTAAGTTGCTAAGGGTACACCGTATGTCACATGTATGCTCCTCGTGTACAGCATACGGCATAACACTGATGACTTCCGGACATACCATCCTCAGAACTGCGAGCCCCAGTATGAATGCCAGTCCAAGGATTAGAGAGGTAACAGGCACATCCAGAAAGGAAAAGAACCTGGATGGACAAGGGATGGAGGGAATACTGCAATAGCAAAGAGAAGGACATCTACTATTATGGTAAGATTTTACACAGCTGTACGATGTCCTTTCATTTCACTGCTACAGTATTCCTTAAAATAGGGAGTGTGCAAAAGCTCATGAAGAAGAGAGGGAGGAGGAGGAGGAGGAGGAAGGATCAGTAGAGCCCTCTAGGAACCCATGAAGGATGGCACTACCAAAATCAACTTTAGCCCTGGATATCACATTCAACTTACAGTGCTTGGTTAAAGTATGCACATAGCTACATCACAGCTTCAAACGTGCCATTAACTGTATACCTCTAAAAATAATCTATAAGCATCCAAGTTACAAGCCACCTCAAGCACTGAAGGATGGCATTGCAGATTAGTCACATTATTTAAATTCATTTATAAAAAAAGGGAAGTAAAACATTCACTTTTATGTCCAGACATCCTACATGCAAAAACAGTCAAGAACACTACAGAGAGATGAAGACAGATGATGACTTTCTGAATTTTGTAGCACAATATTCCATTCCTAAAGCTTTGATATTGAAAAAAAAAATAGAAAGATTCCAATTTACAGATCATTAAAGAACTAAGCCAAAATAGCATGTTCATAGGTTTATACTAGGCTATCTGCCCTGGGGCATTTACAAGCCTAGCCAGAGTGTGTTTGGCTTTTGCCACCCTTTTAGATCGGTTTACTGTGCCTCTGTAGAGTAGGTCACAGAAGATAGCCCTTTTAAGGTTAGTTCACTGTGCCCCTGTCTAGCAGGGACACAGAAGAGATTCCAGAGGTGAACTTACGATCTCCCAGCCACTCATCAAGATTTCTCTTGAAGAGGGTCAGCGAGGGGCTCTGCCTAACATGGACTGGGATTCTGTTCCAGAGTGAGGGCAGCCTCTCGGATATGAATCTGTCCCTCCAGCATGTCCTATTTATTTCTGTGCTAAGGTTTAAGTCCCTGGAGCATGTAGCTCTAAGGGATTTGGATTTCCTGAGGTGGAGCATGTCCATTAATTCTGGGTTGGACATGGCTTTATACGTTAGGCATAGATCACCTCTGAGTAGGTGGTAAGCAACCGAGTAGAGCTGGAGTTTCTTTAGCCGAACTGGATAGGGCATCTGTTTGAGTCCCTTGATCCTCTTAGTGAGGTACTTTTGGGGCCTCTCCAAATAAATAAAATGTCATACAAAAATATCACTGGTGCACCTTATGACTTAGTTTTAAGGAAATATGGGCTTAAGACATACTGACTTGAATCAGAAACTGTTACAAATACATTAAATGCTAGCTCAGTCTGCCAAACAGAAATTCCAGTCAGTATATCAACTCTACCAGCACAAGTGTGATATAAGCTAAGTGCAGATTCTTATGGCCAATTTTAAGGATATCTACTGTAATAACAGATGACTACAACTGATAGAACCTTTTTAATATACCTAAAATTCAATGGTTAATACAATTACTGGCAATTATGTTTCACTGGTTATAATTCCAAATATTGTGAGAAAGTACAGTTGTGTAAAATCTTACCACTATGGTAGATATCCCTTCTCTTAACTGTTGCAGTATTCCTTACAATAGGGATCCCCTGCCAAGGACAGCCCAATGCATGGCCTGTATACCAAAGCCTTTAAGTTGCTTTATCTCCACTCAAGACAAAGACCTTGTTTTAAGAAATGCATGGTCCCTTGCTCCATTAAAAATTGGTGACCAAACTATCACGTATGACACTGACTTTTCACCTCTTGCAATGTCCAAAAGAAGACCATGTGCCCTCTAATAAAATCATTAAAAAAGGAAGGAATCAAAGCAGAACTCAGTCCCAGCAAGAATAAGACGATCCCTGCAAGAAGGAAAGAAAACTTTTGACTCTTGAAGAAGCATCCACATTTGCTCCAAAAATGTACCTTTTAAGTCAACCTAAATCCATGGATTCTTCAATGAACTTAAAAAGGCAAGCTTCAAAAAATGAGTGGACTATTAAAGAAAAAAAGAAACCCACAGACAAATGATTCTACATAACTTCACATTTCATGCAAGTTTTTGTTTTCTCCCTTCTAAATAATGTGGAATCATAAACAAAAGGTAATGTAACTTTTCTCTCTCTCCTATTATCGTTCTCACAACAATGCTAGCTTTATAGATAATATAGAATCTTATCCAACTGAAAACTACTATTTTATACTTTATATACATGGCATAGCACTAGTGAAATGGTACAAAATCACTAATTTCATATCTTCTTCTTTCGGCTTTTCCCGGTTAGGGGTCGCCACAGCGGATCACCTGTCTGCTCATGATTGGCAGTTGAGTTTTATGGTGTCGAGTTGCCAGCCCGGCACCCAACCTTCGATAGAAGGCACCCACTCACACCTAGGGCCAATTTAGAGTGTCCAATCCACCTAAAGCATGTTTTTGGATGTGGGAGGAAACCCACGCGACCACAGGGAGGACCTGCAGATTCCGCACAGAAGGCACCCCAGCTGAGGATCAAACCGGAGAGCCTCTTGCTGTGAGGCAGCAACACTAACCGCTGCACCACTGCGGCCACCCAAAATCACTCCTTTCATATATGTATGTATGTATGTATGTATATATATATATATATATATATATATATATATATATATATAAATATATATATATATATATATATATATATATATATATATATATATATATATAATGTGTATATATATATATATATATATATATTTTTTTTTTTCTAATATCCTATACTTGTTTCTTCATGTGTGTACCTTCCGTTTTTGTTTTATCCTAGTGTCATAGTATTTAATCACTGCAGGAGAAAAAAATGCTTACTATGTTACTGTTAAGTAATTAAAAAGAAAGTGGTGACATTTTATTATTATATATACATTTACTACTTAACTAAACTTTTGCAATGTGCTCCATTTAGCTAATATATCTTACAGCTCTGTATGGCTGGTAATTTGGAGCCTTTATTTCAAATATTCATCATTTTACAAGTTATGCTTAAAAGCTTCATTTCACCTAGAAAATTCCCGCCTACTTAATTTTTTGATGGAATTTTGACTTTTTTTCACAAGCTCAAGCTTCTAAAGGCTTCAGTTAGCTCTCAGACTCATGAGAAACAATCTGTGCTGTCTTCCATGAAGTAGGCGTGACCTATGAACCAGATTCAAGAATGATTGTCTGAACCGTGTTTTCATTCATTTAGCAATTATGTTTTATCTAAAAAGTCTTATAAGCATGTTTTACTGTAAAGTTAGTTATTTAATTATTTATTTAATCTGAATTACATTTATATTTAAATAAGAATTACAAATATGTTTCTGACAGTGACGGTTTCTGTTTCCTGTCTGCTTTAATGACATTACAGTCCTGTATTCATCCATAGCAATAAACAATTATTAGGATTAATCAACTTATCTTGGTCTGTTTAGATGAAAATAATTTAAGAAACTGTATACAGCTTTGGGTCTATATTAGATCACCGATCGCTTAGGTAAGCGAATGGTGATTAATTGACTCCATATAAGTGAAGGCTTATAAAACCGAAGGGAAAAAAAATCGTTGTTCCAAAAAAAAAAAAAAAAAAAAAATTAAGCACATTAAAACATGAGATTAAGTGGGGGGGCTTCGCCCCCCACACCCCCCAACATGGGGGCTGTGCCCCCCACACCCCCTACTTAAATATACCAACTCCAAGACAGCACTACAGTGCCGAAAACGGCAAACTACCGAAGCGGCCAAGCAAATTATTTCCCAGGGAAAGAATTTGCTTACATGCCGCGTTGATATTTTGCAGTTTCGTTTTTGTCAGTTCGACCAAGTTGCATTCAAAAACATGCGTCTTCGGTCTGCTGATAGGAACCCACAGCTTCATGTTCTTATACATAATTTAAATTTGAATTTTTCCTTTTGCATGTTTTTAATTTACATGCAGTTTCCCTTCTGCTTGCTATTAACCTGCAGTAGCTTGGAATTACCACTAGATGTCATGAGAGGGTTAAGTTTGTGGCTGCTATGAGAGCTATAGTAAGCCTTGATATAGTACACGCAAACGGTTATTATACAGTTTTATTTTCAAATTTAGAGTTTTTATAACAACTGCGGTGGTGGTACTGCGGTAGCGTTGTTGCCTCACAGACGTTGCATGTTCGATTCTCAGTTAGAGCATCTTCTGTGTGTCGACGTACGTGAATGGGCGTTCCTTTGCTGAAGGTTGTGCGTTAGGCCTGGCAAGCCAGCACGTAAAAATCTACTGCCAATCATTAGCGGACCAGAGTTCCGCTGTGGCGACCCCTAACCGGGAAAAGCCGAAAGACAGTTTTATACTGTCCATAACCGTTTTAAAAATGTATCTGTCAGAATGAGTCAAGGAAAACATGTTTAAATTTTACTTATAATAGCAGTCTCCATCAAATGATATTTGACTCTATATGTATTAACATCAATGGCTTGAACAATCCCATGAAAAGGAGTAGTGTCAACAAATATTTAATGCTACATAAAGCAGATTTTGCATTCATTCAGGAATCCCACTTAGTAACAGAAGATCTAAACAAATTAACCTTTAAGGATTATAAGATTTTGGTAAGTTCAAACTACAACCAGAAAATAAGAGGTGTCCTAATTTTACAAAGAAAATCAATGAGAATTCCAGAAATAGTGGACTTATACTCAAGCAATGACGGTATGCTTGCTTTAGTCATACTAAAACTAGATAAAAATATGCACACTTTTGCAAACACCTACTGGATACTGGGTGTTGGGACTAAAACTGTGGAAAAACATTTAGACACCATAACATTAAAGTGTAAAGGTGAGTTACGATTAGCAGGTGATTTTAATTGTATCTTGTCCTCCACTGATACCACAAGTTCTAAGCCCTTCAAGATGTCGCCTGTTGCCAAGCACTTGAACAGCTACATAAAAGACAGAAACCTAACTGACACTGATGGTATAAAAATATTATCCTCCCTGAAGTATTCTCACTATTCTTACAGATCTGGCACACAGACCAACATAAACAAAGTATTTGTAACCAGTTCTTTACTGTCCCTCCTGGGTTGGGAGGGTGGCCTAATGGTTAAGGTGTTTGCCTTACAAACACAAGGTTGCAGGGTTTGAGTCTCACAAGGGATAATTGGCTAGGCTTAAAATGGCTCGCAAGGGCAGTTAGCCTAGTACTAATCTATGAATCACTATGAATTCCTATGTAATGCTGAATCATGCCCTATGTCTACCCACAACTCTATCACCTTCAATGTAACACTTAATACTGACCCCCTTAAACTTCTGCCAAGACTACCTGCTTATCTAGTAACAGTACATGGATTTAAATAATGTTTTCTAGATTAAATAAAGCTTTACCAAGACACCAATAACAATGGAGAGGTTTCAGATATTATCCCATGGGGCACTTTAAAGGTAGTCTTACATGGTAAAGTCAAAAGCTGGTCTATAAATAAAAAGAAAAAAGTGGAATGCAAAAAAACTGGTGGACATACAAAAAGAAATTGATGAACTAAAACTAAAACATCAAATGACAAATCTGCATTTGCTGACGTATGTAAACTGAAGAAGGAATATCAGGATATCATGCAGCATAAAATATCAATAAATCTGGAAAAAAATCAGATTACAATCCTGCTCTAACCCCAAAAGTATGCACAGGATTGCGATTAGCTCTAAATATTTGTTAAATGAGAAAAGTCATATAAAAAAATAATATACGTACACAAGAAATAATCAGACTATCAAAGTTACAGATCTAAAAATATCTTATGTTTAAAAAAAAAATAAAAGAATATTAATAACTCATCTACAAGTGATAATAAAAGTATAGACAACTTTCTTGCTAATAATATCCAAAAGAAGCTATCCAAACACAAAATTAATAACAGAGATAAACCCCTTTCCTTTAAAAAATTAAAGGAACAAATAAAAAATAAAAAATCTTAAAACAAAAAAGGCACCAGGCCTGGATGGTCTAATCCAGTAATTTTACAAACTCTTGCCTGATAACATCTTGAAAATCTTACTCAATGCATTCCAAAAAGTTAAAACTACAGCAAACATCCCTCCCCTCCCTCATGGAAATATTCTACCATCTCTCGCATCTTAAAATCAAATAAAGAGCCCAGCCTTTGCACATCATACAGGCCAATCTCTCTGCTTAACATTGACTACAAGATATTCATGGCTATCTTAGCAGACAGATTAAATAACATTCTTCCAATATTAATTCATGAAGACCAAACCGAGTTCATCAAAAACAGAAAGGTACAAGACAATGTAATTAGATTACTTTCCTTAACAAACTTGGCAAACAAGAAAAAAAATGAACAGGAAAAAATGACCAACCTGTGCTTTGTAAATGTCTCACCAAAGAAATAAACCAGAGTAAACCAGTCCAAAAAAGTAGAATGAAATGACACCAGGCACTCAGCATAAAATGAACAATCTTATTTTAAAACAACATAAGCGCTTTCACAGCGCTTGCTGTGAAAGCGCTTATGTTGTTTTAAAATAAAAGACTGTTCCTTCTATGCTGAGAGCTGGGTGTCATCTCATCATTCTAAGAAAAAAAAATAGCTTTCTATTTTAAGCCTTGATATAGATAAAAACTTTTGACTCCCTACGTTGGCCATATCTGTTTAAAGCTCTCCAAAAAGACAACTTCTCCCCAAACTTTATAGGATTAATTAAAAAACTATATAAAAAGTCCATAATCATTGTAAAGATTTTATAATATTTATCTAGCCCATTCATAATATTAAGAGGTACTAAACAGGGTTGTCGCCTTCTCCAGATCACTTTTTGCCCTGGCCATTGAGCCTACTGCAAATTATGTTAGAAATAATGACAGCGTTAAAGGATATAAAGTGTCAGACAAATTATCCCCCAAGATACAGCTGTTTACTGATGACCTACTAGTAACTTCTAATTATATTGAAAATTCAATGCATCACCTATTACATAATCTAGACTTCTTTGCAAACATCTCTGGTCTGAAATTCAATCATAACAAAACTCAGACACTACTAGTGAATAAAAATGTTACCCATGAAACTTAGATCAAAATGAGACAAACTAGGAGTGCATGGATATTAAACATCAAGTATCATGACTGAATTATAAAAAAAATCACTCACATCTAATTACCAACAACTTATAAGCTCAATTACTAGTCTAATAGACGGTTGGAACAGACTCTTCTTCACATTTGAAGACAGACTAACTTAATCAAAATGATACTGTTACCTAAAATCTTATTCATTGGCCAAGCTCTAATAATTCTCCCACCTGTCAAAATTAAACAGAAAATTAATAACGTATTACTTAACTTCCTTTGTATCCCCCCAAAAAACAAGAATTTCTCTTCTCTGGCACACCACAAGCTGAGATGAAGGAGGTATAGGGATCCAAATATTAATTTTTACTTAAACTCCACATTTATTAACATAGTGTTGCTTTGGAATACTACTTCTTATATATCATATTGGACATCAATACATGAAACCTTACTTCTTACTAGTAATAGGACATTGGTTGAACCTATACTCAAATACATACAAACATCTTTATTTGGATTTTAAAAACATACATTCAAAGTGAAAGGTCAAAACTTGTTCTCACGCCTCTTATAAACCAAATATTGCTGTTGTTTAAAAAGCTTACGTTTTCTAATCAATTAAGAATTTATTAATAATTTCTTCCTACTACTTGCACAAATGAATGTTTGACATTTTTTTTGATACTCAGAAAATGTTAGAATTTAAGAAAGGTGACCTATTATATTGGAATAAATTTATCTCAGCTAATAAAATAAATTCTGCAGACTATTTGATCAGCAGTTATAGTTTGCAAAATTGCAAACTATACCTGGACATCCAAACTTGTAAGGATTTTTACACATACTAAAGCTTGTACCCTCATTAGAGGCATACAATAAAAGTAACTTAAAAATCTTGGATTTTATCTCAACAATTATTAACAGCTCACCCAAGAATACTTTATGCATGTCTGTTATTTATAATATTCTCAGAAATTATTTTAGCAAACCAGATGTTTCTTTTTGGTATTTTTCAAGTGAAGTTAATAGATGAGTATTCTCAGAAAAGCTAAAAAACGTTGTTTATAGTCGGTGAAGGAATCCATGTCTTCCCTGTTCTGGTGTGTATACACATGGAAATTTTTACATAGATGTTTTTTCACTCCACATAGACTAACAATAATATACAAGAAAGATGAAATGCTGGGGATGTGGACACCCTGAGTCTGACTGGATACATTTGTTTGTTAATTGCAAAATAATTTCCTCATTTTGGCTACACTTTAAATATCTTTGTAAAGCTCTATGGAATGACAACTGTATAATTTCTAACTCCCTTATCCTTTTCAAAGCTCCTGAACTCATTCCTAAAAAAAAAACATTTTTACTACTGTCCATCCTCTCTATAGCAAGGAAAATTGTTACTAAAAATTGGAAATCCCAATCTACTCCTGCCTTTAAAGTTGAGTTTATTCGTCTTGTGAAATACATTTGTAAGAATGAGATTGCTAGTATAAAAGCAAGGACTAACAACACAACCCATCATTAATTGCTTGGACAACATTGTCTAACAATGAAGTGTTCTCCTACGTACATTGCTTTTAGTCGTTATGGACATTGTATAGTTTATTTTTATTTTCTTGTTACTATACTGTTATTGCATTAGAAAATTAATAAAAACATTTTGGAAAAAAAAAGGAGAGAGTTAGTATCCAAACCCTTGAAAAAGAACCAGAAGAAACCAAAGCCCTAGTAAGATGAGGTTGAACCAAAGACGGAAGGCACTTGTCATGAAAAGAATAAAGATATCCAAGAATAAATAGTTTGCTTGGAAACAACCAAATCCAAAGATCTGGGATGAAAGGAAACAAAGAAACTGCTCAGATTTATGAAAAGCTTTGGTCTTATCTAAATAAAATCTGATTTGTTTATGCACATTCAAAATGTGCAAAACCTTTTATCACTAGCAGATTACAGAGAAGGGAAAAAGTGGGGAACTGAATAGATTGTTTAAGAGACAACTATTATCACCTTGAGCATAAAATAAGAATAAGTATGAAGGGACACCCCATTTCTTACAGAAAACTAAAAAAGGAGGAACAGCCATAAATAAGGGCTTGAAGCTCAGACACCCATCTGGCAGAAGTAAAGGCCACCAGAACAGTCTTCCAAGAACAATGCAACAAGGAAGCTGAATCTGCAGGCTCAAAAGGAGCTTGGGTCAATTTGTCCAAAACAAAAATGAGGTCCCAGGAAGGAGGGACAGGCTTCCTGTGAGGTCGAATATGAATGACGCCTTTAAGAAACTGTTTAGCCTCTGGAGGCAGACAAGCAGAAATAGCTGACAAGTGAGCCTTAACAGAAGAATATGCCAACCCAGCATTGAGCAATTCACACAGATAAGACAGAACCAAAGGAACATCCACAGAAAGTGGATCAGTGGATCCAGGTTACAAGAAAGACACCAAACAGAAAACCTCTTCCATTTGGATAAGTAGGATTTCCTAGTAGTAGGTTTCCTGGCCTTCTGCAGGCTGAAAAAAAAAGGTGTCTACATGGAATCAAAATCCTATCACCCACAGTGTCCACTGAAGAGTGGACAGGAGGGGATGGATGACAGTTACCTTGTCTTATATGAGTAGGTCCACCCTGTGAAGTAATTTGGGATGATTGCCCTTGGCTAAATGAAGAGGAGGAGGGAACCAATGTTATTTGGGGCCAAAAGGTAGTCACCACCAAGATTTTGAGAGCATCTTGTTTTATCAAAGAAACATCCCCTTCCAGGAAAAAGTGTGTGTGTGTCCATCTTGCAGATCAGAAGACATGGGGCTCTGGCACAAAAAAGATGAAGTCTGTTCAGAGGCAAGGCAAACAGATAGACTTGAAGAGCACCCCCAATGGTGGACAATGTCCAGAAACACATCCCTATGAAGCATCCATTCATGGGATTGTGATATGGATCTGCTCAGAGTCTGCCACAATGTTCTGATCTGAGGGAATGTAAACTGCCTGGAGACTAGATAGATAGTTCCCACACTTGAAGTGCTAACTTGCTAAGGAGATAAGATTCTCCCCTCTTGCTTGTTGACATACCACATAATTGTGGTATTGTCCATTAGTACCTTCAGGGGCCCTGGAATGAAAATAGGATGACATGCTTGAAGAGCTCTCATCTCTGACACGGATGTGGTCTTTCTTTTGTTGAAGCGACCAGAGACCCTGCACTTTTAGCGAGCCAAAGGAAGCCCCCGTCTTACATCTGAAGCATCTATGAACAGCTTCTGAGAGGGGAGTGGAGGTTGAAAAGGAAGTCCTGGACAAAGTGGCAACTGCTGAATTCACCACTGAAATCCCACCTTGAGGCATGTGAAGAGGGACTAGGAAATCTAAAGGATGAGAGTGTTGAAGCCAAACTGACTATACCACAGAAGCCCTACGCTGTGTGTTAGGAGCAGACAAGTGACGCACGGCATACCCTTAGCAAACTAAAGGCTTTGGTATACTGGGTGGACGTCAGGACGCCCTTGGCAGGGGACCCCTATTGTAAGGAGTAATGCAACAGTGAAATGGAAGGACACCTTAATTACCCATGATCATTTAACACATACAAGAATTACTTGCCTTTATTACATTTAATACCAAGACAACAACAAATACAAAACAAGAGTGATACTTCAGCTTTAACTCATTAGCTGTTTTTGTTATAAACACCAGTACTCTGTCTTTGTGAAGGAGGATCTACTCACAATTTTCAAAGATCTGTAAAGATGATGCAACAACCATTAATAATATAACTTTACAAAATAGAAATTTTATCTCTGTTCTACCAGTGAGCTTTAACAGAAGAGAAGGAAGCTTTTCTACAACAAAATTCAAACCTGAGGGGCTAAGTACTCCAAACAGAAAAAGGTACAGCAAAAGGAATCAAATCTCAAATGAAAGCCATACTCAGAAACAAACCACTTGCCTTTTAATGCATTTCAAAGCACACTATTTCTAGGCACATCAGGATACCCCTAGGAGGGCAGGCTTAATCACTAGCCATCAACAGAAAGTACAGTTTTGTACCTACCATAAATGTAGATGTTCGAGGATCCACATTGCTGCAGTCCTAACCATTGGGTAGTCCGCTGTCCAGTCGGCCCGAATACCAAAGTATATGGCTGACGTCGGTCAAGGCGCATTAGACTGACGTCAGTACGTCAGGGTACTAATGCGCATGACCGACGCCATATCTTCAGTCTTTTCTTGCCCCAGATGTCAGAAGACCCTAAAAAAAAACAAGGCCCAAACCAAAACACCAAAAAGCCCTGCACCAAACTTATATACAATATATATATATATATATATATATATATATATATACAGATGTACAATAATATACAGCAACTCACACCACCACCCCTAAACACAGAGGGGAAGGCGGGAGGGTAAATTGGACTGCAGCAATGTGGATCCTCGAACATCTACATTTATGGTAGGTACAAAACTGTACTATGTTCTTCATTCCACATTGCTGCAGTCCTAACCATTGGGTAGAATCCCAAAGCAGAGGTAAGGAGGCTGGCAAATCATAAAGAAGCAGGAGCTGCCAACATGCCTTGCAAAATGGCTGTGGCAAAACCAGCCCTAGATTTAGAGTAGAGAGGAAGGTGGTAATGCTTAGAGAAAGTATGCACTGAACTCCAAGTAGCTGCCTCTAAAATATCCTTAGTTGCCACCCCCTTAAAATGCTGTTGAAGTGGCAGTAGCCCTAGTGGAATGAGGCCTAATCCCAGCTGGAATCTCCTTGCCATGATGGGAATAACAAAAGAAATGCAAAACCCAAGCCACTTAGAAATAGTTTGCTTAGACACAGGCTTGCCCTGAGAACTCAAAGCAAAAGAAACAAACAACTGCTGAGACTGCCTGAAATCCTTAGTCCTGCTTAAATAATAATGCAACTGCCTATGTACATCTAAAGTGTGCAAAATCTTTTCCCCTTTATTTTGGGGATCTGCATAGAAAGTAGGCAAATGAATAGTTTGGTTTAAAGCCACACTAGAAACCACCTTGGGCATAAAGGAAGGATTAGTACGTAATGATACCCTATCCTTATGGAAAATCAGAAAGGGCTCTACTGCCATAAGGGCCTGCAACTCAGAAACCCTTCTTGCAGAAGTAATAGCCAACAAAAAGCAGTCTTCCATGACAAATATTTTAAATCAGCAGTACCCGAGGCTCAAAAGGTTGTAGAGTAAGTTTTTCCAACACAAAATTGAGATCCCAAGCAGGAGTAGGAGCTCTACGTGGGGTCTTATATTCTTTGCCCCTCTGAGAAACTGCTTGAACAAAGGATGCGAAAACAATGGTGGGTCACAATCATAGTGAGCTGAAATTGCTGCAGCATGAATCTTAATGGAAGAGAAGGACAAACCTTTGTCCAATAACTCAGTAAGATAGTGAAGAGCCACACTCAAATTAGGCTCAGAAATCTCCAAATTCCTTGCTGCACTCCAAAATAAAAATCTCTTCCATTTTTCTGCGTACACTTTCCGTGTACTAGGTCTTCTAGCTTCCATAATCACATTTAAAACTTGTTGAGGAAGTTGAGACTGGCTGTCTCTCAAAACAGAATATGCCATGCTGTTAGATGAAGAGAACGAAGCTTGACATTGAGCAGGTGGCCTTCTCTCTGAGACAAAAGGTGTGGAATCAAGGGTAAAGGCCATGGAGGCTTCTTTACTAGACTCCTCAGTAATGGGTACCAGTGCTGCCGAGGCCAATCTGGAGCTATTAAAATCATCCTTGGCTTGTCTTGTCTGACCTTTAGAAGCACCTTTGGAAGAAGAGGCAGAGGTGGAAAGCATACACATGAAGATTTTTCCAACTGAAAGAAAGAGCATCCACTTTCCAAGCTGTGTGATGTAACCTCTTTGTGCAAAACTTTGGCAGCTGGTGGTTTAGTGGAGAAGCGAACAGATCTATGTCTGGAGTTCCCCAGGACACTGTCAACCTTTGAAATACATGAAGATCCAGTTTCCACTCGTGGGGATCCATGATTTGTCTGCTTAACACATCTGCTAAGGAGTTCTGTGCTCGGCAGAAACCTTGCCTGAAGAGTTAGTTGCAAGCTGAGCGCAGTCTCCCATAAAATCATTGCTTGCCTGCACAATGGGTAAGAATGTGTTCCCCTTGTTTGTTGATGTACCACATGACAGTTGTGTTGTCTGTTAGAATCAACACCTGCCCTGGAAGAAGTAACTCCTTGAAAGCCATTAATGCAAACTGGACTGCTAACATCTCTTTCATGTTGATATGTAGATGCTGTAGTCTGGCAGGCCACTTGTCTTGTATCCACTTTCCATTTAGATGAGCTCCCCAAGCAATGTCTGAGGCATCTGTCGTTAGAATCTGACTCGCCTCTGGCCGGGTCACAGAGAGTCCCTTGTTTAGGTGACATTCCTGAGCCCACCACAAAAATTCCTTTTGAATGCAAGGTATTATTTGAATGACAGTGTCCAAATCCTGGCAGTGCTGTGTCCATACATTTTTGAGATACCATTGCAGCTTCCTCATATGCAGTTTGGCATTGGGAAGCACCAGAATACAAGATGCCATGAACCCTAATGCTTGAAGGACTGTCCTTGCAGTCAGCACGGACTGATGAGATAGTTGATGAAAGTAAAGGGATAGACTCTGTTGTTTGTCCGGGGTTAAAAAGGCCATCTGAGCTGCTGTATTCAGTCTCACACCCAGGAAGCACATGTCTTGAGAGGGTACTAGACTGGACTTTATTTCGTTCACAGAATACCCTATGCATCTTAGCACTGCTATAACATATTCCAGATGCTGTAGAAGGTCCTCCTTTTCTTGAGCCAGAATCAGGCAGTCGTCCAAGTAAGGATAGATTTGAATTCCTTTTAGTCTGAAGTAAGCTATCACTGGAGCCAGAACCTTTGTGAATACTCTGGGCGCAGTAGATAAGCCAAAGGGCAATGCAGAGAACTGATAATGAGAATTTCCAGCTCGAAACGCAGATACTTCCTGCAACTTAGTCTTATAGGCACATGAAGGTAAGCTTCCTTGAGATCTAAAGTTACCATCCAGTGGTCTTTGCCCAGCAGAGGTAAAAGCTGTTGTAACGTCAACATCTTGAACTTGGGAATGTCCAGATAAGTGTTGAGGATAGATAAATCCAAAATTGGTCTCCACGTGTTCCCGTTCTTTGGTACTAGGAACAGGCGAGAATAAAATCCTAGGCCCCTTTCCGATACAGGGACTGACTGAATGGCCCCTATTTGGAGTAACAGAGAAATTTGCTTGTGAGCCTCTTTCCTTTGTGTAGGAGGAACGTCTGGCATGCCTTTGAAAGGGGGCAATGTATGGAAATAAAACCTGTAACCGTGGTGAACGATATCCAACACCCATCTGTCTTGAGTAATTAAATCCCAATTTTCTTTGAAAAGAGACAGTCTTCCTCCCAAAGGAGCTGCCAGGCGAGAATCTACTGGCAGCTGAAAAGCAGGTCATTGGGTCTGTTTACGAAAGGACTGACCCCTGCCCTCACCAGAAGTCTGAGCAGGTGAACTCCTGATCTAGGCCTAAAAGAACCTTGAGCTCTGCCCCTACCACGTCTAGACCTACCCCTAGACTGGGAATCATACGCAGGATATGTCCATCCCTTAGTAGGCCAATTTCTACTAAACTTGGTGGCTGCACCTGCAAAAATCTTTAACAGTTTGCATAGACTTAGCTTTGTCCTCCATTTTCTTCAGGACTGCTTCCACAGGCGAACCAAACAACACATCAGACTGTAAAGGAGCATCCAAAATCCTTGTCTTAACATGCTCAGCTAAATTCTGATCCCTCAACCAGGCATGCCTGCGAAGAACAGAACTAGTGGCAGCCACCCTCGAGGAGGCCTGCACAGCATCAAAACCACATTGCAAAGAATGCTTACCCACTTGTTCAGACACATGAAGTAAATCCAGCAACTCTTTACACTCTATACCTTCCGCCAAAGCATCCACCTTAGATTTCAATTGTGAAAGGAGATAATTTTGATATTTTAGCATGTGAAACTGACAATTCAACGCTCTCATGGCTAGAGTGGAAGAAGTATACACTTTCTTTCCCCACCTATCCAAAGCCCTTGCCTCTTTATCAGTGGGAACAGGATTTTTAACCACAGAGGCCTTAACACCTTTAGGCCCCTGAGAAACAGTTTCTGGGTCCGCCCTAGGACTCTTAAACAAATACTTATGAGCTTGGGCACCCTATAGTACCTATCAGGTTTAACAGGAGCAGGAGGCAAAGAGTCAGGGTTCAGGGAAGCCTCTGCAAAAACATCTTCCACCACATTCAACACAGGAGGTATAGCTAAGGGCCTATGTTGTGGTAAAAATAAGAATTTCCTAAGCCTTTTCCTGGAATCAGAGTAATCTTGGCCTTCCCATTTAAAGTGTTCCCTCATGGAATGCAGAGTCTCTGAAAATGAGAAATCCTCAGGAGGAGAAGCTGTAGGTGTGGAATCATCCACATCAGAATCAGAATAAGGAGGAAAGTCCTGTAATTCTTCCGCAGAAGACTCCGAAGCCTCTGAATACTGTTCCAAACTCTCAAACTCAGGTTCCACCCTAGGCCTCTTATCAGGAGGGGGCATAGAGCCTCTAATCATAGTAATTAAATCTTCTGCCATTTTAAGCATATGTTTCTTAGGCACAGAACCTGAAGTGCTAGGAGAAACCCCCACTGTAGCTGAACTTGGCCTACCTCTGAAAGAAGTTTTGGCAACAGTAGGAGAAGCTCTAACTAACTTGGGAACAGAGGGAAGAACAGTTACCTGAGAAGCCCCCTCAGCCTGGCCTACCTCCTGAGAGGGCACATCCTGTAACAATAAAGTGTCTGCCTGAGACTCCAAAGAAACTCCTGGCAAAACCTCTGGCTCCACAGAGCCTTCTAAAGAACCGGCGTCCGGGACTGCCGGTTCATCAACCCTAGGCTTCGCTGTTTTGTCTTTGCGCTTCTTAGACGAAGCGGGCGTCGGAGCATCCGACGGCATTTTGTAATTACAACGCTTCCCAAACACTAACCTGGCACAGTCTAACCTTCTCTTAATAGTGCGTTTACAAAATCTAGCACAAGAGCGGCAACCAACAACGTCGTGCTCAGGCCCTAAACAAGGTATACACAGAGTATGGTAATCCCTATGAGGTATCTGTTTCCCACAAGAAATACAGTTATTCACTTTTTCTGACATCCGGTTAAATACTGAGGCAAGAAAAAACCAAAATGCTCCCCAACGGGGTACTTAGCCAACTTTGATTCGGTCTGAAACTCCGATTTCGGAAATATTTCAGAACGCCAACCTGCACTCGCAAGAACTGCTTCTGCATCGGACCATGCGGCAAAAAAGACTGAAGATATGGCGTCGGTCATGCGCATTAGTACCCTGACGTACTGACGTCAGTCTAATGCGCCTTGACCGACGTCAGCCATATACTTTGGTATTCGGGCCGACTGGACAGCGGACTACCCAATGGTTAGGACTGCAGCAATGTGGAATGAAGAACATCTGAAGAAACCAAGTGGTTAAATAGAAAGACAGACTGTACAGGGGACAGAAAAGGATCCTGGATGCATTCAGACAGAGGGTTTGTCTGGGAAGTGAGACCATAACTGGGGGGGGGGGTCCCCAAATTTTCTGAAACCAAAACAAGGTTATGGAATGACCAACCTTGCACAGCCTCACTTTCTGGAGGAACTTTGGGATAAGGGTAAAAGAAAGAAAGGCTTACAGGATCCCTAAACTCCAGCTTTACACCACAGTATCCCAGGGCTTCTTCCCAGCAGGCCGTATTACTAAAAAGAAGTTGCTGAATTAGGTGTTGGTCAGGGATGTAAAAAGACTGCACCAAAGCTTTCCTCGGTGACTGAACAGATTGTGCTTCTGGCTTATTTAGAATCAGATCTACTTTATTAATCCACCACCACTGCTCAAATTTCACATACTCACTGACAACTGCTCAACTAAAGCTACTCTTGCAATTAGTAGTAAATTTTAAAACAATTTTTTTTTTTTTTTTTGCAGGTGGCACCCCCAATGCTGGAGCAAGTCCTCATACCTTGAATCTATAAATATGCTAACTTTGAGGTTACAAAACACAGAGAAAGTATATTTACAAGAGTCTGTATTCGAACATCCACCACTGAATATAAATACTAGTGTTCAGATGGAAGGATATGAGCCGGTGGCTGCTGGATGTTGAATTAATGAAACACAATGTTAGGGACCACTTCTGCATCATTAGAAGGCGATGACAAAGCAAGTCTGTAAATGAACTGACCTTTCCAGAATTTGGGCTGTCAAAGTGACAGACTAAGTTACTCTCATGGCCTGGCACAAGGGACATAGTGGATACCTCTCAGTTTGTTTATGCATCATTAAACTGCCAGGTTGTCTGTATGTATCACAATGGGACTTCATGGGGGAAAGCCTTGAAGGACTTGTAGGATCAAGAGGATCCTTCTCTTTTTTCAACAAATTTACTTGCAGATTGCCCTCTGCCTCCAACCATTCACCCTGGATTGTCCTCCTCTGAGAATTGCTCCCCACCATGAAGCATATGCATCAGTTGCAAATGTCACTAAAGTAATCAGATGATAAAAGGGACTACCCAGGGAAAAATGGGGATGTGAAGTCACCACAGATGGTGTGACTTGCAAACTTTTGAGATTTTGATTATAAATTAAATTTATTATAGTCCACTGAAAGGAAGCTAGCATATGACACCAGAAAAATTGCAGCAAGTCGTAGAGTTCTCAAAGACTCACAGTATCAAAATGAATCTGGAATAAAAGTTGGACCTTTGATTGTCTGGTGGATCTCTTTTCTAGGTTGTGGACCCCCAGTTTTGTTGCCCTCCTCTGATGGTAAGGGACATAAGGGATTGAAACAGAAGTGGTTGTGTGGGGATGTTAGTTCATTAACTTTTGGAAACTGTACTGTAGGTCCACCTGACCTACGTGATGGCCTCCATACATGTATATGTAAAGAAAACCAAGATAGGACTGCTTCCAGAATGGAATGGTTGGGCATGTTCTGAAGACTACTGCTGGTTTTATGGCCCTCCTGAAACAGAATCACAGAAGCCCTGCCCTGTGAAATGCTGCTGCTCCTGCAAGACTGTCACCTTTGATATTGTCACTGCTGGCTCCATTTTAAGCCTTAGCTGCTTAGATCCTTTGAGTCTTCACAAAAGGGTGTTGTGGAATTTGAAAATGGATGTCAATATCCATTAAGGTCTATGGGCAAGCCATAGGGTTTTCTCCAGTCTTCTAAGCATGGGGGCTACAACAGCAGGTTCTATCCAAGCCTGAAGGATGTTGACTGCAACCATCTAGTCACATGGAGCAATGACCCAGAAGGAAAAACAGGAAGGCATCCTGAAGTTGTCCTACTGGATTTCTATCAGCAGAGAAGCAAGGTTCCTGGGCCCCTGCCCCCACTTCGTACTCATCAGTGTGAAGATTGCATCAAATTTGAGGGTTATTGTGAATGGATACAGGATAAGTCATGATCAGTGTCCTGGGGTTGGTGTCTTAATAGGGGAGTCTACGGACCTCCACTTATACGAATGCTTACCCCTCCCCTTCCCTGTTGGGGGAGAAACCGAGGAAGAAAAAGTTGATAAAGACCCAGACCTGCAGTGAAGATCCTTTAAACCTCTGTCTTGCCAGAGAAGGGTGGAGGCCTAAAAGGCATACTATAATAAACCTTAAGAGAGTGACAAAGCCAAAATGCAAATGCCCTTGTGATTTTAACACAAATGTTGAGCCAGTCACCCATGTCCTGAGCTGTCCTGCGAACAATGACACCACAGGAGCACTGCTAGTCAGTGCTGAGAAAGCTGTCATTGATGAAAGGACATCCAATGCAGAGAGGTTCAGTGGGGTAGACCCAGTTGGCCCTGACCTCTTTGTTGCAGAGGATGTGAATGCTGAGGAAGCACAGACACAAAATGGTGCTGAGGGTACTAGCACTGAAACAGCATTCTAGTTTTTGACAAGTGTCAGCTGTGAAGGAAAGGCTGGTATTGACAAAGCTGACATTAAGACTGCAGTGGTTGTAGGGGGGTTAGAATTCTGTGACCCTTGGACTTGCACTGTCTAGAAGACCTCACTCATGTAAGATCTTGTGTGGGGAATGATGACTATAGAAGAAGCCATTAGCTTCAGCACCCTGAGCTAAAGTCTTGCTAGAACTTTACACTGCATAAGAAGCTGAAGTATCATACAAATGATGTCTGAGACTCTCTCTAAGGGTAAAAATGTCTGACATGGGAGCTGGCTTCCTGACTGTAACCCAGATGACACAGGCAGTGGAAGAGCCACACTGGAAAGATGGCAGTGAGAGACTGACAGTGGCTCACCCATCATGGAAAGAGGGAGGTTGTTTGATCTTTCACAGTGGAGACTCCCATATGAAGCCAATAGAATACATATGGGAGCAGATATCAGTCATATGCAAGGCACTGCTAAAAATGCACCACCACTATATCCAATGTGAATCATACAAGGAAGCACATATACTAGAAGGCTTGACACAGCAGTCCAAAGTACAGACAAGTTTGTAGCAAGCAGTCAAGGCATAATGGGGTATGGAAAAAAAAATACAAAACACTGAGTGCATGGGTAACACACTCAAAGATAGGGTAGTCAACTTTTGGTAGGGAAAGGGGATAAAAGTACCTGACCTGTCTTGATATCAAAGGAATAGCACACGAAAGCCAAAAGCTGCACAAGACTCGGGTATACAAAGGTATGATTCACAGTTACTCTCAAGGAATGGGATGTCTAAAAAGCATAATGTCTAGGCGTCAGGCGAGACTGTCTCTGTTGCTACTAGAAGCCATTTGTCGAGATAACATCACTGTTCTTTGTAGTCTCAGGATAGCAGCTACTACTGTATGCATTCCCTTGAAAGTTTACATTAACAAAAGAGTGACGGACTATGAACTGGAACTGACCATCTTTTATAGGAAAGTAAAGGAAATGACTGGCCTGGTTTCTGATCCTTATCTGTAGTTAAAGAAAGAACAGAATGAAGGGTGATATAACAAGACTGGGGATGAATGTGCTCAGGGTATTAAGATCCAAGAGTGGTCACAGGTATTTTCTGGACCTAAAAGAAATGTAGAGTAGCACCCTAGTCCTTGATGGTCTGGCAGGAACTCTTAGACAGCTCTTTTTTCTGAGCAACAGGAGTTCCTTCACCTGCAATGCCTTTTTGATGGGAGAGGGTAAGATCCAAGAGCAGACACTGGGAGACAAAGAAACATCAGATAGCATCTCCCTTACCCACATGAATGTGAACCATACTGCTGCTACTGCTGCACAGCTGGCATCACTTATTCTAAGAACTTTCTGGATTGGTTGTGTGTCAGAACGAGTGTTGGCTGAACTGGGGCTACCTGCTGCTGCTCTGAAATCTCGAAGGACTTCATGGCCTGGACTTCCTTGTCAGAACCATCAGGTAAGGGTTGCTGGTTTATCCACTATGCATCCAGCTAATGGCCAAAAGGATTTTAGTGGAATCAAGGTTTCCTCTGGTTGATTTGAAGTATGACTGTTGAAGAGGATGAAAGTTATACGCACAATATTAAGTGTTTGCCCCCTATTCTTTTACTGGTTTAAAAGACACATTTATTTATGGTCCAAACACCACAGATCCCTTGAGAGGGACAAGATGGAGTCAGGAGTACTAACATGCGCTAGTTCCTGGTGATCTGGCTTAAACCTCTGTAGTATCATAAGACAAGTAGGCCTTCATGTTTCCAACCACTGATGTTGTGGAAGCCTATGCCTTGAGAGAGCCTTTCCTTAAGTCAACATCAAGTATTTGTCTCTGCAGACTATAGTACTCTGTCAAGTTGATCTGCCAAAGTACAACACCTGTGTGAGATAGCTTACTGACCTGATGGTGAAGGATGCAAAAAAACTCTCCTTGCCTGTCCAAAGCTTACAATGTCCTCTCTGGAGGATGAACTAAACTACAGGGTCCCCAAAAGGGCTACTGCAGATACTGTACTGTCTAGTTTGATTGTCTCTACCAAACTAATACCCAGACAGAGAGAGAGAGACATGGATGAAAGATTCAGCTTGATTTCTTGAGGATAAAAAAAACAGTCTCAAGGTGCTCAATTGCATGTCCTGAAATGTATCCACAATGGGTGAAACTACACAGCACGCATGCTCACTTATACAGATAACTGCCATAATCTTGTCTGAAAGAAGGGATGGCTTCATTAGGCCATCCCTCACTTCTGAAATTAGTTTGAATTTAAGGAAAACCAAAAAAGGCTGAGATAAAGGTTCCAGAGGAGGAGGATGGAGCACTACTTGGGGCAAAGTATCTCAAAGGGATTGAAATAATACAGGTTGAGGCACAGAAATATTAGTTTGCATGGAGAAAACAGCAACTGCCTAAAAAGGGGGGACTGAGTGGCAGACCCCACCTGTAACACATTCCTACAGTAGTAAATCAATGGAACTATTCCTTGCATCATGTGCTGGGGACGCAAGTAGAAGAATAAAAGAAAAGCAGCATTCAAGAAGGATGCCTAGAAATTCCCAGATGAAACCATAAATGGGACTCACTACACCTTACCATAATGATGCAGAGGAACAGAAATTTGCAGATTATTAAGACTGCCTCTAGTGGCATTAGTGTTGAAGGAAGAGATGTGCGGGATATACTGATGCTAGAGGAAGTGGCATTTGGGGAGAAGCTGGTTAGAAGGGCTGGCTCCTGCAAAAGGGCAGTGGGCTGGATTAAAGCCAATCTGGACCTAGCTAGGATCTGACGTCCATGAATTTCCTACATCAGCTGCTTAATGACCTGCCACAGGATCTCAGGTACGGTGACTGGTGTGCTCTTTGTAGAAGAAAGAGAATGCAACATGTCAGTAGCTGCCTATGGTGTTCCCAGATAAGGACTTGTGGGAATCAGAAAAAAGACCAACTTACAGTGCCCATATAAAGTGAGGTGGGACTAACCTCCCAGGTCTGAGTCTGATATTCCACCAATATGAAGAGAAAATGGCAGGAATCTAAGAAGAAACCTGCTTCCCATGCAATTTGGAAATTTAGCAAACTTAGCTGAGCGAGATACTCTGTACACTTCTTTGTAGCAGTGATGTGTGACTTTGTGAAAAGTGACTAATGGCTGTTAAGAGGTAGAATTCTGACATTAATTTTCTAAGCTGCTGCCCAGTGCTGTTGCTGAACTTCTACACAGAACATAACTTTTAGCATCATGGGAAGGTACACAGGAATAAACAACATCAGCTTTTTCCTCTAAAAGAGTTCTAGATTTGTAAGGCACTTAGAAGAAATTCATGTCTGTAAGGAAGGGCAAACGTTTACAGAACAGAACTGACAGAAGAGGAAACAAACCCACCTTCAAATAGGATGCACAGATTTTACAGCACATGATAAATAACTCAAGTCTGGGGGTGTCAAATGCATCACACATCTTAGTCTGGGAAGGGAATGGAGCATTCTAACTGGCAGCACATTATTGGGGTAAGGAAGCAGAGCTGACAGTTTGGGAAAGTTATATGTGGCTGATAGAGCTGGATCTGGGCAGCTACCTAGGGCACATATTGGCATGGGGAAAGGAACTGTGAATTTCAAATTAAGAAGAGTTTACTGTTGCTTATGTTATGTCTGTTTTCAATGTGCAATGGTTTTCTTTAGCAAATGCCCATCAGTGTTTCTGATATAAAATTTGAAATCAGAGTTAGTAGTTCAACAGGTAGCCTTACTTGCCTTTGGTGCAGAAGACTATGGGTTCTACTCCCACACCATGCGGATGGATTGCTGATACTTCAGTACACTCATTACAGCCGAGTGCTCCTCCAGGCGTCTTCTGCAGTTAACCCCTACTGCTCCTCTAGGCGTCAAATATGGATTGTTCATATTTGCATTAATAATTCCAAAACCATGTTACTTACAAGGTACCAGGATATTTTGTCTTGAGCCATATGTGATGGCAAACACAACTCTATTGATATTTGACCTCTTTCAATGAGAGTTTTCTAGAACTCTAAGGTGATAACTTAGTTTTTAAAGGCTTAAGCCACGCCCACTAGGGGTTAAAGGTGCACACTCAAAAGAGCTGCTCCGGAGTGGGGGGATGGGGCACTGCATTCCTGTGTCCTCCTTTCGCTGAGATGCCTAGTACGGATGAACCTGTTGTCAGTTTCCCAGACATTCCCTACTGCAATACTACCAGTTTACCATTTTTTAATGTAACATAAGCAATTTACTCTTCAACGGCAGCAGGCACTGAATTTGTAAATGAAACATTGAAATGTAAAGTTGTTTGCCAGCAGCAACCTCTTCATTGCGGAATTACTCATTTGACTTTTACTTCTGTAGAGATTGTACACATTGACTGATATTGGTGGATTGTAATGACAGAAGTTTGAGTGACCTTATATGGTTGATATGTTCTGAAATGGGTAGTTTTGTCATTATTGGTAAATATGTTTTGTTTCATTGCTTACTGTAAAATTGTTCAAAACTACAAATTTAGGCCACTCTAACAAATGGTGCTGAATTCTACAAAGAATACAAATTTAATACAGTCAAGATGGTGCATTAAAGAACACATGCATGTATGCATGGTCCTAAAAATGTGTGTAAGGTGCCTATGGTTTGAAAACACCCCGAAGATAACCTTAATTCAGCACTGCCCAGACGCATTTTCTTTGAATGTGGATCTGAATGCTGTTTCAAGGACAGAGAAGTTTACTGTTCATGTTAAGTCTATTTTCATTGCGGGACTGTACTGTTTAAACAGTGTTTATAGTAACTGGGGGACAAATAGCTAAGTAATGGTGTTCAGAAGTCTTCAAAGTCATACCAAATGCTCTTTTGCAATAGGTATATACCATGTCAGAAATGTCAAACCTTGAATTGTGCTGTTTAATTTCAACATTGTATATATTTTTTCTAGCATTTTAGCTCATGCCCATAAAAAATGGCACACAGCACTTAATGACAGAAACAGACTAACTGCATGCATTTCAAAGTGCACTTACTAGCCAGTTAGGCAGTCTTTTAATGCAGCATTTTCCTTCCGACATTTAAAAACCATGAAGAAACCACCTTCTTTGCAACATTCGGTGAATGCTGAAAAACATAAAAATACAGCATATTTAGAGTTAGTACCTTTGAAGTTTCATCACAAGCACACACAGTTATAAGAAATACTTCCTTTTGTGAAGTACAGTACACAGCTACGTCTCAGGAAAGCTAATTTAGAAGTGTTTTTTTCTGATGCACAAGGCAGTAAAAATGAAGAAAAATTACAACTTTTTAACACACGAGCATATACATGAAAGACCAATGGCTCTTTACATCCACCTGAAAATTGCAGATAACTCGTGCAATACTCCCTACTCATTCTAAGTACCTTCAAATCTCTACTAACTTGTATGCAACTACTGCACCAAAGGCCCACTGATAACTTTGCTGGCCCTCTTTTACAAGCACTCCAATTATGTTTTTCGTGCTAAAAGACTTTCAGAACATTATAAAGTATTCTTACCATTAAGCTCTATGGCAGAATCAATCACCCACAGATCTAAACACCTCTTGCCAAGTAGCAAAGCAGCATACAATCCACTCACAATGCTATATAGTGAAACTGAATTTAGGACTGAAACAACTCTCATATCTTTTTTTTCTCATCAGGTCTCTACAAACTCCCACCATTTAGTCTGTGTTTACTCCTGGATCTCCCCAATAGAACTGGACACTCATCCCAGTGCTCCTCAGTATTGTGTCACAATCCTGTTTGATTCTTTGTTAACCAGGAAAGTCTGACTGGGACAGAGCCCATTTTCAGAGGCGGCTCAGGGAGAAAAGCTTCCATTTACAACGGAAACATGAATAAGACAAAAAGAAAGAAAGAAAAAAAAAAAGAATATATGCAAATGCAAATGCACAATAAGATATTAGAAAGTTTGGAGAAAAATTATAAAGTATATTACAGAAAGAAGAAGAGATATATACAAAGCTATTTTCTGCAAGAAACACAAGGACGTATTTCCCTTTTTAAGTAAAATGGCAAAAGAAGAAAGCAGTATAATGACAGAAATGAAAAATAAAGGGAAAAATGACAAGGAAGTATTACGGAAATTGTAGTACAGTATGTTAAAGAGATGGTAAGGAAAAGAGATGAAAAGGAATGGAATGTTAAGATGTGGATAAACAGATAACCTTAATGGATTTAGACATGGTGGTAAAGTAATGGCCAGAGTCAATAAAGCCTATAATAAGTATACACGATATGTATTCAATAAAATTCTTATCACATTTTTTGTGCTTTCTAGTCACTCGGAAAGATTACACTAAGTGTACATGTAGTCTACACTTTGTGGTTACCTTTATGAATCCCTGTCACTTTTTAAAGCTGCAAGAATATCAGTAGGAAAACTAATATAAGGAGGAGGAAGGTGAGAGTTACGTCTGTGTTGTCTGTCCACTCAGAACGATGTACACTTAGTGTAGACTTTACTGAATCTGTCCCTAAATCTTAATTATGCAGCAGGTTCAAATGGTACTGGTTAATTAATGTATAAAAATGAGTGACAAAAATGCTTGTGTGATATTATATCAGTGTTCTTACTATGTTAAAAACCTGCTACACTATGACTAGTGAGTTGCACTTGTTCATTTAAGATGCGACCTTGTTACAGAACTGAATTAGACTTGTTTGGAACTAATTCAGTGTATGAAACTAAATGTTGCAACCTGCTAGGCCACTGGTTTCCAGGAAACTGGACCATCCTGCATTACTGAGGTATTTTCCAAAACATCCATGGACACAGATATGACTAAATGGTCTGTAATATCCCAGGTTGTTCCTGGGCCCAACCTCTTTGTGAGACAGAACAATCATACTTATATTTCAAGTCTTCTGGCACCATCAAGAGATCAAGGAAAAACTTTACAAGCCTTGCCAAAATCCAAGAACCTGACAGCTCTCAGGTCATCAGGTAGGAATAAAGCTATGTATCAGACTGATCTATCTGTCACTCTTCAGTGCCCTGAGCTAATAATTTCTATATACATTTCCTTTTTACTATTTCTTCAGACCAGCTATCAGCCATTCTTACCCCTTATCTCCCTGCCACACTGGAGCTTTATCCTCTTATTGTTTTGTGAAAACAAAGACTATGTTCCAGTGCCCTGCTTGCACCCTATCTTATCCATTAAATCTATCTTCAGTTAAAAAATCGTATGATCAGGAATGCATCTTAATAGCTTTACTTCTAAATGTGACACCCTCTGCTCAGTATCCGCCACTGTATTCTATACAATACAAGCTGCCTTCTTCACTAGTCCCATGCCCTACTATACAAGTCACTTTCTTTTACAGTACATTTAATGTTATTTAGCAAAGGCATCTGCTCCCTTCAAAGTCTCTGTCAGTGCCTCCTGTACCCATACCTTGGTATATCGGCATAACTGATCAAATTTCATATACCCATTCCACTCATCGATACTACCTCCCCACTTTTTTTGCTCAACACTTCAAACCTGTCAGCACCAAAACCATAAATCACTCTATATAACTTCACCTTTACTCACTGACTGCCTGAGCTGTACATCACTACTGTCCGAGAACTAGAGCCATGCAGACTCCTGCAGTTACCACCATCCTCCGATGACCCACCATACCTCCCAACCATACTGAATTACTCGGTTTTTACCAAGTTCTGGGGTCCAAATAATGGGGTGCCATGGTTCCAGAGTGGCACCCCTTCATTTCTGAATTTTTCCCACCTTTTTTTTTTTTTTTTATTTTTTTGCGAGCGGGAAGGACTGGTGGTAGAAGATGCTTTCAGGGAAGGGCTACTTGGAAAAAAATTTTATTATCTTCTGGGTACTGCAGAGCTTGAGGCGGAAGGAAGGGACTGTGAGTGTGGGTACTGCAGAGCAGGTATCTGAACAGAAGTATGTGTGTGTAAATGCCCCAGGTGAATACACCTGGTGGCTACAAGTACTCAGGCTCAAAAAGAGCCTAAAGTCCCTAGCCACCACCACTTGTGAATTTATGTCTCATATTTTTGTTCTGTTCCTCATAAAATCTGTGGTTTTCAGGATTTTTGTGGCAAATCCCTGAAGGATTGAATTCACTAAATAACGACAGACATTTGAATTTCAGACTTCATATTCTTCAGAAAATAAACGGTAACACAAAACCTTTTATTCTAGCAATTTTCTAAGTTTATAAGATCAGTATTTGAAATTTGTCCCTATTTTGGGGCTGTATTCCCCCCATTACTGGCTTTGTCCAGGTTTTTTGTGCTAAGACATTGAGAGCTATGGTGAGAAGTGAGAATTGAATTCTGTATTCCCCCATTATTCGCTTTGTCCATTTTTTTGTGCTAAGAGGTTGAGAGCTACAGTGAGAACTGAATTCACTAAATGATAGTCATTTAAGTTTCAGTCTTCCTATCTTTCAGGAAACTGCTGATTTGGCATAGTGGTATGTTGCTCTGACTGTAGTGCACAGGGTCCTGTGTTCAAGACTTGGCAGTGAAATGCATGGTGGTAACACAACATTTTATTCTAGGAACTTTCCAAAATGATACAAGCAATGTTTAAAATGTGTCCCTGGTTTTTGGCCTTTTGTCGTCCCCTGCACCCCTCAAAAAAAACTGAAATTGAAAATAAGTGCGAGAAGCTGTGCAAGATGCTTATGGCTTACACTACTGTCATTTTATATATATATATATTATATATATATATATATATATATATATATATATATATATATACATACATGCATACATACATATAGTGTGGGTGTGGAAGTAGACTTTTATGATGGAAATGTTCTGAATTGGGCAGTTTTGTCATTATTGGTTCATGCATTTTGTTTCATTGCCCACTGGAAAAATGTTCAAACAAATTTAAAATGTGCTCTTATTATACAAGGAATATAATTTAATAAAGTCAGGAAAGTGTATCAAAGAACACATGTATGTTTCTTGTTTTGTGTGGAAGGGGCCAATGATATGAAAACAGCCCAAAGGTAATTTTTATCCACCACTGGCCAGATGCATTTTCTTTGGATGTGGTGTGGGTTTCAATTCTGTTTCAATGAATGTGAGTTATAAGGGCAGAGAAGTTTTAATGCCAAGTCTATTTTCATTGTGAGATAGTATTGCTTTGTTTAGCAGATGTCTATTAGTGTTTGTGCATTGTGCTATAAAATGTAAAAATAAAATCCAAATAATCATTGTAGAAGTAAAGCAGTATGCACACAAGTGTTTATGGTAAATGGGGGTGGAATAGCCAGGTAACGGGATATTGGAATGACTGCAGGGGAACACTGGTGCCATATTTTGGTTGCCTATTCTTCAGTTTGTGTTTGAAAGTTAGTATCCCACAATTCCGTGGAAGTGGATGGGGTTACCTAATTATGTATAGCGTACAGATTTGTACCTATTTTTCATGGGGCTTGTCCATATTTTTGATGTTTCCAGGTTGAGAAGTATGTGACCTACTATCTCTATAACCATAATTAAAAACCCTTTCGTACTCTTCATGGTTTTACTTCAAAAATTACTGGAAGAACACGGAAACTGTGCTTCACCCTCTTTGTGAGTCTCCTTACTCTTTACAAACTTTCAACATTCTTTCTCAGTACCTCTACTTGTATCCTCTCTATAGTTACCTATTTAGGTTTTCTGTCCCTTTGTTCTCTATGTAAATATCACAATATTCCTTACTCATCTACCTTTTCAATAACACATCTTGCTCTACTCTTAGAATAGCAAAATGACTGCCCACTTAATCTGTTACTGTATGCCAGTATCAGCATAACCCAATTCTAGTCCACAGTTATTCATGTTTAATATGCTACACTGTCAAGTGTTTCTTTCTTCTGTAAGTGATAATGGAAATTATGGGAGGAATACAATCTCAGAAATAAAGTTCAAGTCAAATCATCAGTTACAACTTCACTGTGGTCTGTATCTTTCACAATCAGTAAAGCTTACAAAAACCTCATTATTTCAAAACCAATGCACTTTTTAAAGTAGCTAGAAGGAAAGAAAAAGAGGACAGCTTTGGAAGCACTAGCTTCTCATTCTGGCCCCGAAGAGGAACCTTCTGACAGATTCTCACTAGAGATAGCTTCACTGAGTCACACTGTAACAGCAAAGTTCTGCTTTATAAAGAAAGCACTGCAGATCATGTGAGATGGAGATCCCCCATACCAGGAGCCCAGAAATTAAAGATGCATTCTGGTTTTGCACTGACATACACTATCAGCTCAGCAAAGCATATGCAACATGCTTTTTTTTTTTTTTTTTTTTTAAGAAACCTGACTGTGCATCTCAAATTATCGAAAAGGACAACAAAATAGTTTAACTTTTTTGAGCAGTATCTAATTTGAACTCAATGATATCACCATCCAGTGACACGGTAAATTTTACACTGCGCACACAAAAAAAAAAAAAATCAAATCAATACTGCTATAGGCCACCAGCCCAATTTAAAAGTCAAACCATTTTCATTCTACACAGTAACCTGCAGTCCACTACACCAATATATTTTAATGAAACATGCTTCATTTAGAAAACTCAATTTACATGTGTTTTTGAATTTGATACAAGGAAAAAAAATTAGCTAACTTTGCTTATTGTGCAGAGTAGCAACTTGCCATGGGTGAACATGATCAATGAATCTAGACATGGTGTTTTAAAGATAGCATGTTTGTCTTTAAAAGGAGTTTACAAAGTGTTCAAAAGTACAAGATTTCAGAAACTGTAGGTTCAAGGTTTGCCTTCTGTTTTAGTTTCACTAAAACATTGCAACTCGTGAGACAAGCAGTAGGAAAGGTGCTATGAAATAAAAGCAGCAGTGAATTACAGAATTTGTGTTAGGCACAGTTTTCTGAAATTTTCCCCCAAACTGATGGTGTTAATTTAAATTCTGCATGCGTCTTAAATTAAGCAAATTATGTTAACAAAAGCAAAACATACTAAATTATGCATACTGCAAGCCCTTGGAAATGAGATGGGCACAATACAATTTTACATAAAGTACTTCTCATAACCTTAAATCTTAAGAGTCCAGTGACTTCTCCCCAATGTATGCATCACACACTCACATCTGTGGTGTAGTAGTATGTCTTTTTCAATGTCAGTCACCTTCCATTTCGTCTATGTTGCCTACTGTTATCTAGGTGTGGGAAGGAAATCCTTCTTCAGGATATACACTCAAAAATGTATCACTGTGCACCCTCATTATGCTTCATTCTGGATACCAAAAGGAGAAAAGTGAAGCTGCTACAACCTTTTCAATTCCTAAAGAAGGTGAAAGGCATGAAAGCCAGCTACATCCTTTGCCTTATATCTCTCTCTTTTTTAAAGATTCTATTGATTTTAATACTATAACAGCAGTCAATTACATATATCCAAGATAACATAAATAACAAATTATTTACAATATTTACAAATGGCCTGAATAAGATTAGATAATAGTAACAAAATCAATCTGTGTAAAAGATCAAAAACAGATGGAACAATGTTTTCTTTCTCTCTCTCTTCTTTCTCATAAATAAAAATTCAGTTGGCATGTTCTGATAGCAAGATTTCTCAGGACATTACAAGAAACTTAAGTCAGATAAACAAGATGAAAGAGAAAAGCATCAGGAAAATAAGTTATCAAAAGGTATGACCTCAGTCGTAAGAACAACTCTTAAGAAACCACACATAGGCATGCCCAGTCATCCTACCACAAAAACATGTAAGCAGTGATTCTGACATTAACAGTTAGCACCACCAGCTTCTTGCTGTTCCCACCTTTGGCCTCAGAATTTGCAACCCAGACAGTTTCCTTTCTATGGGTTACAAAGTACGAATGCCACTGCTGTTTGCACTCACTTTGGCCACATGCAACTCATTTGTTCCAACAGATGCCATGTGCACTACGCACACAGTTTTCCAAGTTAGACATGACCCCATAAAGAAGCCAAGCTCCATAAAGTGATTTTTTTTTCACTTTAAAAAAAACAAACTTTCCATCACAGTATGCAGTGCAGGAAATGCTGAACAGCATTTTATCCCCATTGGCAAATGTTTTTGGATGTTCCTTTTCCCATTGTAACTTTTTAAAAATACTGTTTTCCCCAACGCTGCACTACTGAGGGTAAACAAATTTTAAACTCAGTGACATCAACATAGGGAATGCATGCAGTGTATTCATAGACTTCAATGGATGCATCACTTTGCATCTGCAGAGATGCTGATTAAATTCTATGGATGCACCTAATGTTATACCTCACATGATCTCACTGAGAAAAAATCTAAATTTATTATGGCTGTGATTCAATAAAAACAAAAATACAAAGATTTTTTTTAATATCTCAAATAAATAAGGAATGAAAGAAATATAAGTGCATTGTGGCACTAATCACATTAAATGCCATGACATACTATTAAGTATGAACAAGTTACTTTAAAAAAAAACAAAACAAAAACAGAACTTGGAGAGCAGTTGTCTCCACAGAAGGCTGTGTATTTGTTGATCTGTGAGCTGCTGTAATTTTATCTCATTCAGCATTATATTAAATATGGACATATCCCAACTAGACATCTCCTAGTTTCCAGTACAAAATTACTGTGCCAGATACGTTTATTTTCACTGCATTAAATATGAACATATTCAACCTAGGCAAGCCAAATTTAACACACTACTTCCAGTTATTTGCACACTTGTATTCCAGTCCCCACAAAATTTGTCACCCTTCTTTTCCTGCCAGTCACTGAAAAGCACCTGTTTCAGTTAGAGTGATCAGGAGATAAAGAAATCATCATCACAGTATAAATTTTTGGCCTTAACACTGAGTTTGGAGGTTAACTAAAGTTGCACCCAAATGGCAGGATAAATATACTCAAATGTCCCATTTTACAACTGAGGTAGTAGTTCATGAACAGCAAGATTCGGTTGTAATGACAAAATTCTGTAGTGCAATAGCTTTTGTGCTAATTCATCAGCTTACATGACACTGGTTTATCATGCAAAGCTTGCTAGGGCAAGAGAACATCAAACAGCCAGAAAAGTGGAACTTGCAAAAAGAAAAAAAAATGTATGAGAATGTGTGCGTCTCTCTCTCTCTCTCTCTGTATATGTATGTCTGCATTTATATATGTATACACCCATCATATATATATATATATCACAGTGGATATAAAAAGTTTACACACCCCTGTTAAAATGCCAGGTTTTTGTGATATAAAAACAAGATACCACAATAAATACCTTTAATGTCACCTATAACCTGTACAATTCAACTGAAAAACAAATCTGTTCGGGAACAAATATAAAAAATAAAAATATACGATATGCTGTTTGCATAAGTGTGCACACCCTTAAACTAATACTTTGTTGAAGTACCTTTTGATTTAATTATAGCATTCTGTCCTCTTGGGTAGGAGTCTATCTGCATGGCACATCTTGACTTGGCAATATTTGCCCACTCTTCCTTGCAAAAGTGCTCCAAATCTGTCAGATTGCAAGGGCATCTCTTGTGCACAGCCCTCTTCAGGTCATCCCACAGATTTTCTATTGGATTTAGGTCGGGGCTCTAGCTGGATCATTCCAAAACTTTAATTTTCTTCTGGTGAAGCCATTCTTTTGGTAATTTGGATGTATGCTTGGGGGTCATTGTCATGGTGAAAGGTGAAATTCCTCTTCATCTTCAGCTTTCTAGCATACGCCTGAAGGTTTTGGGCCAAAAGTGACTGGTATTTGGTATTTGGAACTGCTCATAATTCCCTCCACCTTGACTAAAGCCCCAGTTCCAGCTGAAGAAAAGCAACCCCAAAGCATGATACTGCCACCACCATGCTTCACTGTGGGGATGGTGTTCTTTTGGTGATGTGAAGTGTTGTTTTTGCGCCAAATCTACCTTTTGGAATTGTGGCCAAAAAGTTCAACCTTGGTCTCATCAGACCATAAAACATTTTCCCACATACTTTTGGGAGACCTGATGTATTGTTTTGCAAATACTGGCCAGGCCTAGATCTTTTTCTGTGTAAGAAAAGGCTTCTGTCTTGTCACCCTACCACACAGTCCAGACATATGGAGAATATAAGGGAGATTACTGTCACGTGTAATACAAAACCAGTACTTCCCAGAAATTCCTGCAGCTCCTTCAGTGCTGCTGTAGGTCTCTTGGCAGCCTCCCTGACCAGTTTTTGTCTTATCATCAATTTTGGGGGGACATCCAGTTCTTTGCAATGTCACTGTTGTCCCATATTTTCTCCACCTTTTGATGACTGTCTTCACTGTGTTCCATGGTACATCCAATACTGCGGATTTTTTTTTTGTACCCTTCTCCTGACTGATACCTTTCAACAATGAGATCCCTTTGATGCTTTGTAAGGTCTCTGTGAACCATGGCTTTTGCTGTAGCAGGCAACTGAGCAAATGTCAGGAAAATCCTACTAGGACAGCTGATCTTCATTTGGGGTTAATCAGAGTCTCTTAAATTGATGGCAGGTGTGTACCCAAGAAGACTGAATGCTGTAATTAAATCAAAAGGTGCTTCAACAAATTAGTAGTTTAAGGGTGTGCACACTTATGCAACCAGCGTATTGTATGTTTTTTTTTTTTTTTTTTTTTTTTTAACATTTTTCCCCTCAAAAGATTTGTTTGTTTTTCAATTAAATGGTCACATTAAATGTGGGAAAAGTTTTGAAATGATTTATTGTGGTCTCATTTTTTTTATATCACAGAAACCTGGCAATTTAACAGGGATATGTACACTTTTTCATAAGTGTGTGCTAGGCTAATGGTCCTGGAGCCTTTACAAGCCTAGCCCATAGAAGTGCCCTGGCATCGTGCTGCCTGAAGTTAGTTCCCAGTGCCTCTATCAAGTAGAGCCACTGGAGTGATCCTTGGGCTGAACTTTCTATTTCGTATCCACTCATTAAGATTTCTCTTGAAGAGGGCCAGTGAGGTGTTCTGCTTGACATGTATGGAAAGTCTATTCCACAGCATGGACAGTCTCTGGGTTATGAACCTGTCCCTCCAGCTTGTTCTGTTGATTGTAGTAATGAGGTTGAGGTCTCTGGAGTGTGTGGTATGGAGGGATTGGGATTTCTTTAGATGTAGCATTTCTAACAGAGCTGGGTCAGACATGGCTTTTTAAGTCAAGCAGAGATCGCCTCTTAGTAGACGATATGAGAGAGAGAACAGCTGGAGTTTTTTGATTCTGTCCATGTACGACATGTGTTTAAAGCCTAGGATCCTCTTCATGAGGTACTATTGTGGTCTTTCCAACTGTTGCATGTGTCTAATGAGGTACATGCCAAATGGGGCATTATACTCTATGACTGGCCTAATGAGGGAAGAGTAGAGAGAGATAATGGCCTCTTTTTAACTGGATGCAAAACCCTTGGTAATGAGATGTGCCACATAAGACTTTCTGACCACAGTGGCAATATGGTGGTTGAAGGAGAGATTGCTGTCAACCTGTGTCGCCAGATCTCTTATAATGCCTTCAGTGTTCAGTGGGCTCCCATCGATGTTGTAATTAGTGGGAAATGAGTTTTTCCCAAAGTGGATGACGATTAATTTTTTGGCATTAAGCTTAAGGCCATGGTTTCAACACCAGTCATTGGTCTCAGTGAGGCCTTTCTGTAGGATGTCTACATCACGTGGGGAGTTAATATATATATATATATATATATATATATATATATATATATATATATATATATATATATATGGAGATGCACATACACATAACTATACATCTACACACACACAAGCATATATGTATGCTCACATGGATGATGAAAGCAATAACTCAACTAATAAAGGACTTTTAGGTAGACATCTAAGTTACAGGGAAATGCATTTTAAAAGCTCTGTTAAAAACTGACCAATTCAAAAATTAGATCCATTTTAGCAAACTGGCAGAAATGCAGAACCCAATTAGTATGACTTCTAGGTGCTTTCTTAAAAAGCATGAAAGTGACCACTGGTGTCCCTCGGGATTCACTGCTGAGATCTCTTCTTTATGGTATTTTTTCTCAGATCTCCAAGCAGAGAGAGACAAGAAATGTAGTTAATCAAGTCTGCAGACAAATGCAAACTGTGGGGGGAGGGGTGGTTTGAAAAGTCACTTTATGACACCCAAAATTTACAGAATGAACTTCCCGTAGTAAACTACTGGTGTAGTAAAACTGAGATCAAACTAAATGCTAAAAAGTGTTCTATTGTTACTTTTGGTAGACAACCCCCTCCCTCCCATTATATTGTCTAGACAAGACACCTCTACAAAACAAATATGTAATTAGGGATTTCGGTATTTGGGTTGACAGTGCCCCTTCTTTTGAACATAATGTAACAACTGCTTTCAGAAAATCCTTTTATTTAGCTCAACTAACTGCAAAGGTAATATTATCAAGGTCTAAAGAGATAATCACTTTATACTCAGAACTGATCAGGCCAGTTACAGAGTACAACATCCCTTCCCCCTTTGGGATGTAACTCATTAAACATATCATTTAGAAATACCTCAAAGGTCTCTCACCAAAAAGATCATAGATCTAAAGTCTCTGGGCTAGCAAGAGATGCTGGAAGCTCCACCCCTTTATTCACTGTTGTATAAACTTCTGAGGGTAGATATCGGTCTTGCTTACCACACCATTTGAGGCCAGATTGTCCTAAACCTCCTGTCTCTCTGCAAGTCTAATGTTTCCACCAATACTAGAACCAGGGACTTAATTACAAACAGATAAATAAAACATGGAGGGATAGGTTTATAACCCACAGCATCACAAAGCTCTGGAATAAACAATAAACATCTGCATGCTAAGCAGCCCAACTCACTATCTTCCCTTAAACAAACTAGATTACTGGATGGGTATCCAGAATTTTACTCCAGGACTGACCATTGCTCTCCTGGAGGAAGGAGGTGCAACCTCAGGGAGGGTACTGCCAAGGTGAGAATGGTAATGGATCTCAAGGGCCTTGGAATAGCTATGAATCTTTTTTGGAACGTAAAAAAAAGATTTCTTTTGGTAATGCAAACTTCTAAGAAACACTGGAAGCTAACACGGGTGGGCTGGGGGAGACTACTCCACATAACACTGAAAAATCTATGTAGAAGAACAAACAAAATATGAAAGATATCCTCTGTCTCAAGTAACAGATGAATTGTTTTCAGTACAAACAATGAGAAGAGGACAGCAGATATATCTATACTGATGACTGTACTGAGCACCATATTCTAAAATTCATTAAATTCTAGAGATACAGCCAAGCAATTCTCTAGACTCACCCTAGTGATGCCTGCAGGAATCTCAAATTGCTTCTTTATATTTATATATTTATATTGATGACTGTTAAACTATGCTGCATGCTAACTGCTGTAGGACTGTCCTAAAGCATATATGATGTGCAATACAACTTGCATTGATGCTTGATCTCTGGATAGTGCACCTAACAGATATTACATGTTGTTCATATGCTATTTACATAGTCATATTTTTTATATTTCTCTACATCAACAACAAAGTTAGCCTCATGCTGACAGCTGAATAGACACAATGCTACCGACAATACCTGTTTAACTTGAGTGTTTACTGGGGCATTGTAAGTTATTTACAAAACTTTACAAACAATAATTACTATGTTTACTGTGACCTATCAAATTAAGTTTAAGAACTAGAATTTTCTAAATGCTACCAATGGAAATATTACTTTGTGCTGAACAGTTCATCATTTACACTTCTTTACATCTCTAGAACCTTAAGTCCTAATAAACATCTGTTCGGTCTGTTACGATATAGCAATTTTATCAAAAGATTCAAAAATTTGGACTTCCACGATGGCTGCACACTGATCAAAAGCTTAATCTCAGCTCTCCCAGTGTGAAAAAAGAAACTAAGGAACAACAGCCAGTGATACTGTCAATATGAGTAAAATTCAGTTACTAGGTAGTAAAGTACACTGCCAGGATGCCAGCAAAGAAATTTAGAGAACCTGAAAAACAAAATGAGCCAAAAAAGGTGAAGAGAATATACTAAGAAGAATCTTGCAGCTGTTAAGCAAACAGGCTTCAGTGTACAAGAAAAAAAAAATCAAATGTACTCAGAGATGATTAAAACAAACAAAACACTGAAGAAGTACATAAACTAACACAAAGCTTTAACTATCTATTTGATGAACTGATAAAAATGCAAAAATCAGAGGCTGAAATGAAGAAAAGGCTGGAAGAGTATGAGACTTCTCAAGAAGAGATGTTAGCAGAAAGCACACACAAGGAAAACCTTAAATTTCAACTGGACTGGTACTCCACAGCAGGATTTGTTAATTGAAAGGGCCATCTGAGTCTTGCCAAGACTTGTATTAATAAAGATGTAATCATACTGGCAGAAACAGTCAATCCTAACCAAACTATGACAGAAGGGAACAAGTATTAAAAAAATGGAAACAGCAGAGCACAAATAATCAATAAAAACTGCAACAGACAATGCTGAATAAAATAACCAACTGATCTCAACCTCCAACAAACGCAGCAAGCAAGGATCCAATAAAGGCTGTCCCTCGAGTTAATAATCCACTCACTGCACCACGAAGGTATAAAAAAACTCCACTTTATTAACAATCAGATTTAGTGCTTTCATCTCCCTACAGGAGACTTCTTCAGAATAAACTCCTTATTTTAACAGTCCATATTTAAACAACCACCAGACCATCCCATTGGCCCAGACCATAATTAATTATATTCAATTAAATCATTAAAAACATTAAAAATACATTAAACATTTAAAAATCATTTTTAAAAAATAAGAAATTTTCAGCAAGAAATTTAGGTACAGTTATAAGAGGAACCCCAATTTGAAGGAAATCCTGGAAAAGAAAAAGACTGGAATAGGTATAGGAACCACAAATAGGATAGGCACATATAAATGTGGAAGGTGTGCCCAATGCCCCATTATAGCAAATTGTAAGAGTTTGTTTTTTTCTGGACATCAAAAGGAATTAACAGTAAGGAATTATTTCAGTTGTTATTCAAAAGGGGTAGTGTATATTGCATACTGTGCATTTTGCTGGGGATTCTATGTAGGCAAAACAGAAAGATGCCTTAGATAGTGGATCTAGGTACATATGTACGATATAGGGAAGAAAAAAGAAACAAATGCCCTATATCGACATGTGCAGATATGTGAAAGGTCTGACTAAGAACAGGTAGTAAAGAATGATAGAGGAGGAGACTGGGAATCTAGGCTTGGATACAGAGAGATGTTATGGCAATAAGACTAGATCCTTGTATTACACCAGGATCAAATGACCACATCTCGATTGTTCCTGCCTTGAAATTAAAGGCTTTAGATGTTAAAAAAGGCAAAAAACGAATTATAATAATATATAACAAGTTCCTATGAAACACATGTATATATATATTTTTTAAAAATGATTTTTAAAAGTGTAATATGTTTTTAATATTTTTAATGATTTAATTGAATATAATTAATTAATTATGGTCTGGGCCAATGGGATGGTCCGGTGGTTGTTTAAATACGGACTGTTAAAAATATGGTGTTTATTCTGAAGAAGTCTCCTGTAGGGAAATGAAAGTGCTAAATCTGATGGTTTGTTAATAAAGTGGTGTTTTTTATACCTTTGTGGTAGAGTGAGTGGATTATTAACTCAAGAGGGACAGCCTTTATTGGATCCTTGCTCGCTGAGTTTGTTGGAGGTTATCAGTTGGTTATTTTATTCAGCGTTGTCTGTGTTGCAGTTTTTATTGGTTATTGGTGGTGTTGGATTCGTAGCAGATGATGCAAGGAAACCGAGGAGTCCCCCATGCTACTTCTAACAATAGGTCTTTACCTGGATAACTTACTAAGCTTATTAATGCTTTTTCGCAAGAAGGAACTGATGAAAGTGAATTTTACAATTCCATACCATGTGCGCAGTGTTCACAGGGTTACCACGGTAACCAGGAAATGACATCAACAGGTCAGGAAGATCGGCGGCAAGCTAGGAGTTCCAGCGAAAACAGCAGTGGCTCACGGCGTCACAATCCATCTGTAACTATGGTTTCTTCTGCAGAAGGTGTTATTTCCAGAGATTTGCAAACCTATTTGGACATTAACTTTGATCAGTGGCTCAGTAAAAGCATTACACTACCAGAGTCGGTGAGTAGACATTCTACAGATAACAGTTCATATACTGAAAAATGTAAAATGGTTAAAAACAAAATGTTAAAGTATAAAAGTTTAGCATTAGACAACTGTTTTTTAAACGAGAGCTTGAAATGTAACGAGGTGCCAAAAGGTTTGAGACTTTCTAAGTTCCCAAACAACACTGAACCTGGAAGTGCATTTTTTAAAGAAATTGTGGACATTTTAAATAACTGCGGTTTAGGAGTTATGAAAGCAATGGTTAAGAATAATGAAGTTATATTGAACAAATTGAAAGCTGATATTGATGTTTTAAACAATGAAATTAACAATTATTTAATGTATCCTGTGGATAAATACAAACAAAATTATTTGATTGTCTTAAAAGATGTGGACAAAGCTATTAATAAAAATCATAAAAGGAAAGTATCTAAGCTAGATAGGGATGTGAGAGAATACTCTAATGGTATAGCGTATACTATTGGGTCAAAAATAAGACAAGAAAGGGGGAATAGGAACACCGGATGGGCCCCTCACCATCGTTGGAATCAGGGTATAGTAGAAGGTGGTGCAAGGGGATATGAGGCTGATAGAGAGCAGGTGTACAGTGATGAAACAGCTAATAATACACACCCTTTAGGGGGGGAGGGCCCCCAGAGATCAGAACGAATACGGAACCAACAGTTCCATCCCTCATATGCCGAGGTAACAGGAAATCATCCTCAACAAATGAGGTATCGACATTAAAATTATTTAATTCTTCAGGAACTAATTTTAATAGAAGTGAAATTAGTTCAGTGCGAAGGAACACGCTCACACTTAGAAAGCATTATATGTACCCAGTGCAATTTTCACATTTATAATTACACTGATTTGATCATTCCTGATAGTCACTTTTCCCTTTTTAAAAAAGGATTTAAATTCATTCCAAGTAAGAAAGGGCAAATGGACAGTCTGATTTTGGATGTAAAATTATTCACCAGGAAGTTGAACTTTGAAATTTTATTTAAAGACAGACCATTCGGGGTGGAAGATAGCCTTATGAGAAAAAGTATTTATAATCCCCCACTACATCAGGAACTTTATAATTTTGAAGCAGTTACAATAAGTGAATTGAGAAAAGAATCTAAGATACATAAAGGGCTTAATAAAAATTTGACTAAAAATCTTACCAAGGTTGAAAGGATGGTGTTAATGGACCTTACAAAAAATAGTAAGATCAGAGTGATGAAACCGGAAAAGGGGGGTGGGGTAGTTCTTATGGATGAATGGAATTATTCCACTAAAATACTGGATATTTTGCATACAGACCAAAGATACAGTTTGGTGTCAAGGAATGAATTAAACATAGCATACCATAGATGAGATATGATATTGGATGACAATTTAAGTCAGGGGTTGATCAATGAAAAGTTACATCAGTATTTGAAGGTGATCAAACCTCTTACACCAAATATTTTTGGGATCCCTACGATCCTTAAGAATTTTATTAACCCTCCATTACATCCCATAGTTAGCTCTGCAGGTTCAAAGACACAGCCTTTAGCCATTTTTGTTGACACTAAATTGAAACAATACCAGCAAAAATACCCACATATTTTGATAGATTCATGGGATTTAAAAAAAAAAAAAAAGCACTTTAGAATTTGTTGAAGATATATTGCTTTTGACTATAGATGTAGCTGATTTATTTTTGGTAATTCCACATTCTACAGGAATGGAATGGTTTGAGTTGATGCTTATTGAATTTGGATTTCTTACAACCAATGATTTTAGGCTAGTATTAGAAAACATGGAGTTAGTGCTTAAGAACAATTTTTTGTTCTTCCAAGGAGAAATATATCATCAGAAAGATGGGGTGGCAATGGGTTCATCATGCACTCCTATTTCTGCAAATACTGTCATGCTTTATTGGGAGGCTCATTTTGTTCTTAACTCTGTGTACAATAGATACATTTGCAAGTTTTTTCACTTTTTGGATGATATTTTTGTTTGGAAGGGTCCAGGTGAATCAATTCCAGGTTTTCTTACATTTCTAAATTCTACAACAAATTCTTTTGAGGTTTACCCATGAGATAGGTGAAAACGAGATTCACTACTTGGATGCGACTATTAGGAAAGATTTTACCAACAACAAATATATTTCAAGGGTATATCGGAAAAATTGTTTTTCAAATTCTTATTTACATTATGAGAGTGACCACCCCTCACTTCAGAAACGGAATATAGTAAAGGGGCAAATGGTTAGGGTGGCCCGGATAACCTCGGAAAGGGATGAATGATTCAAGAGTTGGACTATGTGCACTTTCTGTTTTCAGAGAGAAAACATCCTGACAGTCTTATTTTACCAATCAAGGAATAGATTTTGAAGGGATGGGGGACAACATATGTCCCCTTTAATGATAAATGAAGCAAATGAAGAAAGAAAGGGAAGAACAATGGAAACAACTGATAGGATCCCATATCTAGTTATTACATATAACCAAGATACAACATGGATAAAAATAACTATTAATAGGGTATGGGATATGTTTAAAAGTATGCCAAACAGGTCAGAAATTTTCAGCAATAAATTTAGGTACAGTTATAAGAGGAACCGCAATTTGAAGGAAATCCTGGAAAAGAAAAAGACTGGAATAGGTATAGGAACCACAAATAGGATAGGCACATATAAATGTGGAAGGTGTGCCCAATGCCTCTTTTATAGCGAATTGTAAGGGTTTGGTTTTTCCCGGAGACCAAAAGGAATTAACAGTTAAGAATTATTTCAGTTGTTATTCAAAAGGGGTAGTGTACATTGCATACTGTACATTTTGCTGGGGATTCTATGTAGGCAAAACAGAAAGATGCCTTAGACAGCAGCTCTAGGAACACATGTACGATATAGGGAAGAAAAAAGAAACAAATGCCCTGTATCGACATGCGCAGATATGTGAAAGGTCTGACTTAGTATTGGGTACTAGAACAGGTAGTAAAGAATGATAGGGGAGGAGACTGGGAATCTAGGCTTGGATACAGAGAGATGTTATGGCAAATAAGGCTAGATGCTTGCATTACAACAGGATTAAATGACCACATCTCGATTGTTCCTGCCTTGAAATTAAAGGCTTTAGATGTTAAAAAATGCAAAAAACAAATTATAATAATTAACATATAACAAGTTCCTATGAAACACACGTATATATATTTAAAAAAAATGATTTTTAAATGTTTAATATGTTTTTAGTGTTTTTAATGATTTAATCGAATATAATTAATTAATTATGGTCTGGGCCAATGGGATCGCCTGGTGGTTGTTTAAATATGGACTGTTAAAATAAGGAGTTTATTCCGAAGAAGTCTCCTGTAGGGAGATGAAAGCTCTAAATCTGATTGTTTGCTAATAAAGTGGAGTTTTTTATACCTTTGTGGTATAGTGAGTGGATTATTAACTCAAGAGGGACAGCCTTTATTGGATCCTTGCTCGCTGAGTTTGTTGGAGAAAATGAAGAGCAGCAAATTTAACCCAGCAATCAGGGAACGAAGAGGGCAAGTTTGAGATTCAAAATGCTGTATCCAGTTGTCTTCAGAATATTTTTTCCTGGTGGATCAAATACATTTTTTTGATGCAGAACAGGGTATGAAAGAAATGAAGTTTATCCAACAATAAGTGAGCCAGCAAACAGAAGGGGATTCTGCTTCTCAATCTTCTGACAATAAAGCACATAGAGAGGACTTTGCCAGTGAGACATTTTTCCAATGTTCCCAAAAAAAAATGATTGAGGGACAGGAAAAAGCACAGAAGTTGACTAGAAGAATGAGGAGTACCTTGAACTTAAAACCAGAGTCTGGTATTGGGAGATAGAGATGAACAGGACAAAGACTAGCAACATTGACATTAATGAGCAAATGAGAGACTAACATGTCAATCATGTTTGTGAAATATGGTTTTGTAAGAAAAAATGGCTAAGAAAGACTGGACTTTTGTTGACTTTGTAAAACCTATGGGAGGACTGCAAAGCATATACCCCACTTTATATCATTAATGTTTAGAAGGACACTAAAAGGGGAAAAAGTAAATGCAAGTGAAAAATTTTACTCATTACTGCTTTTATAAAACATTAAATGATATAAAGTTTATGTTATATATAGTAAAACAGTTTTATGTAGTGTGTAGTTAGGGGTATTTTAAATGTGAGGCGAGTCTCTTCATTGACAGTTGTATGCGTCAAAGTTTTTAAAGTAAACCAGTACTTTTTGGTTGTAAGAAATATAAATTTTAAAGTACAAGGCTGAACAAAAGCAAGTTTAATGTTAATATATTGTGACCTTGGGCTGCTGTGGTGGAGTATAAAAGTGCACTGATTATAGCATATGCAGAATCGAGACATTTTCTCTTTATTTTTAGAATAGTGAATGCTTGGATTAATGCCTTTGGTATAAGCTATAAACAAGTGTTCTTTGTAAGCAAGTATGCTTGAAAAATGCCAAGCTTCTTATATCTGCAAAAAATACCAGCTTCCTTTTTCCATTAGCAAATATTCCGTGAGAGTCAAGAAGTCTGTTGCTATGGCAGCTGTTCTTTGTTTTCCAGGTGAAAATTGCAAAGATTTATTGATTGTAGGTGCAAGCAATTAATCTTGAGTGTTCTGAGCATTCTTTGCCAAAGGAAATGCAACACTTAAAGGTACAATGACAAGCAGTTCAGTGAAAAATAAAGCCTTACTACTTTAATTCAACAGAACAGTGTACAATTTAGTTTTACTTAAAGAAAGCCATAGCACATTTTCTTAGGGCTAGAAGGTAATGTTTCCTGAAAGCATACAAGCTGTTTTTTACATCTAGGAGGGGAATAGGTATAAGAAAAGAACAAAGCAAAACTTTCGGGTAAACAACCCTTTCTCATTGCTAACACCTGTATTAGCATTGAGAAAGGGTGGTTTACCCGAAAGCTTTGTTGACGATGGAATTATTGTCTTGTGTAAGAAAAGAAGACAGCAATCACTATAAATGGGAATACAGACTGTAGCATGTGTCAACATTAGTAACCTTAATTTTAGGTTAAACAATGCCTGTGGGTACAGCTGTTGATTAGGTCAACGGTTCCTATCTGGAGGGTTAAACTTAATTTTTGAAGATGTACATAGTTTTGCGTATTTGTTCTAAGTTAATTGGGGATTGGATATTTTAAAAATGTACTTAGTGTTTTTGTTTGAGATTTTTCATTTTAAAAAAGTCTTGAAAATGTGACTGGTTCAAATGGAGATGAGAAGAAACAACTGTGCAAAAGAGCAGCCTGTCAAACATGAGTGTGTAAATGTAACATGAAATTTGGAAATACACATTCAAAAAATCTGACATGTATAATGGGTGGGGCCAACAGCTTTTACCATAATGGCTATGCTATCCATATTACCATAGAATGTAAATAATCTTACAAGCACAAACAAAAAGAAAGGGGTATTGAATTATATTAAGAATTTCAGAGCGCAAATAGCAATGATGCAGGAGACACATTTGGAAAGAAATAAGCATGCAAATGTGACTAAAAGGATTTCAAGATGGATAGTCAACAGAACAACATGGACAAAGGAAAAGGAGAGTAATTATACTAATTGCTAGAGGGGCTCCAACAGTAATAGAAAAGGGAAAAAAACAATAATGGTAGATTTGTGATAGTAAGGTGCTATTGACAAGAGAGAAGGATTACATAGGCACATATTTATATTGGGCCAAAAACTGCTGTTATGGTGCTTAAGAAAAATTCGAGAGAAATAGTCAGCCTTCAGAAAGGACTATTCTTGTAGATGGAGACTAGAATTTGATTTACATTAGTGACAGTGTAACAGAGGGACTTAGAATGGAAAATAAAATATGTCAGGGTTTCTGAAGAAATTTATGAAATTATTTAGTATGGAAAATGTGCATTCAGTAGTAGGAACTCTAGCAAAATTTACATATTATTCACCAAGGTACAATAACTGGCATAGACTACATAGAAATTGACACAGGAACATGTGCATTTGATTCAAAGCTTTGACACACACATCTAATAACAATTTCAGATCATGCATCAATAAAACCAAGATAAGAATACAAGGGACTGAAGTACTGATTAGACACTAGTATTACCTGTTAAAAAGAGAGCAATTCAAGGAATGTGTAGTAGAAATTGTTATTAAGAAGATAGAAATATCTTCAGAAGGTGTTGATAGTAAATGGAATAAAATGAAAATGGAGTTTAAAAGTAGGGTAGAAATAAAAGAAAAATAGATATGGTTAAAAAGTAATATGAATTACTTAGAGGGGTTGACAAAGGTCACAGTACTGCAGAATAAGGGGAATGTCACAGAATAAGAGGAGGAACACATGTACAGTGCTAAACAGAAGATAAGGTACTATCTGAATAATGTGCATAGGTTTTGAAAGACTGCTGTTAAGCTACTATCTTTTGATAATTCCAGGGCACAAAAACTTTTAACCTAATGACTTGGGCATGAGAAACTAGAAAGGGCTGTTGCTGAGCTTAGGGAGCCTATAACAAGGAAAATAACCAGAGATCCTGTAGAGGTATTAGAGATATTTTAGAAATTTTATGAAAAGTTGTATAAAGCTGAGAAATATAAAAATAAAAAGAAGCATAAATGGAAAGATTTATGGAAGACAATTATGCCAAAGTTAGAGGGAAATGAGGCTCAACAACTAACCGTTAAGACAAGAGGAGATGAGATAAAAAAGGTGATGTATAATAAAAATCTTCAGGAACAGATGGTGTTCTTGTGGAACTTTAAAATTTAAAAGGGAAGAAAGTGATAAAGATCTAGAAGATTTTATTTAACAGCATTTTAAAAGAAGGGGAAGCACTGACATCTAAGAAAAAAGCTGTGGCAGCTGCATTACCTAAAGGTGGTAAAGAACAATCAGACTCAGATTTTTATAACCCATTTCAATTTTAAACCAAGATTATAAGATGTTTATGTCTATAATATCTAAAAGAATGGCAGAGATGTTACCAAAATTGATGGATATGTATCAATGTGTTTTTTTGGAGAGGAGACAAACATTTGACAACATTACTAGAACAATGATGATCCAGAAGGAAGAAGAATGTAAGAAAACACCATTGTTGTTAGTGACTCAATGCAGAAAAAGCATTTGATAGAGTAAGCTGGGATTTTGTGTGTAGGGCAATGGAAGCATTTGCATTACCTGATGCAATAAAATAAGGCTAATCAGGAGAATATATGAAGGATCGGAGGCAAGAGTTAAAGTGGGACGGTTCCTCTCTGATAAGTTGCATTTGAAAAGAGGAACCAGGCAGGGGTGTCCTCTTTTCCCTTTATTTGTTTAACATTTAGAGCCACTGGCAATGAAACAAGGGTCTCAGAAATGAAAGGATATAATTGGCAAGTTAATCAAGAAAGTTGCCTTTACTTTTACAGATGATATTTTGTGCATGGTAAATCTAGAAAATGACATCAGTCTTTTCTTGATATAAAACAAATGAAAACAAATAAAAGGCTGTAGCCATAAATTATGTACCCAGACATGAACTGGTTCAGCAACACCCATATTTATGGGCTCACAAGAGTAAAAGTATTTAGGAGTACATATTTAAAATGGCTACTGTTATGGCAGCTAAGGATATGTGGGGAGAGACTACACAAAAATATTACAGAAACTGAGGAACTGGAAACATTTCTTTATAGATATGGATAGTAAGTTACAAGCAGTGAAATGTTTCTAATCAATTTAGTTTTATATATATGCATCAGGCAAACTTTAATCAACCAGGAGATAAGTTGTGGACAAATTCCTTCAGCTCTTTATTATAGCTGGAATGGAAAGATGGCAAGAATTAAGTGGGATAAGTTGATCCTTCCAAAAGGACTAGGTGGTTTAGGATTACCTGATTTTAAGAGATATTTTAGAGCTACACAGTTAAGGCTCATATACACAACACAAGCAGACAGTTATAATTCAGAATGCAAACGAAGTTGATAAAGCGGGAAGACAGCGTGGGATTTTGGCTCCAAGATAACTATAAAAATCAATCAGAGGAGGTTAGAAAAGATAGGGAAGAGACACTGGAAAAGCAATTTACAAGAGAACAGTGGGATGATATGCATGGCTCCCAAGTTTGGAATGAAATCCAGAAGGTTTAGGATCTTTGCTTGGAAATGTTTGCATAGGTTACTTTTATACCCCCTACAGACTTCAAAGAATTTTTCCTCATGTAGATAACAAATGTTGGAGGTGTGATGGGGAAAAAAAGAGGTAACTGTGAACATGTGTTTTGGGACTGGTATGAGTTGACAAATTTTAAAAATTCCCTGCTGGCTGCCAAATAAAGAAATTACTAGAAAATGGAAATCAACATCTAAACCAGCTGTATTTGAAGTATACTATTAGAAAATACATACAAACTGGAAGAGGGCTATTTAGAAAAGGAAAGGACCAAATTACACAGAAATGAGTAGAACTTGTGGGAACAATACATGAAGAATAATGCTCAGGAGGGGGGAGATGAATAAGGTTTAAGGGAATGGAAGAATTCAGCAATTTATGTAATGCTGAATTGTTGACATTTACAAGGAAATAAAACTTATGTGATAAATAATGTATGCAAATGGGAAAATGTTAATATGGTTTCTTTTTTGCTAATGTATGCTTGCCTGTGTCTTGAGAGATAAATTTAATAAAGGTATTTAAAAAAGGATTGCCACCGGAAGGTACAGTACGCACTTCCAGAGGTTCAGTGGAATGAATGAGTTGTGGACAGCTAATTATGCAATGAAATGTACAACTGTCAAAAAATGTACAGAGGGTGGACACACAATGCACTATGACTTTTGGCTAAAACAAAGAACATTAGGTTAAGAATTATACTGATTGCAAAAGTCACTAAAGATGCATGTACAGATTCCATTAATAATCATTCAGGTTTATTTATTCACCATACTTGAACGTGCAAATGAGTTCACATACACTAATCATTTTGAGTATAATTTCCATTGTCTAAACTCTACTTGTGTAAGTATAAAGCAAAGAATTACAATGATAAGCAACTCAGGGTGTTGAGAAAAGTGCACCATGCATAAGGAATGCATTCCTGAGTACTGTCAAAAATGTTCTATTGTCATCTTCATGTACAGTAGACTTCCCTCATAACTTAAATATTCTTTGTATCATTCTTTCATATTTTTACAATACTTATCAAGCTTCTCACATATCCTCTTTGCCATTATTTTATATGCATTGATCCCAATTATGACATTTTATGCACTTTACTTCCTCCCTCCATAAAACAGTCCACCTTTTACAATGCTCAATACATCCTCTAAAGTCAGTTTAGACACTGATTTCATGTTGTATTTATTGTCTTTATTTTACTAATTACAGTGCTAAACTTCATAAGGCTTTATTATGTTTTGGTACTTAAGCCTAAACACCTACATAAACCAACACATCCTTGGTTATTACAGTTTGTTTCCACAACATTTGTATCAAAGCATTATGTCATGTCAATCAAATGTGTACATTCCAACTAAACAAATTCCCAGTTTCTTCTCTATTATCTATTCTCTTTCGTATTCCCAATACTTATTTCTCATTTGGGGAAGATCCTTTGAAGTCTACTCTGCATACACAAATGCCTGTTGAAGCATTTCTATACAAATATCATAAAATGTCTAGACTATGTCACATATGTAGGTGTCCTACAACTCCTCCCACTTTCCTTCATAACTTTGTTTATTGGTTCCCAATCCTTTCTAATTTTTTTCTGATTATTACAGTTATCATGTGAAATCTTGTATCTCCTGCTTATTATCCCTTTCATGATAACATCTGTTCCTGGCTCCACTAGAAACTCCACCAGAGCTAGTCTTTCACTTATTATTCCTTTCTCCCACACTCATACTGCGCTATCAAATCACTTGAATGGGGAACAATCCCTAACCGGCAAGTCAAATAGTTGCTTGACTTCCTCTCAGCCTATTACTTTTCCCTCTCACTGCATCTTTTATCAGTGCCTTGAGTCCATAGCTTACTTCCTCCTGTTACTTCAAGCTACTACCTGCTTAATTTGTTCAGCCTTCGTACCAAATATTCCCACTGGAATAATCTCCTTGTTCTAGTCCTGTACTGGTTTAAGGCCTTATTGGCAAGATAAACATATTCAAGCTGACAAGACTTTTGGATGAAATAATGTTTTTGAAAACTTATTAATTGCAACCACAAATTAAAACACTTTGTTACTAGTGTAGCCCCTCCAAAACCCTTGTTAGCTCAAACATCTTCTTAAAGGGAAGGTAAGCATCCCACAGTTAACCTTCCTTGCCAATAACCCCTCACTTTTACAAATCTATCCTTAGTACCTTTCTCTCTTCCTAGAATTATTAGAGCCCCGCCATATCAGTAGTACTTGCCTCTTTGTTCCTGTTATTCTGCTGGGTATCTACACTGAAACACTTTGCCTCATCAAGTTTACATGTTCATTCCTGTCCAAGTATATCTCCTAACGTTGCTATTTACACTCTACACGTGTTAACTTTTCATCTCTAAGAACTAATGTTACTTTTTTTTTTTTCAAATATTGCAGCTCATAGCACCCTCCCAGTTTCCCTTTCCAATGCACATAAATTACCCACAGCTATAGACAATTTAAAAAAGGAAAACTACAACCCTTCCAGCTAGGAGCCAATACCCCAAATCAAGGCAGCTCACACAGACTTTACTAACCAAAAAGTGGAGGTTATTTATAGCAAGAGTACAAGATTTCATAAATGCTTATTCGAAAACTAGTCATATTTGTCCAATCTTTTTCCCCTCCCTAGTATATAAAACCACTTGTATATATTTATTTTTTACTAGCTCTAAGAAAAAAAAAAGTTTTGAACAGCCTTAAGTTATTACACTAATATTATAAATGTTTACTGAAAATAAATTCATAATGCTGCCTCTTCAATGTTTGCTTTTAGAAACTAATTTTCCCTGTGTTTTAGATTCACTTCCTTCTCCATAAGCTTCACATCAATAGTCTTTACTTGAGAGATAGAAGTTTAAGTTCTAAAGAGCCACTGGAGAAACTACAAAGAACACACCAAATAGACAGTTTTTGACTGATGTCAGCCTAGTATAAGGCTATCAGCCCTAGGGCCTATACAAGCCTAGCCATAACAATTCCCTGACTATTTCTTCCTACATTATTTACTTTCCAGATAATATGATCCCGCCTGTCAGTCTACTTTGGCTCCACCAATCAGAGTTGCTTTTCTCTTAACTGCACACCATGCACCAGAAATCCGATTCTCAGTTGTAACGGCTACTGATGAAACAAAATTGTAAGCATCAAACACAGCATCTAAAATTATCCCAAATTCTTAACTCATTACTCCCCCAGGACCATAGCAGTGCACCTCTGTGCTTACATTCAGGTGTTAATTGAGGGGATAGGAATCTTATGATGTTATACCAGAGTGCCTTCCACAGGGTCAAATAATTTTAGTCTTACTTTAGCTCCACTGTTGAAAACGAAGTAGAAAAAGTACCTGAATTTTGTCAGTTACCTTCTCAGCTTTGTTTTCACAGTAGAGTTATAACATGCTTATACATGATTTTTTTTTTAAAAGAATCAGCTTGCTGTGGACCCTTTTTCTGTTTGTGATCGTCAAATGCAAACAGATTTTGTGTTTGTTGCACTCTGCACCACAGTAGCAATAAAAGTAATTACTACTATTCCTCCTGTTTCCATCACTGTAAGCATCCTTTCTAAAAAAATATTTCACACACTGAGTTACCCTGTTTTATGTTCTTACCAACAACAGAAATCACTCAACTGCAGACTGAGTTCTTTTACAAGCACTGGAGTTGAAGTAAGTAGTGGCAGACAATCGGATTCTTGGAATCCAAGCCACCACTTGCCTAAGGATTCTTTATTCCTGCCAAAATAACTAGAGGTCCTGTAGCAGCAAACTCCTTTTTCTTTTTGCGGACATTTGGAGAATATGCAGAGACTGCTACCAGATCCCTCACTGAAGTTGATCATTTGGAGAGACTCCTACCTGCTGTCTGACAGCTGGGGTCAAGGTCTGAGAAGACAGCTGCCAGAAATAGTTCAAGTAGCGGAGAGACTCCCCCCCCCCCCCCCCAGCCCCTAAACAAGATCACTGACAGCCATACACTGAAGGTCTACTTTAGAAGTACAGTTGGTAGAGCACATTGTCTTCCCTCATTTTGAATATCACTGTATTAAAATCAGTATGACACGAGCATTAAATATCCAAACCCAGAGACAAAAGCACATTAAAACTGATGTCTGACTGCTGCACTACTGCACTTTACTAAACACAATTGCACCCCATAATGCCTTGCGTCATTTGCTGCTGCAAGTTTCTACATTTTACAGTTTATACTGCCACTACTTAACAATGGAGTTTGCTTTTAGTTTCTCTAAAATGCTGCAGCAAATACAGCTGTGCACGTACAGATGAGACGTAGTTTCTTTTCTTATTTTTTCTAAAACCTGTCAGTGCTTTGTCCTGATGTATGCTTGGTGCAGACTGCTACAGATAGAGATGGTAAGTCTCTGTCCTTTTCATTTTCACTGGTTAACTGCCACAGACAATGGTATCAACAGTTTATTTTGATATTTTATTACTATTATCAGTAGCTACTTCGTTTTGATGCGTTTTTCCTGCAATGCTGCAATAGCTTTAATTCTGAAAGTGGTAGAAGTCAGTCCTGAAGATAACTTAGTAAAGCAGTCTGTACAATGCTGTTCACTTCTACATCTCTTCCTCTCGAGATCAACACAAACCATGCAGAAAGTGAGGACGGGACAATTAATTGCTAGTTTTATTCCAACATGTTTTATGCTGCAGCCATAAGTATATGCAGTTTCTGAAGCTCATACCTCATTTTAGTGATATAAGGGAAATGTGGTTGAGGGTAGCAGCAAAAAGCATACTTATGTTTTGGAACTGCAAGTTGATTCCATGATCACTGCCAAGAAGGGGTAAGGTACATGTAACAAATCTGGTAATTTAGCTGTGTAACTTTGGTGATTGTACTATCCAGGAGCTGGACAACCATTTTGCTTTGGTTACGTTATCTGCACATCTGCTAGTTATTTTTTTTGGAGGAAGCTTACTCAGGAAGTTTCAAAAACGTACCTCATACTCTGCCTTGATTGCAGCTAGTGGTCATTCTCACTGGACTGAGGGGATAAAAAAGCTGTCTGGGATAAGGGTATGGATTTAACAGTTAAAATTATAAAGTTATTCATCTATTGAGTTAATGGGCCAGGAGACATGCCACGTATCATATTACTGACAGCAACAGGGTGTGATAAATTGCTATGATCATTTGCTCTTCCATTTTTATCCCATTTTAATATCACAGAATGCTGTTGCAGGTGTCCATCTTTTGTGGGAAGGGGAGTGAGGAATGACTGACTTTAGTGTTCTTTTTCTGAAGAAAGAAGAGTCTCATTGCTAATCTTGTTGGGGACAGTGCATGTATGCAAGAGCAATAACTATATATATATATATATATATATATATATATATATATATATATATATATATATATATATATATATTACTTTAGTAGAAATAATCACAATGGTGTGCCATATTTTTGGGTAGCGCTCATGAGGTAGGCAGTCTAACAGCAGCACATTGGTTACTTGTTCTCTCATTTTCATCACGGTCTAACATCAGAGGAGTACACTGTAATACAATAACAGTAGATGAGGGGACATTATGGATTTTTATTTTTGCAAAACAGAAGGTCAGTACTCAATTGTTGGGAGCAAGACAGAAGGCCACTGCTGAGGTTGCTGAAGGGAACACAGAAGGTGGCCTTCTTTTGTTCGAAGGGTGAGGAGGCATGCTGGACTTCATCGTAAACTACACATTTTTTTTTTTGGGGGGGGGGGATGTTTTCCTTTTGCTATTATCATCACATCTCATGCAACTTCCATTTACTGTATGAGAGAAGAACTTTAAAGCACATAGATCAACCAGATATTTTAGGCAATATTTCTAGCTTTGCCAATTGTATGGACAGTTTAGATGTGATGAATGGCTTGGAGAGACTATTGCTATTACTACTTTTACAATAATGCTTGCATGGATCAACTAGATATTTTAGGTACTATTTTATTAATTTATGTGGACAGTTCAGATGAGAGGAATGCCTGGGTGAGAAACGTTAATACTACTTTTACAGCAACAATGGCCGTGATCAACCAGACACTTTGGGCACTATTTCTTGCTTTGCCTTTTGTGTGGACAGTTCAGATGAATGGAATACCTTGGTGAGATGCATGTTTACTGCTTCTAAGGCACATCAAGCACGCCCAACATGTAAGAACATCATGTGAGAAAAATGCCTCACAGCAGTACACATTGATGACTTTGTGGGTCCAAACAGGCCCTGTAAACAACCTATGCCTAGACAGCACAGAGATGGAATTTATGAGTTTGATGTTTCCAGAAGAGCTGTACTCCCTTATTGCCAATGAAACTAATCACTTTGCAGGCCGCAGCAGGCAAGGTTGATAAGCAATACAGTCCTGTATGTCCTAGAGACATAGGCACATTTTGGGTGTTAAGACTATGCAAGTCTACTATACATGTTCCAGAATACAGAGTGTACTGGAAAAAAACATCATGTACATGGCCACTTCCCAATGGCTTAGTACGTAACCTGATAGTGGTTTGAAAAAATTCAGCAGTGTTTTCACTGCAATATCAACTGCATGAGCCTACCTCAGAGCTCTGTAGATCAAGACAAGCTGCACCATGTATGGCCCATACTGGATGCTGCACTTTGTTTATGCAGGGTACAGTACAACATGCATTGGGAAGTGGCAGTAGACAAGGCTACGGCTGGCTACCATGGATGTTTGACATTTAGAAAGTTTATGCCTGGTAAGCAGAGAGGTACGGCATTAAAGTAAGGATGTTGGCAGATTTTCACAATGGGTACACATATGGGGATTCCAGGCACACACCAGAAATGCAGAGCAGAATACTGAGGTCAGACTGGCACACCAAGTTATGGTAGAATTAACTAGGGAAGTGAGTGGCAAGAAGCATCACATTTATTCTGATAACTTCTTTAGTTCTGTCCCTCTGGCACAGCAATTGCTGCAAGATGGTCTGCAGTGCTGCGGAACCATGTGCATCAATAGGTCAGGATGGTCTCTAACATTCAACAGACAGACCACTGGTAAAGCACCTCAAGGGTACTACAAAAGCAGTTGCAGAGTGGCCCACTTTTGGCTACTGAATGGAAGGACAGCAACTCAGTATTTCTGCTATCAACTAGTAACCTGACCTTGTCAGAATCCAGCAAAAGTAGGAGAAAGCATGATGGAACAAGGGCATCGGTGCCATGTCCACCAGTTGTAAACACGTGTATCAGTGACATGAACAGGGTGGACCCATTAGATCAGCTCAGGACTCTGGCGACCCACCACTGGACCAGTAATCAAGGAGCCTCAATCCTCACTACTGGAAACAGTGGGGGATGTACACTGGGAGAATAAATGGTACACACACAGTATTTCCACATGCAGCTCTCTGCATCAAGTGCAATTGCCCTGAAGAGCACACAGAGACCACAGTCAGTCCGGTTCTGGTTTCTCCATCTTCCTCCATATCCCCAATAAGCCCCCCCACTGGCACAGCTATTGAGTTGAGTCCTTAGCCAGGGTTCCAAGCCAAGTCCTGCAACACTCTCTCTGTCCAACCAATGCTTTGTGTTCCTGCCTAAGTAGCTGATACACACACTCTTGGTGATTTGTTTTACACACACACCTGGGAAAGGCTGGCACAGGTTTAATAGCTAGCCCCCCTTCTACCCAGACTATAAGGTAGTTATCACTGCCACCAAAATCCCTTATCAGCTACTTTTCGGACCTTAACAAAGGGTGTCCAATTTAACTGTGCAATATTAATACTAATACAAATGGTAGTTTGACCAAGAGCAAGGCTATTAGGAGTGGCCCACACACTGTCACCAAATAATATGCAAGTACTCTCAAAACTTAAATAGCTCTACAAAGATAACCCACAATGAAAGGTTTAAATATATTTAATAATACATAAAAGAACAAGACAATGCTAAATATATATTCACAGTGACATCAGAGTTCAAAACTACAGGAAATATTTAAAACATTGCAGGACAGTCTCAAATAAAGAAAAATATCTAAACTAAGCTTCACTATATTCCTGACCAAATCTAAGAAAATTACTATACCCTAAGAACTTACTATTAGAGCAAAGCAGATGTGGTGAAAGGTTCTTCTAGTTGTTGTCCGGTCCGAAACAAAATGCAGAATGCTCTGCGTCACTAAGAGACTTCTCAAATTAATATCTCAAATATTACTGCTGGGATAGCTTGCAGAATGACATCACCTCCTGTCATTTGACTCTAGTTCCCAAGAATCCCCCCCCCACACCCACTGCTGGAAACTGGCAGTATTTAGCATCTACCTGTGAAAATACATAGACCGCAGATCTTTGGCAGATCCTGGAAGTCATAAAACAATTGCATTCCTTCATGCTTTCAAGACTAGTAATTAGTTCACCCTAAAGACAATACAGAAAGCATCTCAGCACAGACTCTGTGTCTCTATCTGCATTGAAAACAGAAAGATACCATCTTTTATTACACAGCCTATAGAGTAATTTAATTTCAGAAATTTTCCTAAAGTTTGTTGGACTGATGTTGACCTCCTGTATTCCAGTTTCCACTGTTAAAATAGTGCATGCACATTTCTATTTTCTTCCAGTAGGGCACACTTTTAAGTACAAACACATTAAAATACCTTTTCAACACGTCTGTACAAACCAGTTTGATATACACATGACATACAGTTCTAATACAGTTGTAACACAAGCATCTTATATAAATCATGTTGAGATTCACAAATGATATATAATTACTTTCAATATTCCAGACAGTTGTGCTGGCAGTATCTTCTTTCATCACAAGGACACAGTATCCAACCCCAAAAAAGCCTGCAAATGGTGGCCATACATGTTCTGGTTTTTATGGGATGTGACCACAGTGAATGTCTTCATTAAGTTCCTTGAAAGTAACAAACATTCAAGTGTCAAGCACTGGATGCATTATTCCTGCAACACAGTTGTAGTTCTGAAGAACCTAGGGCTGCACCTCATTGTCAATGAGAAAAAGAGGATGAGCTGCATTGACATTATTGGTCAACAGCCTGTGAGCCGATCTGAGCCTGGATCACACCTCCCAGTGAAATGGCGGAAATAAAGATTCAGAAACTGTGCCAGCAATGGTAAACATGCTGAACCTTCAATGGGGATGTCTGACCTGCAAGACCAGCTTGTGTGTTGAATGATTTGGCGAGTACCATGGCCACAGGGGTTTGGTAGATTGCAGAAAGCAGAAAATGTACTGCATGCTATGTAAGACAGAAATAAAGTTATGTACTTGTAGCTAAACACCATGCATCCTAGGATTGTCCAAGATGGCAGTAAGGTACTTATAGACTCTTCAGTCCGATTGTTCGGCTATCCTGGATATGCATGGTGTAATCAAGTCACAACAACATGGGACACATGCAAACAGAAAAATGCAAAGATAAGTTTTTTTTTCTTTTCATGTGTGCCCTTTGAATAGTTCTTGTATCACACTCACATCGGTAAAAGTACTTAGGTCAGGCAAGAGACTTTAGGGTCAGTCTCCCCCCGTGATGCCTTCTTTCCACTCCTGAAAGGACATATAGAAACAGAAAAAGCAGAGCTAAGGCTTTTTTTTCTCTTGTACTCTTTATGTAGCTCTCCTGTCACTTTCTCTTCAGGAAAGGTATTTCGGTCAGGGCAAGACTTATTATATTGGTTTTCTCTGTGATTCTTTATTTCCACTCCTGAAAGGACACATGCAAACTGAAAAAGCAGAGGTAAGGCAGACTGCTGAAACTGAAGAAAGTTGTGAGACAGTGCCAATCTCCTCAGTCTGAGTGGGCAGCCATCACAGGTATGGGACACTTCAGATGCTCTTCAGTGCCACTGAAGTTCCATGGCTGTCCTGGGTAAATTAGAGGAGTGGTGGTCCTTACCCTGATTTTTCTCTTTAGCTACCAGTCACTCTCCCTTCAGGCAAAGTATTTTGGCCAAGGCAAGACTGTTTCTCTTTACAGTGATCTACAGTTAGACTGTGTGAGTTGGTGTTTTACTTGGTAGGTATCTACCTCTGCATCTTTGCAAATAATGAACCTTATCACATTCAAAAAAACTAATAGCATTGTGGATAGCAATGAAGATTCCAAATGACAACAAGTAATGTATATTATGTACATTTATATGTAATAAACCAATAAATCTGCTGAACATCACCAGTAACCTGTTTTCATTTCTTTCCTGTGCAGGTGATTCTACCTAGTGAAATGACTTCAACAGCAGAACAACAACAGTGTGTGTAAGTGAGCGTCACCACATCTAACGTGGAGGTTCAATGGATGGCAAGAAGAGGCATGCACTGCAGGGGACTCGTACAGCTGGATGAGAAGCATTATAGCTACCCTGAGCATGACGTACTGCGTTGCATGTTGGATGGAACGATGTCATCACTCACACACTTGGAGAGCTAAGTTTTTGAATCATGCAGTTGTGGTGGTCTCATTGTAATTTTGTGAGGTCTGACATCATACCTCACCAGCATGGAGGAATGCAAACACCCAGTGGGCATGCACAAGGCCAGTTACAGAATGGATTCATGCATGGCTTGATGCACAAGTTCTGCGAATCAACAATCAGCCATGACAGCATGACTGCAGAAGATGTTCATCTTTTCAGAAGTGATGGAGTTCCATAAAAGAAGATGGTACTAACCTGTTATTGACTGATTTTCATAATGGTGTTGTGGCAGCAATCCAGAATATACTGGCAACATACTGGCCACAGACAGAAAATAACCATGATCAAGTAAGACCACTGCGGTAATGAAAGCTAATAAAAACCTACCACAAAACAGATATTACAGTTCATGTTAGTTATGAAAATTAAGACATATTTTCATATTTTTGTGAATAGCTCTGCTAGGAATCTTGTCAACATGCGGAGTAAGACCTCATTTTGAAGATGGTATCAGTATTTACAATATGGCTAAAGAACCATAACTGGATGTTGCACACACGTACAGATATCACATTTTGTTTATGATTTAGGTAATGAAAAGTATACGTTTCATATTTTGGTGAGCAACTGTACTAGAGAACATGTCAACATGCTGAGTAAGGCATCATTTTGAAGATGGTAGCAATATAACATGGTGACATAACTTACTGAATGCTTCAAACATGTACAGCTAGCACAATCTGTTTATGACTTAGGTTATGTAATTTATGATATTTATGATATTTTTTCATACTTTAGAGTATAACTCTGCTAGGGAACATATTGACATGCTGAGTAAGAAGGCATCAATACTTTCAACATGGTGAAAACTATATGCTGAATGCATGTACAGATATGAAAGTTTATTGCTTAAGATATGAAAATTAGGATATTTTTCATATTTTCAGGAATTACTCTATTAGGAAACGTGGCAAGATAAGTAAGGTATCATTCTGAAACCACTATCAAAATATCCAACTTCTTGTAATCACATGAAATGTGAGTAACACACACAGACATCACAGTTTGTTTACTTGATGAATTATGAAAATGAATATCTTTGTCATATTTGTTAATATTTATGCAATGAGGAAAGGCAAAGTCATAGGTGAGGTCTAACATTAACAGTAGAACCAAGACTAACTTCTGCAAATAAATTGTGCTTGCCTCTGACAAGGCCAGAAATTAAATACTTATTTGTCACATTATGGAAATATTTTTCGTTATTATGCCCGTATCTTTACAAGGGAACATGGTGACAACACTCACGATTGATCACTCTGAAGCTGACATAGATCCACAAAACTTGTACACTGATACATAGCCTCAGTCTATTACAGGTGATGAGATATTACTTGTCAGATTGTGTGAACTATGACATTTATCACATTTTATTTTATTTTACATTTGTTGATCGGGCTAGTCTAGCTGGATATATGTCCATTTTCAGTAGAGGCCCGGGGAGATAAGCTCCAACATTCAAAATGAAATTACATTAAAAAAAACGTGAAAAAAATTTACAGCAGTACATGAACATAGGCAACACTAGTGGTTAAGTTATCATTTTAAAGCAGACATTCACACAAATTAATTACAAATCATATGGGTCTACATGGTATGTTCACTGAAATATTGTGATTTGCTTTACCAAATATCCAAAAAAATGCATAACATCTACATTTCTTAGTAAATATTAAAAAATGATTTAAAAATACACCATCAACATTTATACTGCTGTGAATATCAGTGTAGATGAACTTTTACATTTACATTTTAGTCTAGTGTTAGGAATATTTATTCTCTGTATGGTAGTGAAAATGGGTTTTCAGAGAATGAACTCAGGCTGCACTATTGTTCCTATGCTGTTAGAGTGAATGAGTTAACTTCCTTTCATTTTAAGCTCTTCAGCCAGAAAAAAAAGACCCTGAAGCTGCATGTAGCAATTGATTTGCTTCAGTAGTTTTAGTAATACTTAGATATTACAGTAAAAACTCTCTCACCATGCAGCTGCAATACCATACACTATTTTCTTACTGATGGAAGTTGGAGAAGCGGAGTCCTCTCCAGCTTACTGACTGGTTTTCAGCTGAATACATTTTTATCTCTTCCACCATCAATATTCAAATCTTCGACACACCAGGAAAAACACACATTGAAAACTGCTGGATAAAACAACATTAATCTCAGTTCAGCATCAAGGCATTCTCTAACTACTGTGATGAACTTATTACTATTTTGCTTGGTGTACAATGATTAGACAGTCCATAAAAACTCTGGTGCCACCAACATTTAAATACCTTTTATCCTGTCACATTTTAAATCAAGTTTCCTTCTGCTGGTATATCTGCATCTTCACCAGGACAGACCTGTGCTGTTCCCCAATGGCAAATTCTGGCCATATACATGATATGCTCTCTCGTTTATTAGTTTTTTTTCTGGAATTCCGGCCCGGGTACTTATTTGTAGCCTCAAATTTTTTACACTTTGCTTCTTCAAGTTTTCTGGGATTGTAGCAATCCTCAGATTTTCTCACTGCCATGCTCTATCTTCACGTTCTACTAGTTTTAAAAATTATCCTCTTGGGAAGTCTTGTGTTTGCCCATCATTTCTTTTAAACAAATCGCTGACTTCTGCAAATTAATAACTCCATCAAAATGTGACTTCGTGTTTGCTGCACCATTTTCCAGCCTTTTATCATCCGACTTATTTTAAAGATGCCTGAATGCATTTGATTTATTTTTTCTTCTAAGTTGCATGAATCAATTTCCTGTACTGAAGTGCAATTTGGCCTGCTTCCTGCTGCTCAGCCATGAGGTTATTACTAGTCAAAACTTTTGCTTATCTCTCTCTTTTTTTTTTTTTTTACTGACTTTGTTTACCGACCTAGATTTTCCATTTTTCCCTTTTGCCATCCAGGCATCTGTATTCACTAGCCAGTAACTGCTCAGTTTTTTATTATTATTATTGTTTTTTTTTTTTTTTTGCTAAATTCTAGGTTATCACACTGGAAGGCCATTAATTAATGTGTTGGTCAGTCCAGTACCTCACACTTACCCAAGAATGGAGTTGTGGGCTTCAGCACAGATTCTGGATGGTGCCTACTGGTGCAGAAGTTCTGCAAACCAACCACTTTGAGCATCAAATAATAGGAGAACATGAATCACAGACTGTGGGCAGTGTCAAAGCTAGCAACTCTGTGGTTTTAAAATTGGTGCTGTGATTTAGTTGCACTGACTAATGTCACCAAAAATGAGCATGGGTATTTGCCAGTGTTAAGTGGCTTGAGGACCCACGCTACTCTGACCTACACCAGGGATCCATGCTAATGGTGGGAAGTCTATATGCCAGTTTGTGCCTCCATAAAGCCAAGCAGCTCTGGCCCTATAAGCTACTGTTTGGCCGGTGTCCACTTGCCCAGCTCAAGTTACCTGGAATACCATGAGCAAAAGCTGGATGTAATAAAATTCAACCTGCCAAACAGAAACTAAGTATGGTTACACTAGATATAGACAGGATGGGGATTGGAGTGAATGTCATGATGGTAAAGAAAACGGACATCCCCTGTATCCAGGAGACAAGATGGAAGGACAGTGCAGCAAAGCCACTTAGCTTGGGATCTAGAGTTTACTTCTCAGGGGGAAGACTGGCTAGAAAAGGTGTTGGAATAGTGGTGAGGGGGAGGTTTCAGAAGACAGTGAAGTATATAACAACTAGTGACAGACTCATGTCAATAAGACTCCAGTCTAACGACAGGGCAGCATTCATAATCTCAGCCTATGCCCCACAAAATGGTTGTGATAGTGAGAAAGAGAATGCATTCAGACAGCAGTTGCAGGACCTACAAGATAAAGCAGGACAACATGAGTTGGTGTTGATAATGGGAGGCCTGAATGCACATTTGAGGACAGTCACAACAGGATACAAAGACAGCCTTGTTCCACATGGGTGGGGCAACAGAAATAAATGAGAGGCCACTTCTAGACTTCTGTCTGGCAAATGGCAAGATGGTGGCGAACACATGGTTTAGAAAGACAGACCATCAAAAGATCACATATAAGAGTGGACAACATGAAACTCAGGTAGACTTTTTCCTATTAAAAAGGGGACTGGGGTAGAATCAGCAATTGTAAAGTCATTACCAGTGAAATAGTTGCTCCTGCAAGTTTACTAGAGAGAAAACATGCGAGTGGAAGAAAATATACTCAGGGCTCCAGCACCTCAGGAAGAAGAGGAAATAGGTGGAGTTGAAGAATGGGACAGCATATGTGAAGACTACAGAACAGATATGCAGCTGAGCTAGGTATGGCAATAACGCGGATAAAGAAAGCTGGTGCTGGAATGCAGAAGTCCAAGTCATTAAAAAAAGAGGATTTTAGAAAAAAAGTAGGTGACAGAAAAGAAAGACCAGGCTAAGAATGAAAACTAGTTTGCTAACAGTGACTAAAGACTTCAATTGCAATATCAAAGCCTTCAATAACAACAAGCCAAATGGCATCATAAATACTCAGACTAGGGACCTAAACCTCATCTGTAACATCAACAGAACAGTTTGGAGGTGCAGGTTTATTTTGCAGAGGACACTACTGCTATGGAACTGACTCCCCATCCACATAAATCAAAGTTCACCTCTGCCCATTTTCAAGTGCAGCTTACATTTTTGGATGGGAAACAGAATATTTACACATGGAATGTGTGCCCTCTGTAATACTAATGCAAAGATGCAGCTCCTAAATGCTTCATCCCATGCATGGGTCTTCTCAAATTATCTATGGTATGATCCCAGTTATTCTCATTAGAGGTACTATATAATTACTGACCATGGGATGGGTAAGGTCACTTTGTAAACAAATGGGATAGGTTATTTCAAACACAAAAAGGGAAAATGGCTAGGCTTAAAAAAGCCTGGAAGGTCACCAGATACACTCTGCAAAACAAACTGTACAACACACAGCAAACTGAATTAACTGAATTTATTTAAAACAACAGGCAGAGCTTTCAGGATACTTCCAGATATGTTCTACCAGCTTCTGGAAAGTGACCCAGTAAATGGCACAAAAACTAGCAAGGCAAAGACAGAAAGATAAAGAAAATAAACAGACACTTTCCCTAAGGTATGCCAGCAACAACCTGCTTACCACTCCAAGGCAGATGGAAGGCATACTTCCAGCAGTTTTTGAATGAAGAAAACCCATAGAGGCTGTACTGACAGATGCACAGCCTACAATGAAAGAAGAGGAGGAGCCCACCCTACAAGAAATAAGAACAGCAATAAAGAAAATGAGGTATGGGAAAGCAGCAGGGTCTGGTGAGGTCACGGCAGATATGATCAAAATGTTGGGTGAGTTAGGGGACAAATGGCTCTGGAGGGTAGTCATAGCAGTATGGAAAGAAAAGGCAAATCCCAGGTGACTGGAGAGTAACCATACTAATGCCAGTGATCAAGAATAAGGGAGACATTCAGAACAGTTGGCAGTTTGGAGGTATCGAACTCATCACACAGTACAAAAATTCTGAAGAGGATGATTAATAAAAGAAGATGCAGAGTAGCAGAAAGTAAGATGGGAGATGAGTAGTTTGAATTCAGATCAGGTTCCAGCACAACCAACCTATTTGCAGTAACACAATTATTGGAGGAGAAGCAAGAGTTGAGGAGACAGTTCAGCTGGGCATTTATAGACTTGGAGAAAGCATATGACAAAGTCCAAAGAAAGCTGATTTGGGCAATATTAAGGTGGTTCAAAGTCTCAGAAACACTGATACAATTAGTGCAGGCTTTGTACAAGGACCCAATGACAGAAATACGAGCATGTTCAGACTCGCACAGAGGTTCACAGTGGGAGTGGTTGTGCATCAGGTTTGAGATCTGAGCCTATTGCTGGCCATACTGGTGATGGGCTACATTAGCAAACAAGATAGAGTAAATGAAAGGGGAATGTGATGTAAAGCCGATGACACATGGGATGGTACAGTTAAGACAGTTGTAATGGCAGCAAATGAGGGACATATGAAGATGAGAATTAAAACAAAGTAGTGGAAGAAGTTAACAGCTTCAAGTATCTGAGAGGGGTGGATGAGGAGGTCAAAGTTACAATCAGAGGGGCTGCAGTCAACTAGCAGAGTGTCAAGGCTACAGAGTGACAGAAGAATGCCAAAAGAAGCTGAAAAATAAAGTGTACAAAACAGTTGTGTCCAGTAATATTACATGGTAAAGAAACATGGGCAGTGAATGCAGGGGAAGTTAGAGATAATGGACATGAAATAGTAGAGATGTGTGGTAGGATGCATAATGTGGGACAGTTGAAGAAATGATGGTATCACAGTAGGAGCTCGAGTAGCACCAACTGCAGAAGCGGTCACAGAGAACAGATTATGGTGATTCAGGCACGTGCAAGAAAGCAGAAGATAATCTGAGAAGATGATATGGGACAAACAGGAAGAAGACAAGAGGAAACAAGAGCAGCCAGTAACAGGTCAATGGATTATGCTAGAGAATATCTGTGACAGTCAGGCATTACTGTCAAAAAGTAGGAGAAAGGCATTGAACTTAAAGATGGTGACAGCTAGAATAACACCCTGACCCCATGTAGAAAATGGGAAAAAGGGAGTTAATGACAGCCAAGCAGAATGAAGGTGGCAAGCTAGTTAAGTCAAGAGACTAAGAAGAGCATCAGGTTTAAAAAAAAAAGCAATGAACATTAAGTGAACTCCTAACACCCAATCCACAGTGAACGATAACACTACCCTTGCAGCAATGATACCTGCTCAATTGCAAAACAACTGTAACACTCAAACATAAATCTAGCAGGGCAGAGAAATGTACTTAAATGAAGTTAAGCTTTGTGGAGGTTTACAAAGTAACCCTGTAAGCTGACTGGACATTTCTTCAACTGCCATCTTGAAAGAAAACTAGTAGTAAAAAGTCAACAGAAAAGTTTTGAAAATAATGTCCCCTTTCAGAATAGTTACCCTCAAATACACACTTAGAACCATCTCTGAAGTTGCTACACCTTGCAGGATGGGAGAGTTGCCTACCACAGGAACGTTCGCTGGCAAACATGCAATTCAAGCACTTGTGCATAATGATAAACTTGGCTATTGCACAAATAATGCATTCCCATTTATAAGTAGTCTATAATACTTTTAAGGTGTGCAAAACAGAGATTCTGATGACTTGACAAACAGTAGTATAAAGAAATGAAATACGGGTTCAAACAGAGGTGAGAAGTGGCAATTGCATACAAGATCAGCCTGATTAACATTAACATGTGAAAGCAAGTTAGAAACATATTGTAAAAAACTAGCACGTAGAATATAAGAAAGTAATAGCTTTTTATCAAAATGACTGCTGTTTAATTTACACCATGGAATGTGATGGCACTGTAGATATGGACAAAAAGTAAGGACTGCTGAATTGTATTAAGAGTAGGGTGCAGACAGCAGTGTTAAAGGATACACACATAAAAATGACTTCAGAAGGAATAGTTAGGGAGTGGGATGAAATGAAAATGCAGTTTAAATATATGGTAAAAATAAGAGAGAGAGAGATGCAGTAAAGTAATAGTAATTATTTAGAGGGGCTATCAAAGGTTAAAGTATCACAGGCAAAAGAGAATGTTACAAAAAATGAAGAGA